>NC_035445.2:160570917-160890266 GCF_002127325.2 Helianthus annuus | reverse complement strand
GAAACCGGTGCTTGTAATTGTTTAACTTAACGTTTTTACGTGAGTTTTAGTTTCGAATAGCCTACTTTTAATCAAGAATGTGTTTTGCAGGTTTGATGAAGTTTAAGGAGCTTTTCGGGAGCTTTACAGGTCATCGGGTCGAAAACCGGAGCACCGGGATGCGTTGCGGATCAATCGGAAGTGCAAGGAACGAAAAATGGGAATTTGGTTTTTGGGGAGCCGTCGGCGACGGGGTCCAGGCCGTCGGCGACGCCCCCTGGATAACCCCGTAGGCTGGAAGTTCCGTATACAGATGATTAGGCCGTCGGCCAAAAGTGAAATTTTGAGGACCCGTCGGCGACGGGGTCAGACCCGTCGGCGACGGCCTGTAGAAATCTGAAACGGGAATTTTGGCCATTGGAGGTTTATTTCGATTTCTATTGGTTCTAACTCCTTGAATTCGGGAGTTACACTTCATTTTGAGTTTGAAAACAGGTCTTGGAGCCATTATTCACCGATCATTCATCACCACTTCATCTCTAATCAAGAAGCCATCCTCTCAACAAACCAATTCCTTACCGAATCAAAACCCTAGTTCATCACCATCACAACCCTTCTTCCACCTTCAATCCATCTAACACCATCAACCATTCCCAAACTCTAATCATTCAACCATCCATCTTCAAGCTCCAAGATGACCCAATTCACGTCTCTTGCATCCGTTGATCGTACCGTTTACACCATGAGCGGCTAATTCCTCGGAGGTTTCACCCCGGTGTAGGTTAATTGTAAGTCTAGGGTTTGAACAATGTTTTAGTTTGGTTTTGTGACAACTTGATTTGTATTTGAATTGATTGACAATTGTCTTGCATTTGAACTATATTTGTGAATTGTCGAGTGAGTTATGAAATTTGACTTTGCGAAATAAGTTTGTGCAATTATGCCTTGTCATTCAAAAGGTTTTATTTGTCCGAAGTAACGAAGTGCATTGTAGTCCGTGTATGCGTTGATAACAATTGGCACCTAAGCTTTGATGATAGAAATCCGTTAATAACATATTCAAGTGAATTAAATCTAAACGTGTAAGAACCCTAGGATTGCAATAACCGAACCGGGTGTGAACCTTGTTTTCTCTATCTTGTCAAAACCTTTATTTACATTATTGCAATTGCTCGTTTCTTTTTAGTAGTTATAATTTATATCTTCCAATCAAACAAAAATACAAAAACATATCTTAGCAAGCTTCATAAACGTGACATTTTCTGCATTTCATTCAAAGTCCATTCGCAAACCACATACTCTTTGTGGTTCGACCCCTTGCTACCACTAGCTATTTGTTAAGGGTAATTAGGGTATATAAATATTATCTTTGACCGGAGCGCGACTCTCCGATCAAATTTTGGCGCCGCTGCCGGGGAGTGCGTGCGCTTTGTGTTTGGATATTGTTTGAAGTTGTGTGATTAACTGTTTAATTTGTTTTGCTTTCTTTTTGTATTGTTTTTTTTTCTTTGTTACGCGGGGTGTGTTACTTGTGCAGGTTACAGGTAGTGCATGCGTACACGAAATTCCGGGAGGACTTCACCTCTAGTCTACGAACCGGAAATTGAAAGACTCGCAAGAAGAAACTTAGCAAGCCGATTAGAAGCAACCCTTGCTTCTAATCAAACCAACCGAACACCACCACTCACACCGACCATTGAAACCGATTCAATGGCGAACCACAATTCCAACCAAGAATTTAACCCAAACCAAAACCTCCACCCAAATCAATTCCAAACCCGAGGAACCTTTTTCCCCGCTCAAGAGCTACCGGGTGGTAACACCAATGCAAGACCACCCACTCCACCTTTCCGAAACCAAAACACCAACAACACTCAACGAACACCTCAACAACAACCTCTTCACCGACAAGCATCGTTACCTATTAACCTTGATGATCGGAATGTCAACTCCGATCGAAGAGGTAACCGTGATCACGGCAATCCCGTGAACGAAGACCCATTCTTCAACATTGACGATTTAAGGAATGCAATTCCCGATGACGAACCGTATAGTGTTCCCGGTTATCAATCGCCGGAACACGTGAGCATTCATACGGAAAATTCGGACGATGGGGGTTATTATGATGATCGAGCCAATGATGATGAAGATTGGGGTTACTTGAATAGGGGAAACGTATACAATGCTCGAAGGTATGACGATGAGGAGTTTGGGTCTCAAAACGCCAACTATGTTGGGGAAGAAGAATATGGCTACGGGGGTGGAAGAAACAATGGGTATGGGAACAACCGTCAACCACAAAACAACAACCAACGGAACCGGAATGAAGGGTTTTACAACAACAACAATAACAACAACAATGTAAACCCTAACCGGATTCCTCGTTTTGTGGGAGGTGGTAACCCGAGAGATAATCGAAGAGAGGAGAGACGGGATGAAAGACGGGATAATCGAAGACCGGTCGATCAAGAAGTTAATGGGCCACAACGTCGTCAACAACCTCCACGGGGAGTCAATGACCGTTTCCGACCGATAGTGACCGAAAACAATTCTCCAATAGTATGTGAAAGGAGGATGTTTGATTGTAAACCCCATTACATCAACATTCTTCCTCATTTCAATGGAAGGTCTAACGATGAGCCGTACAACCATTTGACGGAGTTCTCATCCATTTGTGACACTATTGGAGGACACAATTTCGCATTAGAGGAAGTGAAGCTTCGCCTATTCCAGTTTTCATTGAAAGATAAGGCAAAGCAGTGGTTCTTTACCCTTCCGGCCAATAGTATTCGAACTTGGGAGCAAATGCAACAAGCATTTTTGGACGAATACTATTCCATGGCCAAGACCGACGATGCTAGAGATGAAATTCGGTCATTTCGTCAACTTTCAAGTGAGCCTTTACATGAAGCGTTCACCCGATTCAAAGAACTCATGAGGAGATGCCCACATCACCAAATAGAAAAATGGGAATTGGTGAAATGCTTCGTACGGGGGTTGGATGATGCAACTTGGAATCGGCTTGAGACGACAAGCAATGGTACACTCTTGAGCAATCATGAGGATGACGATTGGGAATTCTTGGAGAGGATGAGCAAACGGTCCAAACAAAAAGAATCGGCCGATAGAGCAAAAAGGCATCCGGTTTCCCGATCACTTCCCGATCTCGATTCCAAGGATAGGATTTCCACTTTAGAGCGGGAAATAGCTCAGTTGAAGAAAAAGAAGGAGGTGAACGCGGTTCAATTCGATGTGTGTGAAGATTGTGGTGATATTGGGCATAGCACCAAACAATGCCCAACGGGATCGAGTGACTACACCGAAGAGGTAAATCAAGTGTATGGGGATCGGAAGCAATACGACATGAATTCCAACACTTACCATCCGGGTTTGAGAAATCACCCTAATTTCCGGTATGGTAACGCCTCAAATCAAATGAATCCGAATTTTCCAATCGGGTAATCAAGGTGGTCAAGGTGGGTCTTCATACAACAATCGTCAAGGTGGTAACCAAGGGGGTTACCAAAGGAATTACAATCAAGGGGGTAATCAAGGGTATCAAACCGTGAAGGTAATTATCAACGAGGTTACAACCAAGGCGGAAATGGGAGTAGTGCTTCAAACTCTCAAGGTGATGACTCGATAAATTCAAAATTTGAGGCTATTATGAATGCTATCAATCATTCAAATCAAGAGATGAAGAAAGAGTTTGAGGTACGAGATAAATCCCATAAGGCGTTGGAGAAGCAAGTGGGGCAACTTGCCCAAGAGATGGCTCAAATGCGCGGAAGTGGAGGAGGACTTCCAAGTGACACCACGGTGAACGCTAAGCATAATGGGTCAAGCTCGAAAAACACACGTGAGGTACCAATAAATAAAATTTCTTTACGTAGTGGTCGAGTGATAGATAGCGGTGTCGAGCCACCACCACCCAAGTTTGTTGAAGGGGTGGTGGAAGATGCGAGTGATGATGAAGAGAATAACGGTCGAATGGGTCAAAATAAAAATGAATTAAAAATTAACAAAGATACACCCGTTGCGACCGTTCCCATCCCAAAGGCTAAGGACAAGGGTGTGGAGGGTAATACCGCCCCTTTTCCCGAAGCTCTTTTGGGACCATCTAAGAAAGTGGTAAACAAAAGAGGCCCACATCAAGAGGAGATGTGGGAAATTTTTAAACAAGTTAAAATTAACTTACCACTCTTAGATGCTATCAAACAAATCCCTTCATATGCGAAATACTTGAAAGATTTATGTACCCAAAAGAGAACTCACAAATTTCCTAAAAAACTTGATTTAACCGAAAATGTGAGTTCAATCCTTTCGGGTGCACTTCCACCAAAACTCCAAGATCCGGGGGCGCCCATTATTTCAATACAAGTGGGTGAATTCAAAATGACACGGGCACTTTTGGATCTTGGGGCGAGTGTGAGTATCTTGCCGGGTAGTTTATATGACCAATATGATTTTGGTCCACTTCAAGTGTCTAACACCACCGTGGTGTTAGCCGACTTGACCCCTAAACTACCCCGTGGGATAGTCACGGATGTAATAGTCAAGGTCGAGGACTTTTACTATCCGATGGACTTTCTTGTGTTAGATTATGTTTCTTTGGACCGAACCAAGCAACCAACGGTGATCCTAGGTCGACCATTTTTGGCAACATCGAATGCCCTGATTAATTGCAAATCGGGCACGGTCGACATGACTTTTGGTAACCGTCGGTTGCGGTTAAATGTCTTTTCAGGATTAACGGATCCTCTAGTTGGCGATGAATGTTATATGGCGGACATCGTTGACGAGTGTATACCTCTATGTGACACTAGTGTCGAAGAGGAAAACACAATAGAGGAGTGTTTCATGTTTGACAGGTTACAAGGAGAAACGAATCGGAGCATGGATGAAGAGATGAAGGAGTTGGGGGTTATGGCGGCAAAAGAAGGAAGGCCCACTTGGACACATCAAGTGGAAAGTCTTCCGGAAAGCATAGACACGAAGTTGAAGCCGTCATTGGAAGAACCTCCGGCATTAGAGTTGAAGGTGCTACCCAAGCATCTTAAGTATGCTTATGTGGGTGAAGGTAGCACGCTCCCGGTTATTATTGCATCCAATTTAACCGGGGAGCAAGAAGAGAGGTTGATGAAGGTATTGGTCACCCATAGAGCCGCTATCGGGTGGACCATTGCGGATTTGAAGGGAATTAGTCCCTCGGTGGTGATGCACAAGATCATCACGGAAGATGGAATGAACCCTTCTCGCGACACACAAAGAAGACTAAATCCGAATATGCGAGAAGTGGTAAAGAAGGAAGTTTTGAAGTGGCTAGATGCGGGTATTGTATACCCTATTTCGGATAGCCAATGGGTGAGCCCGACGCAAACAGTTCCAAAAAAGGCGGGTATTCAAGTCGTCACAAACGACGCAGGTGAAGAAGTCGCCACTCGGCCGGTAACCGGGTGGCGTATTTGTATTGATTATAGGAAGTTGAATGCCGCAACTTCCAAAGACCATTTCCCTTTGCCGTTTATTGACCAAATAGTTGAGAAATTGGCCGGACAAAAATTTTATTGTTTTCTGGATGGTTATTCCGGATACAATCAAATTGCTATACATCCGGAAGACCAAGCAAAGACTACCTTTACTTGTCCATATGGTACTTTCGCATTTAGGCGGATGCCATTTGGACTTTGTAATGCCCCCGCCACCTTCCAAAGGTGTATGATGAGTATCTTTTCAGATATGGTGGGGGAGTCTTTGGAAATCTTCATGGATGATTTCTCAATATTTGGGTCATCGTTTGATACATGCCTTGACCAACTCGAAAAAGTTTTGAAAAGATGTGTTGAGAAAAATCTTGTTTTGAGTTGGGAAAAGAGCCATTTCATGGTTCAAGAAGGGATTGTGTTGGGCCATGTAGTGTCGAGTCGTGGGATAGAGGTTGATCGTGCAAAGGTGCAAGTTATTTCTACTTTACCCTATCCCACGAATGTTAAGGGTATTAGATCGTTTTTGGGTCACGCGGGGTTTTATAGAAGATTTATAAAAGGGTTTAGTGATATAACCAAACCCCTATGTAAGTTATTGCTAAAAGACCAATCGTTTGAATTTAACCAAGATTGTCAAAATGCCTTTAATGTGTTGAAACAAAAGTTGGTTGAGGCCCCAATCTTGCAATCACCGAATTGGTCGTTACCATTCGAAATTATGTGTGATGCAAGTGATTATGCGGTGGGGGCCGTGTTGGGTCAAAGGGTAGATAAGAAACCGATTGCCATTTACTACGCAAGTAAGACTCTCTCGGATGCACAATTGAATTACACAACCACCGAGAAAGAGCTGCTTGCGGTGGTATATGCGTTGGATAAGTTTCGTGCTTATATATGGGGTACTAAAGTCATTGTTTATTCTGACCATTCTGCAGTTAGGTATCTCATGGACAAGAAGGATGCGAAGCCGAGGCTAATCCGATGGGTTCTCTTGCTAAAAGAGTTTGACCTAGAGATTCGAGATAAGAAAGGGAGCGAGAATGTGGTCGCGGACCATTTGTCTCGATTGAGTGTAGAGGATTCTTCCCGTGAAGAAATTAATGAGACCTTTCCAGATGAGCAAATCTTAAAAGTTGGAATATTACCATGGTATGCTAATATTGTCAACTATTTGGTTACAGGTGACTTGCCGGCTCATTGGGATAGAAGGAAGAGGTTGCACTTCCTGTCTCAAATCAAGTATTACACGTTGGAAGAACCGGACTTATTCAAGATTTGTCCGGATCAAGTCGTTCGAAGATGCATACCCGACGAGGAGATTCCTAGCGTCTTGATGCACTTGCATTCATTTGCTTGTGGGGGCCATTTTAGTGGTCACAAAACTGGGCACAAAGTGCTCAATAGCGGCCTTTATTGGCCGACTATTTTTAAGGATGCTTTTAACTTCGCTAAAAATTGTGTTGAGTGTCAAAAGTTAGGGAGCATATCAAAAAGGGATGAGATGCCCATGCAACCGATCCTTATTGTAGATATTTTTGATGTATGGGGGATCGATTTCATGGGCCCATTCCCTAATTCGCATGGCAATTTATACATTTTGGTGGCGGTCGATTATGTATCCAAATGGGTCGAAGCGATTGCCACCAAAACGAATGACCATACCGTTGTTTGCAATTTTGTTCAAACGAATATAATTTCTCGATTTGGGGTTCCCCGAGTAATCATTAGTGATGGGGGATCTCATTTCAAGAACTTTAATTTTGGCAAACTCTTGAAACGGTATGGTGTTGACCATCGAATTGCTACCCCCTACCACCCACAAACAAGCGGTCAAGTTGAGGTTTCCAATAGGCAAATAAAAGAAATTTTGCAAAAGACCGTTCGACCCGACCGAAAGGATTGGTCAACAAAGTTGAATGATGCTTTATGGGCCTATAGAACGGCTCATAAAACACCTATTGGAACTACTCCTTATCGCTTAGTTTATGGGCGAAATTGCCATTTACCAGTTGAGCTTGTGCATCGTGCTTGGTGGGCTATAAAAGAGGTTAACATGAAATATGACGATGCAGGAAAGGAGCGAAAGTTGAAGCTTTGTGAGTTGGAGGAGCTTAGGGAAGAAGCGTATGAGTGTGCCTCAAAGTACAAGGATGACATGAAGCGGGCACATGACGCGAAGTTGAAGCCAAAGGAGTTCGAAGTGGGTCAAAAGGTTTGGCTCTACAATTCGAGGCTTAAATACTTCCCCGGAAAGCTCAAGAGCAAGTGGATGGGCCCATATGTGATTACACGGGTCGGGAAACTTGGCGATGTTACAATCAAGGACCCGAAGGACGGGTCGAAGCAAACGGTTAACGGTCACCGCCTTAAACCATTCCTTGATGGTAATGAAGAGAAAAAGGATGCAAATGTGGAGTTGGTATGTTTCTTGGGAAGTGTACCAACATATGAGGTGAATTAAAAGGACCGGTAACACGTTTTGTAAAGTTATGTATACTTATTCAATTGTTTGCGTAATTGGATGTGAATCGTTTCCGGTTCATACTAACCTTTCTTGATTGTGTGAAGTTCGGGCATTCCAAACGGGTCGTGAAGATACAAGGTATGTTTTAGACTTGATTTGGTGCATTGAGGACAATACACGACTTTTTGGGGGGTGGTAGGGCCGTTAACGGTTATTTGTTTATAAATTTTAACTTATAAAAATCACAAAAACATTTTTAATAATTTTTAGGAATTTTTAAGGTACATAGTCCTTTTGGTAAAACTTCATAATTTTCCTCCTATATTAAAAAAAAAAAAAAAAAAAAAAAACTAATACCCGTCGTCGACGGGTTGATGACCGTCGGCGACGGTCTTCTGAAAACCTCGTAAGCCATTTTTGGCCGTAACCAGACACTTAACCCGTCGGCACCATTCAGCATTTTCATTGCCCGTCGGCGACGGGGTGGGACCCGTCGGCGACGGGTTCTCCTTTTTGTTCCGACGCAGATTCGCCCCAATGATGTAAAAAACGACTTAAAACCCTTCTTTAACCAACGAAACATCATTCAAACACCTTATTCACTACAAACTCGGTCCACAACTTCCCTATATCACTTTTTCACCACAAATTCCCTGCTCTCTCTCTCTCCTAATTCCACAATTCTTCATCTTCTCCACCTTCATCCCTAAGAACCCTAAACCTTCAACTTACCAAAACTCTCTCAATTCTCCACCAAATCCACTGATTTTTGGGTCCATCTTGAGTAATTTTTCAAGACGAACAAAACCCCTAACACGGTTTTCATCAATTCTTGCTATTGTGCAAGATTTCTGGGCGTGTTCTTTAGGGTTTTGAAAGGGTGTTCATCAAATTGCTTGTTTGTCATCTTTTCTTAGTTCTTCTTGTCTAACAACACCAAAGGTATGGATTCTTCTTAAATTTATGCTTGATTATTATATATTAGTGTTTTTCTTCCGAAATTTTAAACTTTTTGGTTTAAGAGTAGGTTGTTTAGACAATGTATGTTATGATAGCATGATTTTGAGCAAGATTAGTTGTTTTGAATGGAATTTGAGCATGTCATAACCATAGTGAAGTGATTACACTGTTATGAACATGATTGAACATAATTATGATGTTGACTCTTGTTGAAATTATAAGACATTGTAAGATTGACAAAAGATTAATAAGTTATGATAAAGTAAGCGACTTTAGAAGTTTAAAGAGGCGACTTTGCGTATACTCGTTAATTAAATTGTCAACATCATACTTCATGTTCAAAGTTTGGGAGTTAACGAAGGTTGAATCTATATTGATGATTTGCTTGTTTGTGATTGTAGTCATGGCAGGAAGCAAGAGACAAAAGACTACGGGTCAAGCTTCATCATCCGGGATTGGGTCTTCTTCCGGTTTAATACCGAAGAAATGGGAACAACCGAGCACTGTTGCAGAAAATGATCCAAGATTATACCGACAAGATTGGGAATGGGCAAAGTTCAGGGATAGTCAAAATGCCAGAATTTGGGATGACGAGAAGAACAAACAGTTGTCGAGCTACCAAGATAGAAAGTTGGAAGCTAAGTTGTGGAAATGGAAGATGACAAACGGGGTGAACACGTCGGTTCCAACAAGAGTGATATGTGAACGGACCGTGAATGTAGAAGAATTCCGGAACATCGGGATTGTACAAATGTTTGAGAGGTTGGGATGGGAGAGCGTTTTGGATTGGTGTGAAGACAATACTCACCGGATTTACTTGTCGGAAGTATGTGAGTGGTTGTCCACTTTGAAGCTGGTAAACAAGAATGAATCCCCTTCGCAATGGAAGTTAGTGGGGAAGACATCTCGAGGAAACATGACGATGTCTTTCGAAACTATGAATCGTATTGCTGGGTTTGACTCTTTGGGGGTACAAGCCTATGATTATCCATCCATTGAGAATTTTTTGGATAATCATTTGAACACCAACGACATAGATCAATTGATAGATGTTATTTTGCCAACCCACCCAGGGGTGACATGAAACGGAAGCATATGTCGCTCGAGGGAAAGATCCTTCAAGGGATCTCGGTTGTGAACATTTTAGCAAGATTTGGTGATCGTGGGGGTGTGAGAGTAAGTGATTGCAGGGTGGCGCATGCCTTATTGTATGGGACCCCGACACTGTCATGGAGGCACATAGTCATGATGAACACATGGGCTACCAGGGAGTCGTCTCAGAGGCGGTTTATTCCGTATGCACGCCTCATTAGTGCCATGCTTGTGCAGCAGAATTGCTTGCCCTTGGAAGCACTATGGGTCTCTAAGCCAGTGGAGGAATTTACTTGGGGTTACATGAAGAAAAATTGGAGGATAGAGGTCAAGTTTTCGGGAAATAGGTATGTGGTGACCGATGATTTGGGGAACAAGTTTGAGGTTCGTACTTCCGGGGCACCACCCGTGCAGGAAGAAGATGTGGAGATGGAGGAAGAAGAGGAAGAAGAGGAGGAAGCTGAACCCTCCGAGGCACGAAGGCCAAGGCAACGTTATATGCGGCCACATAGGGAGATAAACGCTGAGGTGGCAGGTTTTGTGACCCGACGACGGGTGCCCTCCTACAAAAACTTTGACAGGGGGCAACAGGAGATATATGATAATGTCTCCGCGTGTATAGGAGAGGGTCGGGAATACAATCAAAGGAGAGAAGCTTGGCAAGGGTCTTACGGAGCTTCAATGCAAGAATATTGGGACGCTCAAGGAGCCCAACGTGAAAGAATGAATAAGTTCATGGAAGAGCAAGAACTGTTTCAAGCCATGCAAAGATCACATATGGAACAGTTAGCAAAGCAACAGGAGGATGAAGCAGCCCGAAGGCGGGTATGGGAAGAAGCGGAAACGGCGTGTCGACAACAAGAAGAAGAATTGAACCGCCGCCGTTGGAGTGCCATGTATGTCTCTCAAGAGATGGCGCTTAATAACGCCAAAGTGTTGCATGATCAGGAGCGACACCATAGAGACTACCAAGCCGGCCTCCCCTACGCCGAGCACTCGGGGTGGACAAATTACTCCGATCTTCCCTATCCTCAAGGCCCATCCGACCCGACTCCGCATTGGCCTGAAGCGGTAGGGTCTAGCTTCGTTCCAATCCCGTACCAACCACCACCCCAAGGGGAGCAAAGCCCCTTAGATAACTATAGGGAGATGTTCGAGGCCCTCACTGGTTATCCATACCAACCCAACCCGCCCATGGATCCAAACGAGCGATATCAGCGGTAGAGGTATGGTATGTTTTATGTTGTTGTTGTTGTATATTATTTTCCGTTATTTCTTTTTGTTTTTATTTAATTATTGCCTAGTTAAATGAACTTTGTGGGTGTGTTCCCTATATAACCCTCACGAGACCTACTCGTCCTCCCGAGCTATCGGGAGGTTTAAAAGGGCTTGTTGCATAAGTTAAATGCAACCGTGATTCCTACGAAAGTGAGTTAGGTTTATTGTTGTTGTAAAATATTTTCCACATAAAGTCAAAGGTACAATAACGTATGGCTTGGTAATAATTTCATAAAAGTGGTAGAACTAGGTAATTAACAAATTTTGATGGTTGTGAGAAGCATGCTTCTACACAAGGGTTAAGATTTGTAGGTACACTATGTTCGTGAGACAACTGCTTGGTTGAAAAGATGAAGAGCACACAAGGAACTAGCGAAAAACCAGGTGCATACGTTTCTTTTTACCTTTGATTTTTAGTTAGCAAATAAGTGGATTGTAATTTGTATTTTATTTTCCGGGGTGTAATTTTGGGGAGGTTAGCCGTGTCACATCCCTTGTGCTTTACAAACTCTAGTTCTTACACATTGAGGACAATATGTACTTCAAGTGTGGGGATGGGGGAGTAGTAAAAATTTTCGATTTTGAGCTGTTCACTTAAATACTACACATTGAGGACAATGTTTACCTCAAGTGTGGGGATGGGGGAAAATTTCAAAAATTTTTCAAAAATATCTTGTTTTCAAAGCAATCTCAAAAGCACAAGTAACCAAGTCAACGAGGGATGTCACAAACCATTTGGTCTTTTGTCATGGTCAAGTTCAAATTAATAAGCATATTGGGTATTTAGTGGGTGGTTATTTGAGAATAATTCGCCTAAGGAACTAGCAATGTATGCATATCACATATCATACCCTTATACGTGAGGTTTGAGCCCTTTATACATCATAGATTCACATTTACATGTTTCTTTGTTGAGTGGGCCATTAGTCGCGTATTGTAGAACTTGCAACTTTTGATACATTCGAGACTATAGACCGAATACAAGCACGAGAATGATTAAGGCATTAGGTAAACTTTTTCCTTTTAAACCATTTATCTATCCTTACCCAAACAAGTCCCCTAGTCGCCTAATTTGAGCCTAAACCTTTCGTTTGACAACCCATTTAGCCCATAACCATAAGCCTTTTCTTTTTAAACCCGTGTGATGAAAATTCGATTATAGGAACTTAAGTTGTATAGTTGTGATTCATAAAAAAAAAAGAAAAAAAAATGTTGCGAAAAAGAATGAAAAAAAAAAAAGCAGTGAGATAAACACAAAAAGATGTGCTAGTAGTTGTTGAATAAAAGGCGAAAGTTTTTGCCCATTTTGGATGTTTACTGTTTGCTTTTGTTTAGGATAGTCTTTTGTAATAAAATTCGAATTTTTCATCACCATAGCCACTTAAAAATATCCTATTCCTACCCTTCGCCTAGCCCCGTTACAACCCTTCAAAGACCTTTTGACTTGTGCTTAGTATTTGTGTTCGATAGTGGAGAATGATTGAGTTGCAAGCCTATGCGGGTACGTGTTCTATTTGGTGTTGAGTGATTAATTGTTGAAAAGCTAATATATTACACATGTTAGCAAACTTTAAGCCGAGTGGAGAGCACATTGTGAGGGATATGCATGATTTGTTAGTTTTACGGGCGGGTTAATCTTGGGTAACCATTTGTGTATCTAAAGCACGTCACCGCTAAATACATTGAATATTATAAAGAGTTTGAACTTTTGTATGACATTAGGCCTTAACCTTGTCTCGGGAATGGGATGTATGTTCGTTGTTTGACCCACGTGAAAGTGAAAAACAGATTTGCTTGAGGGCAAGCAAAAGACAAGTGTGGGGATGTGATACGTGGTTGAAAACCGGTGCTTGTAATTGTTTAACTTAACGTTTTTACGTGAGTTTTAGTTTCGAATAGCCTACTTTTAATCAAGAATGTGTTTTGCAGGTTTGATGAAGTTTAAGGAGCTTTTCGGGAGCTTTACAGGTCATCGGGTCGAAAACCGGAGCACCGGGATGCGTTGCGGATCAATCGGAAGTGCAAGGAACGAAAAATGGGAATTTGGTTTTTGGGGAGCCGTCGGCGACGGGGTCCAGGCCGTCGGCGACGCCCCCTGGATAACCCCGTAGGCTGGAAGTTCCGTATACAGATGATTAGGCCGTCGGCCAAAAGTGAAATTTTGGGGACCCGTCGGCGACGGGGTCAGACCCGTCGGCGACGGCCTGTAGAAATCTGAAACGGGAATTTTGGCCATTGGAGGTTTATTTCGATTTCTATTGGTTCTAACTCCTTGAATTCGGGAGTTACACTTCATTTTGAGTTTGAAAACAGGTCTTGGAGCCATTATTCACCGATCATTCATCACCACTTCATCTCTAATCAAGAAGCCATCCTCTCAACAAACCAATTCCTTACCGAATCAAAACCCTAGTTCATCACCATCACAACCCTTCTTCCACCTTCAATCCATCTAACACCATCAACCATTCCCAAACTCTAATCATTCAACCATCCATCTTCAAGCTCCAAGATGACCCAATTCACGTCTCTTGCATCCGTTGATCGTACCGTTTACACCATGAGCGGCTAATTCCTCGGAGGTTTCACCCCGGTGTAGGTTAATTGTAAGTCTAGGGTTTGAACAATGTTTTAGTTTGGTTTTGTGACAACTTGATTTGTATTTGAATTGATTGACAATTGTCTTGCATTTGAACTATATTTGTGAATTGTCGAGTGAGTTATGAAATTTGACTTTGCGAAATAAGTTTGTGCAATTATGCCTTGTCATTCAAAAGGTTTTATTTGTCCGAAGTAACGAAGTGCATTGTAGTCCGTGTATGCGTTGATAACAATTGGCACCTAAGCTTTGATGATAGAAATCCGTTAATAACATATTCAAGTGAATTAAATCTAAACGTGTAAGAACCCTAGGATTGCAATAACCGAACCGGGTGTGAACCTTGTTTTCTCTATCTTGTCAAAACCTTTATTTACATTATTGCAATTGCTCGTTTCTTTTTAGTAGTTATAATTTATATCTTCCAATCAAACAAAAATACAAAAACATATCTTAGCAAGCTTCATAAACGTGACATTTTCTGCATTTCATTCAAAGTCCATTCGCAAACCACATACTCTTCGTGGTTCGACCCCTTGCTACCACTAGCTATTTGTTAAGGGTAATTAGGGTATATAAATATTATCTTTGACCGGAGCGCGACTCTCCGATCACTTGGCTCATATCGAGGACATACAAATCATTAACCCTCGGAGCAGATAAGAGAATCCAATCTTTCGGGATCTTGAAACCGGGCTTCAGCACATAACATCCATTAGCATCAAAGTGCATTGAAAACTTCTTATCACAGATTTGAGAAACACTTAGAAGATTGTGATCAAGTTGTTGCACGAAGTTGATCTTGTCAAAACTGACAACCCCATTGGAAACCATTCCTTCGCCAGTAATATATCCGCCTTTATCTCCAGCAAAAGCAACATAACCTCCTCTAATAGATTTAACGTCGTAGAGAAGCCTCATGTCACCTGTCATGTGCCTGGATGCCCCGCTATCAACAATCCAAAGACTACTGATAGTTCCTCCTGGAACACCCTGCACATGAACTCAAATGATCAGTTGGAGATGGGGACCCAAGCCTTCGTGGACTTGGGTCTTCCAATTTCATCGACAAAAGTTATTTCGACTTCGCGATGATTTGGGAATGGTGATGCCCCCCCTGAGTTTGTGACCAATTTAGGTTTCCATGTTTGTTGAGTTTTACCAGTTTGATTTGTTTGAAATTTTAACTTTATGATTGTTTGAAGTTTTTTAAATTTTTGAAATTTCTGGTTTGACTGAAACAAATTGTTTTTGAACCACACCGGTTTTAAGAGCCTTTTCAATTACCTTGATTTGCTTGCGTTTCTGTTTCTTCTCCCTGTATTTCACAAGACGGGGATCTTGTTTTGGAGAAACAGATCGCTTTTGGTAATTTTGCTCACGGGGAACATCAACTTTAGCTTTTAGCTTATGAAGGTACGGACAATTTCGTATATTATGTCCAAATTCATCACACTCGAAACATGATCTTCATTCAACAAACCCCGAAGTATCATGTTGATGTCTCGTTGATGAACTTTGTGATTTCGAAGTACTTGGTCCTGAATTGTTTTGACCATTTCTTTGCAAAATTTTAACTTGCTTAACATAATCTATGTTAGATTTGTTTTCAAATTTTCAATTTTATCCGTTCCCTTTGACTTCACAAAGTTCACCTTCTTGTTCTTTATTTGGTTTTGTTCCTTTCGACCCTGAGTTGTCGATTTTCCCTTTGGTTTGGTGTGATTTTGCTGAAATTCTCTGTTGGTAATTTTTGATTGCCATATTGTTTTCGAATTTCAGCTTTTGGAATCGGAGGACATTGTGTTACCACAACTCGTGAGCTCGACTCTCCCAGAAACTTACTTGTCAAATCCTCAAAAACTTTGCAGATTAGTGATTGATTTACATTTTTAATCAGAAAATGTTTGTTTGAATAAACTTTATCATCACCAACTAGAGTGTACAGCAAATTCACACTCTCAGATTCTTGTGCAGAAGTGGACTCAACCTGAACAATCTTACCAGGTTTTGCAGAAGGATCACATAGAATGTGATTCTCGAGAGGTATGTCCTCTTCTTTGATAACCGCATCAGACTGTGCAGAGTTGGTATCATCGGATTCATCATCTGAAGAATCAACATCCTCAACAATGACTAGAGGATCCTGATTTTGTTCAGCAGTTGATACTTTCGTATCTGCTGACCCATCCGAATCTGACGATACTTCCTTTGTGTAATAAAGTCCAGCTGCAAATTCCTCAACACATAAAGGAACAGGTGGCTCAAATTGGGGTTTATCTTCCTCATCAGGCATGGCAGTGTAATTGTGTCTAACAGGTGGAGGACACTTCTTTAGCCAATGCACGTGACATTATTCTTCTTCTTCTTTATGTCAATGATGTGATCCAGCACATACCTAGAGTTTGAGTAACTATCTAACCTAAGCTGGATCGCCTCATTTTCACACTTGACACAGGCCAACTCCTTTTGTGCTTCCTCGAGCCTAGTGATGTAATTATTTATAGCAGTTTGTTTTCTTGAAACTGTTTTTACTAGCTCGGTTTTATCTTTCCTTAATGTGTCAATTACTTTCTTAAATTCTTTTTCATGATTTTTATGGAACAGGTTGGCCTCTGTGCATTTTGCGAGGTCCACAATCAAACTTTGATTGTGGATAAATGTCACGTCATACTTGCTTTGCAAATCATCATATTTGCTTTGCAAGTCAGACAATTTCCCATTCATCGACACATACCTGACTTGATGAACTGCCAACATTATGATGAGAAGAAAAAGAAGAAGAATAAGCAGCTTGATCCACTAGAATAGATCTTCTGTCATTTCCTGCTTTAGCTTCCCTTAATAGCTCCTCAACATCTGCATCAATGGACTCATGTGACACTTCATTCGTGCTGTCTTCTCCTGAACTTGAGGTTTCCTCATCTGAGCTCCCACTATAACCAGAGCTGTCTTCATCAGAAGATTCTCCACCACACACGTGTTTTAGATCTTTGACAACTTCAGCAAAATACGCTGTTCCACCATGATCATTGCCACCCAGTTGAATCGACCAGTCACAACCTTCATCAACTTGCACCACAAGAGCTCGGTTGTTGTTTGATGGACCTGCTTGATGAGTATTGTTTGCAGGCATTAAAGCACCGCACATTCTCGTTCATCGTTCATCACCGCACCATCACATTCTCGTTCATCACCGATTCACCATCACCGATTCACCGATTCACCATCACATTCTCGTTCCATCGTCATTACTCCGACACGCTCCTCATCACCGCACAATCCGAACACCGCAGTCACCTCCGACAACCATTAACACCACCGTCTCCTCACCGCTGCACCATCACCATAACCCACCACCACTTCACGTAAACCACCGTTCACCTCTGTCATCACCTCCATTCACCGCTGTAAAACCGACAACCTGCAACTCATCTTCATCAATCATCATCACTGTGGTGGCAGTGGCTGTGGTGGCGGTGGTGGCTGTGGTGGCGGTGGTGGTGGTGGTGGCAGTGGCTGTGGTGGCGGTGGTGGTGGTGGTGGCAGCGGAGTGGTGGTGGTGGCAGGGCTAGTGGTGGTGGTGTTACAAATTTACACAATCAGTCCTTTATGTTACAAATTTACACAATCAGTCCTTATTTACTAACCGACTTAACTGGATTATGATTTTTGGACTGAAATGACACCTTTCCAGAACGTCGGGGAGGAAATGGCGCATTTTTGAAAAATGGACTGAAATTGCCAAAGTGACCAAACCACAGGGACGAAAATGGCAGTTAACTCAAATAAGAAAACTCAATCAAGAAAAGGGTCACCTGTTATCCAATATTTCCCTTCTTGGCCTCTCAAGAAATGCTTTATACTGACTGGCATCGTCAACTTCGCAGTACACTTTTACAGGAACAGGAAGATATTGTTAGCGTTTCTAGGGTTTCTAGGGTTTTGATAGAATGAAGATTATGTTCATACGGATATGAATTGATAAAATGAAAAAATACAGAATGTTTGATACATATACTTGCAGCCGGATATTATAACCGCTACACACTTAATCTATACTAATACTAATAATATTTGTCACACTATCTAGATTAATAAACATATATAAGTATATTTATCTAGTACCCTCCCGTAAGCTAGATAGTTTCCATATTGAGACGAGCCTTCAGTCTGGAGAAATCTTTATTTTGCAGTGCTTTAGTCATGATATCTGCAGTTTGATCTTTCGTTGCACAGAACAATACTTCTACTTCTTCTTTCTTGATTAAGTCTCGAATAAAGTGATACTTAACTCTAATGTATTTACTCTTGCCATGGTAAACTGGATCTTTTGCAAGACATATTGTGGACTTGTTGTCACAATAAATTGGTATTGGATATTCTGTTCTTCCCTGAATTTCATCAAGTATACCTTTTATCCAAATTGCTTGACATCCGGCTAAAGATAAAGCCATATATTCTGCTTCTGTTGATGATAATGCCACAACTTTCTGTTTCTTAGATTGCCAGGAGATTGGACTTGACCCTAGAAGAAATACATGACCTGAGGTACTTTTACTGTCATCTACATTTCCTACATAATCACTGTCACTAAAACCCATTAATTTTCCTTGTCCACCCTTTGAGTATGTGACACCTTGATTTATTTTTCCTTTAATATACTTGAGTATTCGCTTTCCTGCTTCCCAGTGGCTTTTCTTTGGATGTTCCATAAACCTACTGATTTTTGTTACCGCGTATGTTATATCTGGTCTGGTGTTGGTGAGATACATGAGACTTCCAACAAGGCTTCGATATGTTCCTTCATCAGCAAATACTTCCGAATCATCTTTTGACAATTTTATTCCATATTCCATGGGAGTGGAGACTGAATTACAATTAGTCATTCTATACTTATCTAATAGGTTTCGCATGTATTTTCTTTGAGAAAGAATTATGTTTCCATCTTCATATGTAACTTCCATACCAAGAAAATAATGTAGTTTTCCCATATCAGTCATCTCAAACTCTTTCTTCATCATACTTTTGAAGGAGTTAATTAGGTTCATAGAGTTGCTAGCTATGATTAAATCATCCACATACAAACATATCACCAATTTTCCTTCATTGGTGTCCTTAATGTATAAGGTATGTTCATATGTGCACCTTGTGAACCCGTGTAACTTAAAGTAGTTGTCGATTCGACTGTACCACGCTCTAGGAGCCTGTTTTAGTCCATACAGTGCACGTTTGAGAAGACATACCTTTTCTTCTTCTCCTTTCATAACATATCCCTTGGGTTGTTCTACATATACTTGTTCATTTAAGTTTCCGTTGAGAAAAGCCGTCTTTACATCCATTTGATGTAGATACCAGTTGTTCCTTGCAGCTAGAGCTAGAACTAGTCTGACCGTTTCAAACCGAATCACAGGAGCGAAGACTTCCTGATAGTCTATTCCATGTTTTTGATTATACCCTTTTACTACTAATATTGCTTTGTATTTGTCTACGTTCCCATGCTCATCAAACTTAGTCTTATAAATCCATTTTACACCTATTGGTTTTTGATTCATCGGAGGATTTACTAATTCCCATGTTTGATTTTTGTATATGGATTCCATTTCTTTGTCCATCGCTTCTTGCCATTTAACATCTTTACTTGCTTCTTCATATGATGATGGATCTGCGTTTGCATACAGAACGAAATTGACCGTTTGATTTCTAGCATACTTTTGAGAAACCTCTTCTTCAGTAAGTTCCCGTGAGTTTCTGTAAATACTTCCTATACTTCGAGTATTGATCACTTCATTTTCTGAGTCTGTAGATGATTCATCATTATGTTGAATTTCGTGGGCTGAACTTGATGCTTGTCCTCCCGTAGAGTTTTCACCTGTTACTTCTATTTCAGAATTTCCGACAGTGTCATCGTGTCTATCAGAACTTTTCTGCATAGGTTCTGGATTTAACGGAGGCATTGTAGTTGAATTATCACCATTGTCCATCAAAAACGATATTGATGTTGGTCCGGATTCGGATGCCCAAGCTTTATTTTCATCAAAAATGACATCTCGGCTAATTATAATCCTATTGGTTAAGGGATTATATAACTTATACCCTTTTGTATTTGTGCTATAACCTACAAATACAGTTCTTTCGGTCTTGATATCAAGCTTGCTTCTAAGTTGTTTCGGTACATGAACATACGCTAAGCATCTAAACACTCTGAAGTGTTCCACATTCGGTTTCCGTCCATTCCAGGTTCATATGGAGTCACATTAGGTCGAGTTTTCGTTACTGTTCGGTTCAAAATATAAGTGGAACAAGCTACGGCTTCTGCCCAATAACTATTTTGTAAACCCTTCATATTTATCATACTTCGGCTAAGTTCCATCAAAGTTCTATTCTTCCGTTCTGCTACCCCGTTTTGTTGAGGGGTATAGCTATTCCTTAGTTGGTGGTGTATTCCATTCATCTTTAAATAATCTTGGAATGCTATGCTACAGTATTCACCTCCCCGATCAGATCTTAGTGTTTTTATGTTAAGATCCGATTGCTTTTCCACAAGTGCTCTAAATTGTTTGAAGTAACTTAGAGCTTCTGATTTTAACTTGAGGAAGTAAACCCATGTTTTTCGTGTAAAATCATCAATAAGTGTAATAAAGTACCTACATCCACCAATAGACTCCGTTTTCATAGGGCCACATATATCGGTATGAACTATCTGCAAAGGTTTGTTCGTTTGCCAAGTTGACTTCTTTGGAAATGGCTTTCTAGCCTGTTTGCCCGAAACACATCCTTCACAAATAGTTGAGCCTTTTGTGATTCTTGGTATGCCTCGTACTAGTTCTTTATTTCCCATTTCAATCAAAGTGTCATAGTTTACATGTCCAAAACGTTCATGCCACAGAGTAGAGTAATCAGTTGTCGTCATTGATAGTGCAAGTGATATATCATTTTCAGGGTTCAAAGGAAACATTTTATTGTTTGTCATTTTAATGATTCCTATTGTACGATCGTTCGTATCCTTGATGGTACACCGTTCCTTCATAAACTCTACTTTGTAACCTTTTTGTAGTAATTGACCTACACTTAATAAGTTGTGTTTTAATCCCTTCACATAGAATACATTTTGAACCTTCTTTTTCTGACCTTTTATAGATATCATTACTTCTCCGATTCCTTGAACTTCTAATCGTTTATCATCCCCCGTTCTCACTTCCTTTTGAAGTGATTCGTCTAATTTTACAAACAGGCCTTTATTACCTGTCATATGATTGCTGCACCCGCTGTCTAAGTACCAGCAATCTTCCTTAATCGCCTCCTCCATGTTGAAAATCATAAACATGGTGTCATCTTGTTGCTCGTCTAATTCATCTTCCTTATGAATTAGAGCATTGTCAGATCTTTCGCTTACATCCTTTTTCGGACAAAACTTGGCCGTATGTCCAAGTTTCTGACAATTAAAACATCTTATACAGCCCCAAGATCTGCTTTTATTCTTGCCCCGTCCCTTCACATTCTGTCCGGATCTGTCTGTGTTTGAGTTTTGCATTTGAAATGCATGTTCCATGGGAACATCTTCATACAGTTTCATCCGTAGTTCGTGAGATTGGAGTATGCCCATGAGTTCTTCGGTGGACATACTCTCTAAATCTTTCGTTTCTTCCACGGTAATGACCACAGACTCGAAGTTTCGAGTCAGACTTCGTAGTATCTTTTCTACTACACGCTGTTCACTTATTTGTTCTTCATTCATTCTTAATTGATTTACAATTAAGGTTGTTCTATTAAAATAATCTTCTACAGTTTCACCCTCTTTCATCTTTAACGTATCAAAACTACATCTTAAAGTTTGTAACTTTACCGTTTTGACGCGATTTTCACCCCTGTAAGATTTGTGCAGCGTGATCCATGCATCTTTTGATGTTTTTGCCATAGCGATACGTTCAAACACTGTTTCATTAACCGACTGGAATATGATGTGTAGAGCCCTTCTATCTTTCTTTGTTGATTCCCGATGTGCAGCGATAGCATCTTCTGAAGGATTCGTTCCTAATGCTTGAAACCCGTCTTCTACAATATTCCATAATTCTTGAGATTCCAGTAAAACCCTCATCTGGATATGCCAGTGATAGTAATTCTGCCCAGAAAGTTTTGGAATTTGCGATTGAATACCGGTTGCAGGATTCATTTGTTGGAATATAATCAGAAACAGAGATCTGTATTCGATAGTGTATGATTGATCGATTCGTGTGGCTCTGATACCACTTTGTTAGCGTTTCTAGGGTTTCTAGGGTTTTGATAGAATGAAGATTATGTTCATACGGATATGAATTGATAAAATGAAAAAATACAGAATGTTTGATACATATACTTGCAGCCGGATATTATAACCGCTACACACTTAATCTATACTAATACTAATAATATTTGTCACACTATCTAGATTAATAAACATATATAAGTATATTTATCTAATAGATATTACTGAAGTGATTCTTGATAAAATCATTCATACTATTTTTTGCACTTTATTGAAGTAATAGTGTAATTCTATTTAAATAATACTTACAATTATTTTTTTTCGATTGTGGTAAATACTGCCACATTGGAATGTAACCATAGCCTGGACAAAAAGGCATCTTGTTTGCTCCAAGCCTGAAATGCAGCCAGGTGTGGTGTCATAAATGCAGGTGGTGTAACTGTAAGATTATTGGTCATGGATTTTACCTGCAGCTCCATTTTTGCTTTTCCGCCTTTCAAACAAGTTTCTCTTCACCAAGCTCATGCTTCTTTGCCTGTCGGTTTTCGCAAGTCATAATAAAAGCATTTGTGAGGCTTTCTTTATTAATTTATTAAGAAAAAGAAAGAAAACCATGAAGCAAGTTCAATTAGTATCAATTATGCGTACACGCATACCAACCTTCAATATTTTAATTTTCTTTGAAGTAATAGTGTACTTATATTTAAATAATACTTACAATTTTTGCTAATTCGATTGTGGTAAATACTACCACATTGGACTGTAACCGTAGCCTGGAAAAACCGGCATCTTGTTTGCTCCAGCCTGAAATGCAGCCGGATGTGGTGTCATAAATCCAGATGGCGGAAGGCTATTGGTCATGGCTTCAAGATTTTAACCTACCGCTCCGTTTCAATTATGTGTATAGGTATACTAACCCGGCCTCAGTGTTGTTTTAGTTTCTTCTGATAGTTTCTCATTCATTTCTATGAAATCCTGAGTTTCAAATTAGAGCTTCTGAAAACAAATAGCATCTCCCAGTATACCCAATTTATCAATGGTGGAAGGCTGGCCAGGTTCCATAGTAGAGCTTATTTATAAGAATCTACAAAAATAATTAACAATATTTCATCAATTAACACTGAAAACGAATCATTTTATTATTGCCAATTAATATACCGAGTATGAAAAAGGCCAGAATATATTTATTTCTTACATTTTTGTTGTTAACTAACAAGCGGACCGGATATAGCTTCTGAGACTAAAAGGTAATACGAGTGAGACACTCAGACTTATGTTTACGGGTCAGTGAGGTTGGCTGAATAAACACACTTTTTTTTCCAAAATTGTTACATTTATCTAACCAATTAGTATGATATATGATTAAAACAAACTTTATTATTTTATCATAAACAATGTTTTAGTGTAAAATGATTTATGCGATGTTGCGCAATGGCAATACACTATGGTGACTTTCAACCATTTGACTCATTTTATTTTAAGTTGTTTCTTTAAGTTGACCAGTTAGAGATACAATATAACACGCATAGATACGTTCATAGGTTAGTAGGTCAACTTTGTTACCTCTACTGAAAGGTTTAGTTTTATTTTTGTTCGTCTTTATTTTTTTAAGTCCCTCAGGGAGAGAGTATATCACTTAATAAAAAAATCTAGAAAAAAAAATAAAGAAAAGAGACCTGTACGTTGTTCAATATTTTCCTTCCTTGCCTCTCATGACATGCTTTATTCTCTGCCTGCTGCTTGAATTACTGTGTCCCTTGTTAAGTGAACAAACAATATGAAAACAATTTACTAATGATTAATTACAAGTTCAGAAAGAAAATGGTATTCTAATAACAAAACCCCAAATATGCAGTCCTAGAATAATGGGATAATTTGGTCAATGAGGTTGGTTGACTAAAAACACTTTTTGTCCAAATTTTTTTTATATATTTATAACTAATTAGTATCAAATATATAACTAATTAGGATCAAATATGATTACAACAAACTTCATTTATTTTATTATAAACAACGTTTTAGAATAAACTGATTTATGCGATGTCTTGTTTTAGCCTTAAACAGTGGTTTGCTTATTTCATCAGAACTCATCAGTGGTTAAAACTGAAATGTTACTTTTCTCAACAATCTCCACCTAAGTAACAATTCAGTTTAACCTAAACTTAATGAGTTAAAGCAAAATGTAAACTTTGCACCTGGCAAAGCCTTGGTCATCACATCAGCTGGGTTAACATCTGTTCCAACCCACTTGACCATCACTTCCTTAGAAGTCACCACATCTCTGATCCAAAACATCTTCACATTGATGTGTTTGGTTCTCTCATGAAATACACTGTTCTTTGACAGCTGAACAGCACCTTCATTATCACAATTTACCTCCACACCATCCAATCTAATTCCCAGATCAGCAACCATACCCTTTAACCATAAAGACTCTTTTACCCCTTCAGTTAAAGATATGAATTCAGCCTCAGTTGTGGATAGTGCCACAACATGCTGCAACTGAGACTTCCAGCTCACCACATTCCCCATGACTGAGAACACATAACCAGTTATTGATCTGCCATTATCTTTGTCTTTTGCATAATCTGAATCAACATAACCACTCAACATAACCACTGACCATGTTCTCCTTCTCAGCATGATTTTCAAACTTTAAACCAAGTTTCTTTGTACCAGCCAAATACCTGAGAATCCATTTCACTGCTGCCCAATGATTTTTACCAGGATTAGCCATATACCTGCTCACCACACTAACAGCATATGCAATATCAGGTCTTGTGCAGACCATGAGATACATCAGACTCCCTACAGTGTTTGCATATGGAACTTTGCTCATGTATTCTTCCTCTTCATTTGTTTGAGGACAATCTTTCTTTGACAAATTGAAATGAGCTGCAAGAGGAGTTGTAACAGGCTTACACTCTCCCATTCCATAATTCTTCAACACTTTCTCAATATAAGAAGATTGAGACAGTGTTAACACCTTTTCTGCCTTGTTTCTATGGATTTCCATACCAAGTATCTTCCTGGCTTTCCCCAAATCCTTCATTTCAAACTCTCTCATCAACAGTTGTTTGGTTTCTTCTATTTTGCTTTTGCTTTCACAAGCTATTAGCATATCATCAACATATAAGAGTAAATAGACAAATTTACCCCTGTCATACTCCCTATGATACACACAACTGTCATAAGGACTTCTGCTGAAACCACTGCCCACTATGTATTCATCAAATCTTTTGTACCACTGTCTGGGAGACTGCTTCAGTCCATACAAGGACCTCTTCAGTAAACATGCCTTGTCTTCTTGGTCTTTGTGTTTGTAGCGGGTTGTAATGGATAGCCTTTAACTTTAATAATTATAGTCACAATCCTTTATTTGGAAAACACATTACACCTTTCGTCCTTTAGCACTAACCAAGTTAAAATTTTCAGTTATGTCTATCCACTTAAGGGTATTCTGGTTATTTCATGTTTTTATTTAAAATGTTCATTAATAAATAAACACCACCTTCCCCCATTCCCCAACCCTAACACTAGAATTTCTCCTCTCATCTCTCTTCAACCAACCTCTACCACCACCATTCCCCAAACCGATCGAATTTGAATTTCAAATCATCAGAAGTTTCAAATTATCTATGGAAAAAGAGTGTAATGATTCCGATAGAAGAACTGGTGGCGGTGACGGTGGAGATCGGAGTGACGCAAGCAAGTACTCGTCGGCTAAGTAGCACTAGAACGGGTACCGGATCAGGGTACGGGGACGATACGGGAACGAGGAACGGCAAAACTCAAAATTTCAAGATACGGGTACCGCAATAAAAAATAAAAATATATTAAACAAATTCAAAAAATACTACATCTTCCAAAGGTAATTAATCATCAATAATCAAATCATTTTCAAATTCCGGTTCATCTAGTGAGAGATCGGAAATCGATAGAGAATTAGAGATGATAAGACTTGAGAGTTTAGAGATTAGAGAAGCCGAATATGATAGGTCTATTTATTTAATGGCCGGTTGTGGAATTTGAAAGGGTTAAAACCCTAAAATTAAATGGAAACGGGCTGGATACTTCTACCAGATACGTCTCCAACATTGGAAACGTTTAGGAAACGTCCCCGATGAGTACCCATGGTATTTCCGTCCCCGACAAGTACCCGATACGGGTACGACCACATAAATGGAGTCCCCGTGCTATACATAGCTCGTCGAAGGACGAAGGGACAGAGGATTATCGGCGTGGAGGTTATCATGCGGTTCGTGTTGGTGATGTGTTTAAGCATTCAAGATATGCGGTTCGATTGCGGACATCTATGATATTGTGTAGATAGAGGCAAAATTGATAGTTCAGTTTAACAATTTCCTCTAAACTTGAATCATTTGAAATGTGATCACACTTAAACTGCATGAGATCAAACACTTAGAAATAATAGTTTTTAAGCTTTTTTTAGTATGTCTGATGAGTTTCATATATGATTATTGTGGACGAAACAAGCATTATTAGGTTAATTGTGTTGGCCTGTTTTGTAGAGATACGTAGCTTTAAAAGTGCAAAAGAGTGCTCAACATTACACCGAGGCAGCAATGGATGAAATCAAAATACTATGGTGATAGTGGTTGGGTGAATGTGATTGGGTGGTGATGGTTAGGTCACGGGTCAAGAGATGGAGAGGGTGAAGGTGATGGTGATGGTGATGGGGTGGTGATGGCGGCAGATCTGGTGGTGGTGGTTAGGTCACAGGTCAAAAGATGGAGGGGGTGAAGGTGATGGGTCACATATCTGAGAAGTTAGGTGTTGTATTATTTTATTTTTTAATTTTTGTATTAAAAAGGTTAAAGGACTAATTTGCCCTCATGTGTGATTCATGTGACTTGAGTTAACTACAAAAATTAACTTGGTTAGGGTCAAAGGACTTAGATTGTAATGAGTTTTACAAATAAAGGGCTGTGACCGTAATTATTGAAGTTAAAGGCTATCCATTGCAATCTGCTACAAATATAAAAGATGAAAATTGTAATTTACCCTTTCTATTAACTTCAATTAGTTGAAGTTTAAAATAAATGCCAACAAAAGAAATCAAATGCAAATTTGTAAGCTAGTGTTAACCGGAATATAGTATTACTAGGAAAACATGTGACGTTATGACTTTGCTAATTAATCGTAAATAATTCTAAACGAAGAATCAACGAGCAAGTGTAAAACAAATACAGATTTTGTTGTTGGCTTGATTGCTTGAACATCGCATCCGATACTGATCATCATCATCATCATACACAGTAAATCCCACAAATAGAAAAGCTAAGGTAGGGTCTGAGGAGGGTAGATGTAGACAGCCTTACCTCTAAACCGTAGGAATAGAGAGACTGCTTCCAGTGAAACCCCCGGCTCGATTGTAGTTTTGTATCAAGCCTTGGACCTAAGGCACCTAACACTCAAACCATTAGGACGAAGATTGATTAGTGTATGTACCCACGTGTCTTTCAGCTGTCAACGCCACCACATGATGCATGATTAACCATCCGCCACTTTTAATGTCATTTTCACGAAATTAGTAAAATAACGTTAAAGTTTGTACCATTTCACTTTTGCCCCTCGAGCGCTCAGACATATATACATTGTATGTGCACACTGCAAGCAGGGCAATCGCATCCGATACTGACAAAGTCAATATTTCATTTAGACTAGCCTGTCATGCTGCCAGACAGGGGCGGTTCTTAGAAGACCTATGGCAGGGCCACGGCCCGGGCAAGTTTTTCGGCCGTAGTGCTAATTTCCGCATTTCGATCAAAATTTTTTATATATACTATGTTTGGCCCGGGATTGCCCGGGCTTTTTTTAGTGCTCGTGTCTTTCGGCCCTGGCACGTTCAACGGGCAAGATCCGCCACTGCTGCCAGATACTCCAAGATGGACATTAATACTTGGCATCTGAATGGACTTTCACATCTATATCTTTGATATCATACTGAGAGAGGCAAACAAATTATGAAGAGAGATTCAAATTTCACCAGGATAAAGAATCAAAGGAGGATATTCTTTGTATCCAGCAAAAGTGCAAAGTGATGAAAACACATAATCCAACTAAGCACTTCTATTTACAAACTACAATGAGCTAATAGTTCTCATTGGTTAGGTCATTAAGAAGCAAGTGGCCTGAGCTCATGATCAAGAGACCTGTCACACGTAGATTGTGGTAGATACTGACACATTGGAATGTAGCCGTATCCCAGAAAAAAGGGCATCTTGATTGCTGCAGCGTGAAATGCAGGTGGTGGAAGATTGTTGGTCATGGATTCGACCCACTGCTCCATTTTTGCTTTTTCCGCCTTCAAAACAAGTTTCTCTTCGCAAGCTTGTTCTTTTCTTTTCTGCCAGTCAGTTTTGGGAAAAGAAAAGTAATTTTAAGGATTTCTATATAAATTTATTAAAAAAAAAAAAAGAAAACCATTAAGCAAGTTCATTCATGAGTATACGCATACTGACCTTCAATGTTTTAATCTCTTCAGATAGTTTCTCATTCATTTCTTTAAAATCATGTGAGTCAGATTTAAGTTGATTCATATACAACATGGACAACATCTCCAGGTATAGCTAGTTTATATGTGGTGGCAGGCCGACAAGGTTCCAAAGTAGAGCTTAATTCTAATAACCTGCAAAACGAATTAATGATATATTATCAATAAACAATGAAAATGCATCATTTTTTTATTGCTAAAGGATATATTAAGAAAAAGGCCAGAAATGTTCATTTCTTACATTTTGCTTGTTAATTCACATCGCATTGTCGCCGGATTGGTGAGGTTAGGTTGACTGAAAACCGTTCATCCAATTCTTTGAAATCCTGTGATTCAGATTTAAGCTGATTCAGAACTCGGATAGCGTCTCCAAGTATAGCCAACTAATCAGTGGTAGCAGGCCGGTCGGGTTCCAAAGTAGAGCTTAATTCTAAGAACCTACAAAAAGAATTAATAATATATAAACAATAAACCATAAACATAAATCCTTTTATATTGCTGAAGAATATACTGAATATGAAAAAGACTAGAAAAAACTTATTTCTTGCATTTTTGTTGTTAATTAACGCACTAACCGGATATGAATACCAAACCGTAAAACCTAGAGGCATCTAAATGGGTGGATTGGTAATGGTTAACAGGTTAAAACGAGCGAGACTTTTTGTTACGGGTCAGAGAAGGTTTATTATTTTATTAATAATTAGTGTCAAATATAATTAAAATAAACTTTGTTACTTCAGTAAATATACAATGTTTAAAATATATATATATTGATTATGCTTTGTGCATTAAGAAAACACTCTGGGTGACTTTCAACCCATTTGACTCACTTCATTAGTTCATCTTAAGTCATCTATTGATATGACCCATTGAGAGAGAGAGAGAGAGAGAGAGAGAGTATATAACACGCATCAACCCATTTGACTAAACGGTACATTGTTTCATATTGTTTGTTGTTCGTCTGTATTTTTTAAGCACCTTGAGGGATAAACTAAATCACCAAATATGAAAATTCAATCAAGAAAAGGGTCACCTGTTGTTTAATATTTCCCTTCTCTGCCTCTCACGACATGCTTTATTCTCGGCCTTACTGCATGACTTACTGCGTCCCCTGTCAAGTAAACAAACAGTATGAAACAATTTAACATTGAGTGATTACAAGTGCAGAAAAGAAAAGGATCACCTGTTATTCAATATTTCCCTTCTTGGCCTCACAGGAAATGCTTTATTCTAGGCCCTACTTCGTGAATTGCAGCTCTAAGAAAAAAAAAGTAGACAAGAAAAAAGAATTGTTGTTAGTATTTGAGTATATCAAACTGCAGATGATGATGATCATTTATTTAATAATTTCAGGTCAGTTTGGATTAACAAACTGACATTCAAATTAAATTTAACTCCGGTTAAGTAAAAGACATTGGAATTCTGTTGACATCACTCCAAATCAAATATTGTCAGAAAACTAAAATTTTCAAATGTAAACATAAAAAGACAATAAAACTTCTACTCACAACAATTTTGCTGAAAGAACCGGTACCGAAAAAAAAAAAAAAACCGTCCAGTTAACCCCAATTGTATTTAAACATGCTGTGATGGGTTTAATTAGTATTAATCCAGTTTTATAAAAAAAACACGTACCTGAATGAGTGTCTTACGCTCCTAACATCACAAAGATCCGCACAAATGTGCTCAACAACAGCTGCAACAAGTAGTTATAATCCTAGATTAGAACTATTAAAATAACGGTCCTACTTTCCATTCTCTAAAACCCCAAACCCCGTTATTAATTACCATTCAGGTTTCATTATTATTAATATTTTTAGTTAGTTATCTTTAATCTAGAATCTTATAGATTACTTAACTAATCAAATATCAAACCCTTTGATTTACAAAAATTGATCCATTAACAGAAAGAAAGAGACTTGGTTTCCTTGATCTTTCAAAATGAGGAATAAAATTTCATACATTCAGGGGTGACATACATTTACTACAGAAGTTACTGAAGAAACAAGGTTCTGCAGTTTACCTAACGAAAGATTCATTGTGTCATTCTTCACAGCGGCGGCTATCATGTTGATTGCAGCAGAAATACACTGGTTACGTTTGCTTCAGTTTCTGAAAGTTCTCACAACGGGAATCAGAATTCAATGGGTCGCGGGAGATCTTCGGGCAGCAAGGCCACGGTCTTGTGTTTATTCTGATGCAACGGATCATTCTTCATTTATTCTGATGCAGGGGATATGAGAGATGCGGGACCAATAGGAGCCTCTTCTTCTACTGCACCTTCCTTCTAGCTTTGGGCATTCATCTATGGTTAAACTTAAAAGTGAAGGCAGCAGAAGGTCTGGTAGATGCTTCATCTTTGGGCAGCCCCATAAAACGAGATGTTGGAGGGAGGTGAGGTGTTGGAGTCCCACAGAAACTGATTTCAACTTCTTAAAGTTATATATCCCAAGAGTAGTAAGAGATGAAGGAAGAAGATGAGACAACTGACTACACCTACTCACATCATCTTCTTCTGACCCTCCACACACTAATGCTAGGTTGACAAGTGAGGTTGGGAAATTCTGTGGTCCCCACTCTGAGATGGGCTTCTTCAACCCCCCAATTACAAGGGTTTGCAGTTTGGGAGGCCAAAACCCACGAGGAAAGGAAGCATCTGCACTTGGGCAATTGTATATTACCAGGTACGTTAATGAGGTGAGATTAGGCAACTCGTGATCTGGAAATGACTCCATATTTGGACAACCATCTATTCTCAGGTAGGTGAGGTGAATCAACTGACTCAGTTCAATGATCGTTGTCAGATTTGGCCATGTGATAATATCTACACTTTGAAGCATTGGCATGCTTGTTTTGTTGACAAGCACCCTAGTGTTATCTCCTCCTAATATTAGCTCCTTTTCTAACAGTTTTTCACAACGTTTAATGGAAAGAAACTTGAGCTTCTGCCCTCCAGCTGTTGTAAGAAATGAAACAGATGTAATGGAAGGACAATCTGAGATCTCCAACTCCTCAATGTTATTTGGACACCTACAATGCTCCATAATCTCACATTTTTCTATCTTTAATGTCCTAAGAGTTGTTATAGCGTTGCTCCAACAACTATCCCCTTCCTCTTTCTCTCCTAATCTCACCAAATTTTGACATCTCTGTACATCCAAATACATTAAACGTATAAGAGCCTTACTATCCATCGACTCCCACAAGTATCTTATTTCGTTACAGTTTTTTATGGTTAAATATTCAACTGCTCCAAGAAACTCTGTAACACCTCTCCACACCACATCATTAAGCCCTGAAATACTTTCTATTTTCAACGTTAAGACTCCTGAAGCTACTTTAACCAGGCTTCTCAACACACCACTATCACATTCAGATACTTCTAGAATATTCAAAGAAGGTAGAGCTTCAGGTGACACTTGAACCAGATTAGGACAATTGCTTACAACAAGCTCTTTAAGGCAAGGAAACGACACAATCCCAATATTGGTTGACCATTCTTCCAACCTCTTCATATTTTCTAATACAAGTGTTTCAAGTGAAAGGAATGAAAGACCTGCCCCTATTAACTCTGAACCCATAGCTTTCACCTCATCCATGTCTTTAATAAACAACTTCTTGAGTGATGGTAGCTGACCAAGTGGTGGTAAAGATGTACAGTTTTTACAGCCATGTATAAGCACCTCAGTCAACTGAAGAAATGATGGATCCCCAACCCAATTAGGAAATTCTATACCCCCATATGAAACTATTTGAAGGATTGTCAAACTAGCACTATTAGGCTTCAACCCACAGAGGACCTCCTTTTCAAGAGACTCCTTTCGAGAACCATCAAACACATCACTCCATTCTAGTTGTAAGAAAGCAAACCTCTTTTGCCATAAGTTTGCCTCTTGTGCATGCATTGCCATTTCCACTTTGTCCAGCCCCTTGATGTGAATCCACCCCAAAAAATCTGTAAGGTCTTTAATCTTGGTTATTGCAAGGTCATTATCTCCTCCAACAATGATCTTGGTGAGAGTCTGCAGGCTTTTCAATTGGCCAATCCACAGAGGTAACTTATTCAAAAGCGGAGTTTCGTAAATGTCCAAATGCCGCAAGTTTTTAAGCTTTGAGAAGTTGTTGGGCAACTTAATTAAGTCACTACAACCAGAAAGGAGTAATGTTTGCAAATTGTAGAGATTGCCAACACTTGCTGGTAAACACGTGATTGGGTTGTTAGATAAATTAAGATATCAGAGATGCTTCAAAGTGCCAATGGTCTCTGGCACCTCGCTGATGCATAAATTATTCAAACGTAGAACCCTTTGTTGGAAATAATAAAGAGGTAAACATACAAGTTGGTATGTTTCCTCCATCCCACATTGGTGGAGTGAGTGAAGTTTGGATGGTTTATAAGGGATTACCCCTTATGGGCCTCCATAGTGATAAATGGGTTGAGAAGTGGGTGAAGCCCACACGCGCGCCGAGCCGAGCCGAGCCGCGAGCTCGCGAATGGGCGCGTTTGAGGCGCACTTTGCACTTTGCACTTACGCATCGTCGCGAGGAGCTGAGGAGCTTTTATTTTTAAAGAAAGGTAGAAGGAGACTGTCCCGTTGTCGGACGAATTTAAAGAACAAGTAAATTAAAACCAACCTGGCGAGTGAGAACGAAGATCCTTGAACGAAATCCTTGAACTGCACGGAAAAATTCCTGTCCTTAAAGGATTTTACGCGCTCGTATTGCTGTGAGCTGTAGCGTAAACTCACAGGATTTAATGCAGAACTGATCTGGTATTCCAACAGCAATGGAAACCAGAAAACGCAGAAGCTGGAACGAAAACAGAATCACACAATAGAGAGAAAGAGAGCTGCGAATTTTAGGTGCATAAATGGGTAGCAGGAAGCCTTTATTTATAGGTTTAGGATTCACCAAAGAATGAGAAAAACGGGGAAGAGATATACCAATCCCATACGAATTCGTTTTTCTGGATGTATATCCATACGAAGTTGGAACAAACTGGTTTGGCTGATAACTCGGTAAATAATAAATTAACTGTTTGATTGAATTATTTTTTAAACAATCTTAAAGGATTTTATTTTTGTGTTTTAATCAACAGAATTAATGGACTCTGAACTACCAACAGCCAATCTGAGATTCATGAATCAAGAGTTTGTCAAGTTGGACAGATTCGATGGTCAGAACTATACCCGCTGGGCGGACAAGGTTAAGTTCATGCTAGTTGTGCTGAAACTTTACTATATCCTTGATCCTGACTTGCCTGCAATCCCTGATGACCCTCCTGGTGAAGCAGGAGAGCTCCCAAATGAAGATTTGGCAAGGCAAAGACTTATCCGTAAGGAAGCTGAAGATCTTTGCCTGGGCCACATCAAAAATTCCCTTTCAGATCGTCTCTATGACTTGTACGCGCCGATAAAAAGTGCTAGAGAATTGTGGAAAGCTTTGGAAGATAAGTACAAGGCTCATGAAGAAGGTACTAACAAATACCTTATTGCCAAGTACCTAGACTTCCAAATGGTCGATGACAAGTCAATCTTGGAGCAGGTGCATGAACTCCAAGTTCTTGTTAACAAATTGACTGCACTTTCTATTCCGCTGCCAGAAATATTTCAAGTAGGGGTTATTATTGCAAAATTGCCTCCTGGTTGGAAAGATTTCTCAAAGAGAATGATGCACAAGTCTGAGGACTACTCTTTGGATGAACTGTTGAAGCACCTTCGAATTGAGGAGGAAACGCGCAACAGGGACAAAAGAGGTAAAGTCGGATCGAGTGTGAATCATGTAGCTGGAGGATCTGGTTATAAGGGAAAAGGGACATCATCAAAGAATAAGAAGTTTACAGCACCAAAGAAAAAAGAATTCAAGAAGTCACAACACACTAACAACCATCAACCAAAGAGGTCTGGTAAATGTCACGTTTGTGGAGAAACAGGGCATTATGCACGAGAGTGCTCTCAGAGGAAATCTGGATCTACGGTTGGTTCTACGAGTGCTATTGATGTTGAGAAAGTCACCAATCTAGTGGCCAATGTGGGTCTTGGTGAAGTCAACATGCTTTCTCAATATACACGCATTGTGGCATGTAGAGGATGGTTTTTGGATTATGGAGCCACTGTTCATGTTTGTGGGAATCGTGGCTCGTTTCTTACTTATGCTCCTGTTCCTCAAGGAACAGTGGTGGTATGTGCTGATGGACATCGTGTAGAGGTTCGAGGTAAAGGCACGGTGCGGCTAAACTTCAGAGATGGTCAAGTGGTTACTCTTCAGGACGTGTTGCATGTTCCTGGTATCACCAAGGGTCTTGTTTCTGCTGATAAGTTTGATCGGAATGGGTACAAGCTGGTTATCAAGAATCTCCGTGTGAAGTTTTCTCTAAATGACATCTATGTGGGTCAAGCAAATAACACGGGTGGAATGTATCGTCTTGACTTAGCTGAAGATGGGATTGGTGAAGAAGAAGATTCGGATCAAGGGGGCGTTTCAGTGATTGACGGGTTTGGGAATGAAAGTGATAGTGATAGTGGTGGTAGTGTTAGTTCTAGTGTTGGTGAATGTAATGCAATTGGTTTTGATTTGAATGAAATTATGTCTTCTGATTATATCGCTTGTTCAATTTCTTTATGGCATAAACGTTTAGCTCATACAAATATTAAAAACATTGAAAAAATGCAAACTAAAGGTTTATTAAAATTAAATGATAAAGACTTTGAAAAATGCGAAACTTGTGTTAAATCAAAATTCACAAAGAAACCTTTTCCAAGTGTTCCTAAACGCAATACATCACTACTAGAACTAATTCATTCAGATATTTGTGAACTGAATGGAGTTCTTACTCGTGGGGGTAAGAGATACTTTATCACTTTCTGTGACGACTCGAGCCGATACTTATATGTTTATTTGTTGCATTCAAAAGACGAAGCTTTTGAGGCATTCAAAATATATAAGGCTGAGGTTGAAAAACAAAAGGAGAAACGCATTAAAATTCTTCGCTCGGACAGAGGCGGAGAATACTTTAACCGAAAGTTTGATGCATTCTGCGAAGAAGAAGGCATCATACATGAGAGAACTGCACCATATACTCCCCAACAAAATGGTTTGGCTGAGAGAGAGAACCGAACCTTGGTAGAGATGGCTAACTGTATGTTAAACCAATCGGGTCTACCTCGTAATATGTGGGGGGAAGCTGTGTTAACCGCATGTTATGTTCATAATAGGATCACTAGTCGTGTGATACCTACGAGTCCATATGAGTTATGGAAAGGAAGAAAACCAAACCTAGAGCATTTGAGGGTTTGGGGTTGTCTTGCTTACTATCGCGTACCTGATCCAAAGACACTCAAACTGGGAGAACGAGCTTTCAAGAGTGTGTTTATTGGATATGCTTCGCATAGTAAATCTTACCGATTGTTGGATGACGAATCAGGTATAGTTGTAGAATCCAGAGATGTGGAATTCTTTGAGAACAAGTTTTCTAGAGATGATGAAAACTCAAATGACACAACAACTTCTAGTGCTTCTGAGAAAAGGGTTCAACCCTCACCAATAGTTGAAGAACCAAGGAAAAGTACTAGAATTAGAAAAGAGAAAAGTTATGGAGATGATTTCTTTTCTTACCTGGTTGAAGGAACTCAAAAGAAAGTGACGAGAGAGGTCATTTTTGCTGTAAATTTGGATGATGATCCTAAAACTTTCAACGAGGCAATGTCATCAAGAGATGCTCCTTTGTGGAAGGAGGCAATCAATGATGAAATGGATTCCATTATGGGAAATGGAACTTGGGAGTTAGCTGATCTACCCAAGGGAAAGAAACCTATTGGATCCAAATGGATTTTCAAAAGGAAATATCATCCAGATGGATCCATCTCTGCCTATAAAGCGAGATTAGTCGCTAAAGGGTATAGGCAGAGAGAAGGGGTCGACTATTTTGATATCTATGCACCTGTGGCTAGAATAGGTTCTATTAGAACTCTAATAGCGGTGTCTGCTTTGAAAGGGCTGTACATCCATCAAATGGATGTAAAGACAGCATTTCTAAATGGGTATCTAAATGAGGAGATTTATTTGGAGCAACCAGAAGGGTTTGTGATACCTGGACAAGAGAACAAAGTGTGTAGACTTATTAAATCTCTGTATGGTTTGAAGCAAGCTCCTAAACAGTGGCATGAGAGATTTGACACCACTGTGACTGCTTTCGGGTTTCGACACAACAGTGCTGACAGATGTATTTATACTAAATGCGAATCCGGTTATACAGTCGTGATTTGTCTTTATGTTGATGATATGTTGATCATTAGCACTCACCTTGAAGGTATTTCTGAAACAAAGAAATATTTGTCCTTGAACTTTAAGATGAAAGATCTAGGAGAAGTTGACACCATTCTTGGGATCAAGGTGAAGAGAACTGGAAGTTAGATTTCTCTTAGTCAATCTCATTACATAGAGAAAATTCTGACTAAGTTTCAACACTTAAATATTAAAGAGTTTAATACTCCGTTTGATCCAAGTGTGAAACTTAATGTGAACTCTGGAAGAGCAGTGGCTCAACTAGAGTATGCGAGTGCTATTGGAAGTATGATGTATGCAACGCATTGCACTCGTCCTGATATTGCTTTTGCTGTAAGCAAACTGAGTCAGTATACTGTTAATCCAGGGACAGAACACTGGAAGGCAGTGGGTAGAGTACTTGGATACCTGAAAAGGACCAGTGTTGGTGCACTTGTGTCTGTACTTTGTCTGTATTCGGTCTGTATAAAAACGATGTTCAACGTCAGTCTGTAAGTTGACCAAGTCAACTATCCTCCTAGTTTGACTTGGACAACATGATGTTGTCTGGATCGAAGGATAGCCTCGAAGGATACAACTGATCCTTCGAGGTGCTCGAAGGATATGGTTCGACCATGGTTCAACCATTAGACATCGAAGGATGATCCTTCGATGTCCATGCTGATCGTTCGAGCTCCCTGTCATCGAAAGATGATCCTTCGGACCATCTATCGAGTCCTTCGACCAGACCTGCTATGTATGAGTATAAATACCCATGCAGTGTGTTAGTGTTATAGGGATGCACACATAGAGAGTTAGAGAAACTCTGCTGGAAAACACATACACACACACTTTAGAGAGTTTGCAAACAGATTGTAAACCTTGTGCTTGTAACCGTAAACCTTCATACGTATTAATACAGTGGTGTTAATCGGTGAACTTTGTGTGTTCTTGTGTTTGTTCTTGCTTCATCCCGGTTTGCCTACTAGCTTGGATTCCGCACTCGCTAGTGGGTTAGTATAACAAGGTTTAGGTTTGTTCTCGATCCTCCGAGAAAAGGGACCTACAAGTGGTATCAGAGCCTCGCTCTTTACCTTGTTTAAAACCGGTTTGTTCGAGTTCTTTGGTGTGTTTGGACACTTGGTTTAGCACTCGTTTTTGGTAGTTTCCTTGCATTTTGAAACTGAAAAAACGGATACTAAACCTTTCGGGAGTGTTCGGGGTCGGTTTGGGTAACATAAAAATCGTTTTTGTGAAACTTTGATTTTTCCGGCTGTGTTCCGATCATCTTTCCGGTGACTGGACTTGGGGATAAGGTTGCTTGTTTTGGCAAACTTTTTGAAAGTCAAAAAGTTGGTGAAGATTTGTGTGCAGAACATACTTTCTGCCGAAAGCAACTTCACCTACCTGTCACCTTTCTCACCAACCTGTCCTTTCGTGTCAGTGTGTCAGTAAGCTTTCGAAGGATATCTTTCGATTTCGAAAGATCATCTTTCGATTGGAGACAGCTCGAAAGATTAGCATCCTTCGAGTAGTCTTTCGAAGTCTGAGAAGTATCCTTCGTTGTTGGAATCTTTTCGAAAGTTGGTTGTCCGAAAGATAAGGATTCATCTCGAAAGATAAGGATCTTTCATTGTGAATCTTTCGAGATCAGTATTCGAAAGATATAGATCTTTCGAACTGTGAATCTTTCGTGATAATCAGTCGAAAGATAAGGATCTTTCATTGAGAATCTTTCGAAGACTTTGCTCGAAACTCAACAGTAATCTTTCGATCACTGTTGATCCTTCGAACAAGTCTTGATCTTTCGATCAGATTGTATCTTTCAATTGTTGTCTGTTTGTTGTTAACAGTTTGTGGTGTGTAGGTTATTTGTTAATTTTTGATCAAAATGAGTTGCACAAGTCCTTGGGATTGGAGTACGGATCCACAACCAGATCTAAAACAGATGTCGATGGCTGAATATATGACGAGTGCAATACCTAAACAACAACAGTCAATAAGTTCATGTCAATGGGCTTTGGTATCCAATCAAAGTCAAAGTCTTCAAAATCTTCTGATTAGTGAGAGTGAAACAGGCAGTAACAATCGTCCACCAAAGCTGAACCACATGAACGATTTTCCGTCATGGAAAGGCCGCTTTCACACATATGTTCAAGGACAAAGCACCGACCTTTGGATGTGTTTTGTCAATGCATTCAATGAAAGTCTTGAAAGTAGAGCATCCACTTCTGAAGGTTACGCCAACATGCTTGAAAATGACAAGAAGGCTTATGAATTGGAGAAAAAGGCCTATGCCATACTTACTCAAGCACTCAACAAAGACATCTACCATCAGTTTTCATATTGCAAGACCACGAAAGCATTGTGGGATGCCTTAGTTGCTAGAGGAGAAGGCAATGCAGCTGCTCGAAAGTCTAGGCATGATTTGTTGAAGAAAGAATTTGAATCTTTTCAGTTTTTGGAAAACGAGACTCTGAATGATATGACCACACGTTTCTATCATTTGATTAGTGAGATGTGTGCTTATGGGGTGGCAGCTACTCAACAAGACATGGTGAATAGGTTTGCTGACGCCCTACCCCCAAAATGGAGTTCGTTTATTGAGTTGTTGAAGCATACTAAAGCTCTAGATGAAATCAACATCTACGAGTTCATTCAGAAGCTGGAACATAAAAATGATGAAGAAATTAGAAAAGCAAGGCGTGCTCCAGCTCCTTAGAATACAGAAATGTATTTACCTGGTTTTGGTCCTTCAACTAGTTCTAGTTCTGTTCAGCAACCGAAGCTTCAAACTGCTTTTGTGTCCAATACGAGTTCCTTTCCATTTCCTCAATCAACAGCTGCTCCACCACAACCTCAATTCGATCCGAGGTCCTATATTCCTGTTCCAACACAGCCACAACCACAACCTCAACAACAACAACAGCAAGCTCACTATACAAGCAATCCTCAACCTCAACCTCAAAGTCATCACACAATCCGAGTCGACAACTCAAATCTTTCTCACCTTAGCATTGAAGTTGCTAAGGAACATATGGAAATTATCAACACCATGGTCAGTGCTTACTGTGGTTTGGTAGCTGGTCAGCTTGGAAACATCAACATGACCAATGAAGATTATGATCAGATCGACAAGGAAGAAATGGAGTTGATGGATATTAAATGGGCTTTTGCTAGTGCGGTTAGAAGGGCAAAAGATTTCATGGCACGAACTGGAAGAACTTCGTTGGAAGGAAAGAAAAACACGAAGTATGGGTTTGATATTAATGCCGTCACGTGCTTTAACTGTGGCGAGAAAGGGCACTTTAAACGTGAGTGCACTCGACCAACAAAACACGGCAATCACAACCCTTTCAGAAACCAGACAAATGTGAATGCCCAACAAGAAAACCGTGAACGGAGGATGGTGGCAGTGAATAACAATCAGGGACAGCCTGGAGCTACCAATCATAATCGGGCTTTGGCTGTTCAAGCTGATGAAGGATGTGACTGGTCAGTGCAGTTTGGTGAAGGTAATCAAGGAAGTGGAACTGCATTGTATGCTAAGGTCATCGAGCAGGTTCATAAAGAAGAATCTTCTGGGAGCGATGACAGTTCTGGTTATTCGGGCAGTTCGGATGAAGAAGGCTCTGTTTCTGGGGATAATCACTCAGAGCCTGATGTGAATGAGGAAGGAGATGATGATATACAGGAGCTACTGAATGAAGCTGATGAGCTTAAATGTCAGAAATCAATTCTGATTAGGAAGGCTGCTGCTACATCAATGGAAATGGAAAAGCTATTCTCTGAAGATGGAGCTTTTTCTTTTCAAACTGCCTTTATGGCAAATGGTTCAGCCTCTACTAGTCAGGTAACTTCTGAACCTCCTGCTCCTAGTATTTGTAAATCATGTGCAGAGATGAAGCTTGAATCAGAAAAGCTTCATAGTCATAATCAGAATTTGGTTATTGAACTGTCAAAATGCCAAGAGGCAAACATGGCTTTAACCCGGAATGAAAAAGAATTTAAATCTGTAATAGAAACATTAAAGAAAAATGTGTCCGAGGTTAACAAAGTAGTTTACCACAAACAAGTAAGTATAAATGAATACATTAACCTTGTGGAAGAAACTAAGAAGCAATTAGCCATTGCCCAATGCAAGCATGATGCGATAAAACAGAAATTGGATAGTTATTCTAACTCCCGATTTGTGCTTGATCACATCATAGACGTTCAACAACTGAAAGGTAACGTGAAAGGTGTAGGGTATAAGGCGTGTCCACCCCCTTTGATGGACAACTATACCAAGATGCCCGATGAAGAGGAAATGCCTCGATATGAACCCAGTGTGCCTTTGAACTTTGAGGAATTTTCTACTGGCCTAGGGTTCAAATCGGACAATTCTTCAAACACAGCCCCTAAGGAACAAGAAACTTCACCATCCATGAAACAAAGTCCTCCAATTATCGAGGACTATGAGACATCGGATGATGAATCAGAAGTGGCTGTAAGTGATCAGGATAAATCACTTAGCAAGATGAAAGGAGTAGATATTCCACGAGAGAATCACATCCTTTGTGATCCTGATACTCCTGAGGCTTCATCTGTTGAGAAGCAAGTGATTGATCCAGTCAAGATTGATAAGACAAGTGTGTCTACTGTTAAAAGCAGTAATGTGTTGTACACTTTGGTTGGAGATAATAAAATCTACTCAGATCATGTTTTTCCAATTAAAAATGTAAATAAATTTTTGATTGACAAAGTCTTTGAAGACAATACAAATAAATTTTTGGGAAAAACACTTCCAGGAATTGTGGTAACACAATGTGATCCAATTCCTAAGGCTGAGATTAGGAAACAATTTGGTAATCAAAAATCTCCAACCACCCGACAACCTACTGCTTCTAAGGGTAAACAACCACAACGAGCTCCAAAGCCAAAGGCTAAGGTTGAATCAAAAGGAGCTCGTTACACGAAGAAAGGAAAAGATGTAAAATTTGTAGCATCAAGAGGTACAGATAAAATTGAGACTTTTGAAAACAAATCAAACACTGATTTTGTACAACAAGTCAAAATATTGAAACGTAACAGTGATAACAATTACACCCAACACACAAACGGGTGTGATGAAAGAGCAAGTACCTCAGGTTCTACAGGTTCAACATCTGGTAGTCAATCAAGTTCTCCTAAGTCTGTTGAAAGGAGAACTTGTTTCAAATGTGGAGAAATTGGGCACATTATCAGAAATTGCCCAAATGCTCCAAAGAAGAAATTTGTTGAGAAAACTCCACCTGAAACAGTTCACCCTCAACGTCGATCAGTTTCACCTAAACAAGATAAACGAACTGTAAAAGAACAAGAAACTAAACAACGACGTAAGAACATAAAAACTGTTGAAAAAGCTTTAAAATCTGAAGTTAAAACAGTACAAAAGGAACCAAGTGTGTCACAACCTTTAAAACCAGAATCTTCAAAAACTGGTAGGCACAGACAAACTTGGTTACCTAAGTCGGGTGACAATTCAGGGGGAGCAGTTGTTCTTGAAAACCATCAAGAGATAGAGCTTACGTATCGTGATGCCAAGGGACGACCCAAGACCACTAAGGCTTGGGTCCCCATTCTCAACTGATGTTTTACTTGACATGTGCAGGATGTTCTAGGAGGAACTATTAATAGTCATTGGATTGTTGATAGTGGAGCATCCAGGCACATGACTGGCGACTTACGGCTCCTGTATGACGTGAGAAATATCAGAGGAGGGTATGTTGCTTTTGCGGGTGATAAAGGCGGATACATCACTGGAGAAGGAAGTATCTCCAATGGTATCGTGTGCTTTGATAAGATCAATTATGTGAAGCAAATTGATCACAATCTTCTCAGTGTGTCGCAAATCTGCGATAAAAAGTTCTCAGTGATTTTTGATGACGCTGGCTGCTATGTGCTGAAACCTGGATTCAAAATCCCACAAGAATGGATTCTCTTATCGGCTCCGAGAGTTAATGATCTTTATATTCTCGACATGAGCCAGGCGATTACAACATCTGCACAAGTTACTTGCTTTGTCTCAAAAGCCACAGAAAAGGAGTCTATATCTTGGCACAGAAGAATGGGACACATTCACTTGAGAAAGATGAACCATTTGGTGAAAAATAATCTTGTGAATGGTGTGCCCGTAAGAAGTTTTCATTTGCAAGATATCTGTGTCTCGTGCCAAAAAGGGAAGCAAACAAAGAAGTCTCACCCTTTGAAGAAAATCAACACTGTCAGCATGCCTCTCGAACGTCTTCATATGGACCTTTTTGGACCTATGAAGCACAAGACAACGTTTGGTGATGCTTATTGTTTAGTAGTTACTGATGACTACTCTAGATTTTCTTGGGTATCTTTTATGGCACACAAGAGTGAAACTCCTGGCATCCTTAAGGATCTTCTTACAATGTTAGAAAATCTCTATACGTTGAAAGTGAAAAGGATCCGAAGCGACAATGGAACTGAATTCAAGAATCAAGTTATGGATGAGTTTTGTACTTCTAAAGGCATTCTTCATGAGTACAGTTCTCGTTACACTCCACAACAAAATGGTGTCGCTGAGAGGAAGAATCGAACTATTATTGAAACTGCAAGAACAATGTTAGTAGAGTCGGAACTCCCTATTCAATTCTGGGGAGAGGCTGTATCGGCTGCATGCTACACGTTGAACAGAGTTCTTACAGTTAAGAGACATGGCAAGACTTGTTTCGAACTCCTTCAGAGAAGGAAACCGGATCTTTCTTACCTTGAACCGTTTGGTGCTCCTTGTACTATGATTGAGCCGGATGGAAAGTTTGGTGCACGAGCTATCGAGGGTTTCTTCCTTGGATATGCAACTCCGAATTTTCGTGTTTGGAATCTAGCTACCAAGAAGATTGAGCTATGGAGCGAAGTTAGGGTTCAAAGGTACACGAGTCCTGTTAGGGCTCCGGGTGATCCGTGGATGTTCGATTATGATGGGCTATTTGACTCCTTTAATCTGCCAACCTTTGATGAAGAATCAGCAGCGGCTCGGATGTTGTTGGAAAGTGACAACGCTGCTGTCTCGCCATTGGTCAGACCTATTGTTGTTGACCCTCAAGCTTCTACGTCAGTCAACAATATGGTTCAAAATGAGGTTTTTGAAGATGCTGCTGATTATAATGACTCTTCTGAAGATGATGAATATCATGATGCAGCCGAAGGATCTTCAGCTCCAGCTGCTCCTGTTCAAGGTGCCTCTGGTGATACACCTCATACGCAGAATATAGATACTGCTGAAGGGAATGCATCCACTTCTACCCACATTCCAGGTGTAGAGTTGGTTGTTGATCTTAATCTGAATAATTTGGGTATCAACGCTCGTGTGCCAGATAATCCTGAAATGAGGATTCACGATACCCATCCCCAGCAGAATATAATAGGAGATGTCCATCGCGGTGTGCAGACGCGTAATCAGCTGAGAAACAACCGGAATGCTGGTTTGTATTCAGCTATAAGAGAATCTGGCCAACAGAATGACTGGTCCTTTGCGTGTTACGTGTCACAAGAAGAACCAAAGTCGTGGAAAGAAGCATTGAAAGACAGTGCTTGGGTTGAAGCCATGCAAGAAGAATTACAGCAATTTCACAAGCTTGGTGTTTGGAAGCTTGTTGAAAAACCCGAGAACTACAAGAAGATTGGCACTCGATGGGTCTTCAAATGCAAGAAAGACGACCGTGGAGTGGTTATTCGGAACAAAGCTCGTTTAGTCGTTCAAGGTTTTCGTCAGATAGAGGGGATCGACTACAACGAAGTCTATGCACCAGTTGCACGTCTGGAAGCTATTCGGATCTTTCTGGCTTACGCCTCATTCAAAGGATTCAAGGTTTACCAGATGGACGTCAAAAGTGCATTTCTACATGGTGTGGTTGAAGAAGAGGTATATGTCGAACAGCCTCCTGGTTTTGAAGATCCTGTCCATCCCGATCGGGTTTGGTTGCTCAACAAAGCTCTCTATGGTCTTCATCAAGCGCCACGAGCTTGGTACGCAACCTTATCTACATATCTGCTGGAGAACGGTTTTCGAAGAGGTCTTATCGATTGTACTCTCTTCATCAAAGAACAAGATGGAGATCTTCTTCTGGTTCAGGTATATGTTGATGATATTATTTTTGGTTCTACTAATGATGTTTTGTGTAGGAATTTCGAGCGCATCATGCAGGATAAATTCGAGATGAGTGCTATGGGGGAAATGAATTTCTTTTTGGGCCTACAAGTGCAACAAACGGAGTCAGGGATATTCATCCATCAGACTAAATATGTTGGAGACATCTTGAGCCGGTTCCAGATGTCCGATGCAACGCCCATTGGTACCCCATTGCCAACTAATCACGGAATAACTCCTGATTTGAAGGGTGAACCTGTTAGCCCTTCATACTATCGCGCGATGATCGGATCCCTTATGTACCTCACAGCATCAAGGCCAGATATAATGTACCCAACGTGCCTACTTGCCAGATATCAAGTTAATCCGAAGGCCTCACATCTTGCAGCTGTCAAAAGGATTTTTCGTTATTTGAAGGCTTACCCCGACACCGGTCTGTGGTATCCTAGGGATAATAACTTTGACTTAGTCGCATTCAGTGATTCTGATTTTGGCGGATGTAAAATCGACGGCAAATCCACAACGGCTGGATGTCAGTTTTTAGGAAATCGCCTAGTCACATGGCAGTGCAAAAAGCAGACGTGTGTAGCTACATCAACATGCGAAGCTGAATACATTGCTGCCTCAAGTTGTTGCTCACAAGTTCTCTGGATCCAACAACAATTGCGGGATTACGGTTTTGAATTCCTAACTACTCCTATATACGTTGATAATTCTGCTGCTTTAGATATCACTAAAAATCCTGTGCAGCATTCAAAGACCAAACACATCGAAATCAAATATCACTTCATACGTGATTGCTTTGAGAAAAGGCTAATCGATGTTGTTAAGGTCCACACCGATGACCAACGTGCCGACTTATTTACCAAAGCTTTTGACAAATCTAGATTTGACTTCTTATTATTGGTAAATGGCATTAAGGTCAAGCAAGAGTAAACCAACATCGGAAAATCATTTTTGTAAATATCTTTGTGTGTTTTTAATTTATCTTAGTTTGTTGATTTTAGGGGGAGTATATTCAAAAAATCAGAAAATACAAAAACACCGAAAAATTTCTAAAACACAAAAACAATAGAAAAACAAAAATGAGTTTCCTGGCGAGCAAAAGAGAAAATGATAGTACATCAGTGGTCTATCCAAACCTCTTTAAACCTTAAATGCAAAACGATAAGCAGCTCTATATAAGATGTATCGGTAGGCTCACAATCATTTTAAAGTGTGCAGGGTGATATAAATCTTAATCGACTAAAGACCAGGTGGGAACCATTCATTGGCATATGGTCTTAGTACCGAAATTTCGTTTGATAGATTGCCGAGGTTCTGAGATATTCGGTCTTTATGCTGCTTATCATCTGAGTATCATGGTTGTATCTTTTACCGAAAAATAACGGGGACGCAAGTCTAGATCTTCCATAATACTATACATACGTGTACATATTGCATACTGCATTCGACCTCAATAAGTGATAAACAATCACATGTCCAAATCAAATAAGTGATAAAATATCACATTTATCCGGGTGTCAAGTTCGTCTCTCTGCTGTACGGAAGTACTGACCTGTTCACGGACTTGCACCTGTGCCCTCATGCATACGAAAATCAAGTTCCTCATCAATAAGTGATTATATCACATAGGACTTGTTTTCAAATCAAAATAAGTGAGTATCTCACAATTTATACGGTCAAACAGATGATAATCGGTATACTCACCGGTAAGATGAACTCTCGTGCATACCTTGATACGGGAATGTGTCGTGATGTGGATGAACACCGGTCGGTAAGTATAAATCATACATTAACGTATCCTCTAAACATGATTACATATGATAAGTTGAGCTTAAGTGGACAACAATACCGATAATTGTTATAGGATGCTTATCTTAATGTTAACTAACTGAACAACAAGAGTGTTTTGGCATGACCGTACACTGATATGATTCTCTTACCCTCGAAACTCGCAAAAAGAATGTCTGTATATATTTATTTACTGCTTAACTTTTATTGTTTTTCTTTTAAACAGTTTCGTCGTTTGGTGCATATCAGCACGACATTAGCGGTGATGTCGTTTGATAACACTCAAAGGATTTTAAATTGTTGTCTTTTACTTTCAAAAATACCAAAAAGATTTTAGGTGTGTTTTAATATAAACTTTATAAAAGCCAAAAAGATTTTCTTTCTACTTTATTTTCGATCGTACGATGTTGGAGCTCAAGTCTTCGTTGCCTGAAACCTGAACGAAAACCAAACTGACTAAATCTTCATAAACGGTCGAAATTTGCATGTTTTGAAAGTTAAAGACTTAAAATTGACAAATTTGTTAAACTTTCAAACTGTCTGACGGTGTTTGATTGTGACATGGTCATTCGTGTGTCATTTGTTTATACTATGTTCCAAGCAGTTGTTCTCATTACGCGTTTAGATTTCTTGCATGTGCAGATTCTAAAGGCTAGGAGAACATGGTCGATGACAAGCTTTGGAATGAAGACACGACGAGAAGGCGCTCAAAAGAGGAATATGATCGAGTTGCCGCTGGCCATCATCAACACCACAAGGATCTCACTTCATAAAGTTAAAGTATTTCACGAACATAACTCAAGGGGGAGCTTATGTCAAGGGGGAGTTTGTCAACACACTTCCTACATGATACGGGTAGTTTGTTGATACACTCACTGCTTTCAAGACGTGAAGACTTTGAAGATCCTCCGACATTGAAGACTTGAAAGGACATCAGAGTTTTGGTAACTCGAAGACCAAAGACCGTCGAAGTTCGAGACGAGTCTGCATCTATAGAAGATAAAGACAAAGCTACAGCCAAGGGGGAGTTTGTTGGTGCACTTGTGTCTGTACTTTGTCTGTATTCGGTCTGTATAAAAACGATGTTCAACGTCAGTCTGTAAGTTGACCAAGTCAACTATCCTCCTAGTTTGACTTGGACAACATGATGTTGTCTGGATCGAAGGATAGCCTCGAAGGATACAACTGATCCTTCGAGGTGCTCGAAGGATATGGTTCGACCATGGTTCAACCATTAGACATCGAAGGATGATCCTTCGATGTCCATGCTGATCGTTCGAGCTCCCTGTCATCGATAGATGATCCTTCGGACCATCTATCGAGTCCTTCGACCAGACCTGCTATGTATGAGTATAAATACCCATGCAGTGTGTTAGTGTTATAGGGATGCACACATAGAGAGTTAGAGAAACTCTGCTGGAAAACACATACACACACACTTTAGAGAGTTTGCAAACAGATTGTAAACCTTGTGCTTGTAACCGTAAACCTTCATACGTATTAATACAGTGGTGTTAATCGGTGAACTTTGTGTGTTCTTGTGTTTGTTCTTGCTTCATCCCGGTTTGCCTACTAGCTTGGATTCCGCACTCGCTAGTGGGTTAGTATAACAAGGTTTAGGTTTGTTCTCGATCCTCCGAGAAAAGGGACCTACAACCAGTAACTTAGAACTGACATACACGTCTTCTTCCAGAATACTTGAAGGTTATTCTGATGCAAGCTGGATTGATCGCACCAATGATTCAAAATCTACAAGTGGGTGGATTTTCACTCTAGCAGGAGGAGCAGTTTCTTGGGCGAGCAAGAAACAGACGTGTATTGCCCACTCGACTATGGAAGCTGAGCTCATAGCGCTAGCTGCGGCTGGTAAGGAAGCAGAGTGGATTAGAGATCTACTTACTGACATCCGTCTGTGGGATGTTCCAATGCCGTCTATTCCCATGTATTGTGATAGTGAGGCCACACTATCTAAAGTGTACAACGCAGTGTATAATGGGGGATCAAGACACATAGGTCTTCGGCACAATTATGTGAGACAACTGCTTGAAAGTGGTACCATCAAGGTTGTCTATGTCAAGACAAGTAAGAACTTGGCAGATCCATTTACTAAACCTCTGACGAGAGATTTGGTTGTGAATACCGCGAGAGACATGGGTCTAAAACCACAATAGAATCGTTAGTGATGGAAACCCAACTTGAACTTAGTGCTCCTATTTCTCAAGTTTAATGGGTAACAACGAAGTCACTTAACGATAGAAGGTACTATCAAATTTGATAGATCCATGTGTGGTATGATAGTACGTCGTTGCCGAGAACAAGGGTGAGCTTATGCTCTTAACAAAGTTTTGGAGGCATCCAAGCAACGTGGATGATGTAAAACTTTGCCTATATGATCTAGGGGTGGTGCCGCCTCGAGTGAAGATTAGTGGTTTATCTTCTAAAGGGTCATGAAAAGGATTTATAGCGCATGGCCATATTCGCGCTCAGTGAGAACGCAAAGTCGGCTGGTGATGTGTGGGGGTAAACCGAAGGGGGCTATCAGGTTAATGGTTTAATTCCATAGGACACCATCTAATCTGTCTCTTCTTGTTTATCAACATAAACTGGGTTTAATCTTCGTGACACCTGGTGACATCATTAGTCTAAGTGAAAGGAAACATTCCAACTTGGTGGGGGATTGTTGGAAATAATAAAGAGGTAAACATACAAGTTGGTATGTTTCCTCCATCCCACATTGGTGGAGTGAGTGAAGTTTGGATGGTTTATAAGGGATTACCCCTTATGGGCCTCCATAGTGATAAATGGGTTGAGAAGTGGGTGAAGCCCACACGCGCGCCGAGCCGAGCCGAGCCGCGAGCTCGCGAATGGTCGCGTTTGAGGCGCGAATGGGCGCGTTTGAGGCGCACTTTGCACTTCGCGAGGAGCTGAGGAGCTTTTATTTTTAGCTAAGGTCTGGTCAGGTGGGTCAGATCTGTGGTTCAAATGAGATAGGGAGATAGAGATTAATTCGAAACAGTGGGGGTTATCCCATACTGATTCGAATTCTTATGGGATAACTATACAGTAACCGAATTCGTATGGATATACATCCAGAAAAACGAATTCGTATGGGATTGGTATATCTCTTCCCCGTTTTTCTCATTCTTTGGTGAATCCTAAACCTATAAATAAAGGCTTCCTGCTACCCATTTATGCACCTAAAATTCGCAGCTCTCTTTCTCTCTATTGTGTGATTCTGTTTTCGTTCCAGCTTCTGTGTTTTCTGGTTTCCATTACTATTGGAATACCAGATCAGTTCTGCATTAAATCCTGGGAGTTTACGCTGCAGCTCACAGCAATACGAGCGCGTAAAATCCTTTAAGGACAGGAATTTTTCCGTGCAGTCCAAGGCTTTCGTTCAAGGATCTTCGTTCTCACTCGCCAGGTTGGTTTTAATTTACTTGTTCTTTAAATTCGTCCGACAACGGGACAGTCTCCTTCTACCTTTCTTTAATCAGTTTGCTCAAGTTGGAACAAACTGGTTTGGCTGATAACTCGGTAAATAATAAATTAACTGTTTGATTGAATTATTTTTTAAACACCCTTAACATTGGTAATTTGGGAAGTAAGTCATCTAGAATCTTACGAGATAAGTAGCACTTTTCAAAACTATCGTTTCCTTCTAAGGATAAGAATGTTCTCAAACTTTTAGCTCTTTTAAATGGTTCGAACTCGAGTAAGCTACATATTGGTAATGAACAAATGACATATGGCGGTTTCTTTCCAAGACATCCGGTACCATCTCAATGTCTAATCTTGAAAAGAATTCTCCAGCAACAGATGTAGACAAGTCATTCAGCAAGTCATGCATAACAAACGAAGATTTGTCGTTAGGTGGATGTTGCAACAATGACCTTGACAACAACTCTTCCAAAAATTCAAGACCTAAGTGTTCCATTGACTTGTTTGAAGATGACGGGTTCAAAAAACCTTCCGCCATCCAAAGTATAATCAACCGGTGTTTATTAAACACATAGTTCTTTGGGAACAAGGAGAAATACACAAACAACTGCTTCAAACATGCAGAAAGATCATTGTAACTTAGTCTAAGAGCCGGAACAATCTCATCTTTTTTTCCTAACCTCCAAATCTCACTATTTAACAGCTCCTTCCACTCTTCTTCTTCAGTCTTTGTCCTTAATAACCTACCGAGTACTGATAAAGCCAAAGGTAAGCCATCACATTTTTCCACAATGCCTTCACCATATTGTTTTAAAACTGGATGTGAATCAAAGTTATTTGCACCCAACGCATGTTGAGCAAATAAGGAAACAGCATCGTCATGTGACAGAGTCTGCACATGGTATAGATGACCATAACCCAGCTTACCTTATTGAGCAGTTGCTCCTTTCGTGTTGTCATTATAATTTTACTTCCAGGAGCACATCCATGAAATGGGCTCACTAGGGTACGCCAGTCCTCATAACTCTCACTCCAAACATCATCTAAAACCATTAAAAAGCGTTTCTCCCTAAGTTGATTTCTAAGAGCTACTTGAAGCAGATTTAAATCTGCGAATTCCTTGTCATCCCCCTTAACAGATTGTAAGATAACTTTGCTTATATTAAAGATATCAAACTGATCTGAGACACAAACCCAAGCCATAAGTTCAAAGTGCTTCTTAACTTCTTTGTCATCATACAAAAGCTTAGCTAGAGTGGTTTTCCCTAACCCGCCCATACCAACTATGGGCACGATGCTAAAGTTGTGGTCACATGGCTCTTCCCCTAATAGCTTCATGAGCAATTCTTTTTTTTCTTGTTGTCGTCCAACAATACTAGATGGATCTACCAAAGAGGTCTGATAACGTATTTTTGACTTTTCATCTTTTACAATCAAACCTAGACTACCCTTTTCCCTTTCAAGATCTTCTAATTTGGTGGTTATATCATCTAACTTGTGATGCATCCTATTACTTAGTTTGAAATTTCTGAAACTAGTTGGGACTAGCTTTTTTACCTTGCTGGTGATGGGTCCAGATTGCTGGGTGAGCTCATGATGCATAGCTTGTGTTGCCAGATCATCAAGTACGTCATCAATGTCGTAAGCCAAGTGTTGGAGACCATTGAGCCAGTTTTGAACAGCTTCATTAGTTGTTTCCTTCTGAGAAGCATCGTTAAGGAGAGACTGGATCTGGGTCAGAGTCCTCTCTAGTTTCTTCAGCTCTGAGTGAATTCCTTGGGACCGAACATATGCATTCAAGGCTTCAGAGGCCAGCTTCCCAAACACAACATTCAGGAGTTCAGAGGCAATGATTTCAGCCATTGTTGGATATATGTGAGTGAAATTGTAAGTGTATGGAAAGAAAGAAATGATCTCAGCTGTGTTGATATATAGTTCCTTCAGCCATTGTTTGGGTACCCTCCACACAATTATTATCCAATACACTTATAATTTCATTCAGCCATTCACTTATTATCTATACACGTTCAATCTCATACACTTGTTCACTTGTTTATCCAATATCCACACAACTAGGGATTTATTTTATTTATTTATTTATTTATTTTTTTGTATGTCAAGACCACATTTTGATAAATATTACACTTTACGTTAATATAATAATTGATTTTTTTATACTAATAAACTATTTTCATTTTGAACTTTAATATGATAATATCTATTTAAACAATACATAATGTAAAACTTGATAAAAATATAATTATATTTCACAGATTACATAGCTAGGATCTACTATCTCACTTCATGTATAACATTAGTATACTGTACAATATAATGTGTAGTATGTTGTTGTATAGTATAACCAAACTTTATCCAAATGAAAACAGTAAATACCTTTTTCTTGAGCATTCTTTCTCCACGCCCTCCGTCTCCGGTGGTGCAAGGCTCGCAACTGAACCATCACCTTGGACTCCACCACTACAATAACAAGCCAACTTTCAATCGAAAACTTCTAATTCATTACAACTCACCTTAACACTTCTCATAAAACCCCTAACAACATCAAAAATCAAGCATACAATCAATTTTCACCATAGTTGTTAAAATCCATCGCCTCTTGTGCCTAGGCCCATTAATTTTCAGGCAAGGCAAGGTAATTGCGCTTTAAACAAATACACTTACTGCAAGAACACCAACTTTCAATCAAAAGAGTTAAAGGTTCTGAAAGTTGATTCCATCCTCCAACATTTGAACAAATACACTTACTGCAACAACACCATCTTTAAAGCATGGACATTTACCACACTTTGAAGATCAGGTCTTACTTTACAACACTCAACAAGATTAAGAACATCAAAAAAAAAACCCGGTGTATAAACCTTGTGTTCTCTGAGGCATTTCGTCGAACAGTTGGCAGGTCCCATTGTAAAATCTTTGGGAAACGTGAGAGCTGAGAATAATCCGGCAAGTCCGACACAAACATTTAAATGCCAAACTTCCTAATTAGAACTCAATAATCAAATATTGAACAAAATTGCTACACGAAGGTACAGTAGAATTGGAGGTACCTGGAGATGTTCTAATAGTTGGAACACGCATGATTAGCCGTAACAATCTGTTAAATCGAACTGAACACATGTGAATTTTATTTCGATCGATCGCTGCGTATTTGCTCCTCCTATAAACCGCCTGATGAAGACGGGGAAGATTTAAGAGTTTGAATGCTTACAATATCCCCCCTCTACTATTGTTTATTCTTTATTTTTAGTCCTTTTACTTTCAATTTTATATTGTAATACAGAAACATGCCCCTAAACATAAACTAAACTAACGAGTAAACTGCCAAAATGGTCTTTGAGGTTTGGTCATTTTTGTCACTTTACTCCAAAACTCAAACCTTTTGAAACTGGGTCACTGTGGTTTCAATTTTATTGTCATTTTCATCTAAAATCAAAATCTGGTCAGATTTTTCAGTTAACATCCAGTTGTTTTTTTTTCCTCTCTTTAAATAAAGGGCAAAATGGTCTTAAACATAAACTAACTATCAATATTAGTTCTCCTTCTTTTACTTGTAAGCATTTTCTATCCATTAAGTTCACTATTTGTAGATTAAAGTAAAGTTCCCGTACAAATAACTTTAATGTACTAAACGTACGAATAGCATGAAAAAGGCAAAAAAAAAAAAAAAAAAAAAAACGCAATGACATTTTCGTAAATATTTGCTTGTAGGGTAATTATCAAAATTACTCTACAAATGATCCTGTAGAGTAATTTTGATCTTGTAGACTAATTTTTTAAAATTTTCTTGTAGAGTAATTACTAATAATTACGAAAATGCTACCGCGTTTTTCAGCAAAACTTTCAGTTCGTACGTTTTGTACGTTAAAGTTATTTGTATTTGATCTTTTATCTTGTAGATTATAGTCTTTCTGATTATTTAAATATTGAAAACATACTGTGAAACTGAAAATGGAATTTATAATCATAACACTAAAGCATAAAGACATCATCATCATCCATCATGTTGGGGAATATGGACAGCAAGAAACAATCTTATTTTTTCAGCTAAGCTGTGTGTACCGGAGAAAATCATTGAAAGAATCCAGTCCACTTCATTCCTTTGGGTGAAAAACCGCGCAAAAACGATGGAGCTTGGATTCGACAATTTGATTAAATTCAACATAAATCTAAATTAACCACAAGTAAACATGAATTGAGCTTTTTCCTCATTACGAACTATGGCGATATTGAACTCAACACAAACCCTGGCTTCATTTTATTAACTTTGAATGCAAAATCTGTCGTACACATGTGTAATTTGATTTCGAATCGATCTCTGCATATTTGTGCCTGTATTACTATTTTTGCTTCAGTCTTACTCCTTTTACTTTCAATTTGCATTGCTGGTGCATGAAAGTTAGATTGGAAAACATAAATGAACCCTTAAACATGAACACGCTATCATTCTTAGTCCTCCGATCATGAATTTATTGGCATCTGAGTAGCTTTCTTGCATATGTATATTTGGTAGCATACAGAGGCAACATGTTATAAACAGAGATTCAGATATCATTAGGACAGAAAGATTAAAGGAGGATATCATTTATATCCAACAAAGAGCTTTATTTGTCTCTAGAAGGCATAATGGCAGAGGTGCAGAGTGATGAAAAACACAAAATCCAACTAAGCATTTCTATTTAAAAACTACAATGAGCTAACAATTTTCTTATTGGTTCGGTAATCAAGCAGTAGGTGGCCTCAGCTCATGATCATGAGACATGCGACTTTCGTCAATACGTGTCATAAATCCAGGTGGGTGGAAAATTATTGGTATGGACTTGATCTGCTGGTTCCATTTTTGCTTTTTTCGCCTTTAAAACAAGCATCTCACATGAAGCTCCTTCTTCTATGTCTGTCTTTGGAAAAAAAGAAAAGCATTTTTAAAGATTTGTTTATAAATTTATATAAAAAATTCGTTAAGCAAGTTCATGTAGTATCAGTTAGTTATGAGTATACGCATACTAACCTTCAATATTTTAAGTTCTTCAGATTCAAGTTGATTCAGAACGCAGGCAGGGCGGCCAGGTTCAAAAGTGGAGCTTAATTCTGAGAACCTACAAAAAGAATTAATGATATATTATCAATTAACAATGAAAATGGATCATTTTATTATTGCTAAAGGATATATTAAGAAAAAGGCCAGAAATATTTATCTCTTGCATATTGCTTGTTAATAAACATACACGTTGTAGCCCAAACGATGGGTTGGCTAAGGGAGCTAAAACAAACGAATTTTTGGTACGGGTCGGTGTGGTTAGGTAGACCGAAAACAGTTCGACCAATTTTTTTTGAAGTTTAAAAATAATTAGTGTCAAATATGATTAAAAAACTACACCATTTCACTAATTGACAACAATATGATTTATGAGGTTTTGTGCCTTAGAAATACGCTCCGGGTGAGTTTCAATCGATTTAACTTCTTTCATATTAATTTGTTTCTTTAGTTTAACCCATTAGAGATATGATATAACGCATGTCATCTACTCATTCATAGTTAGATGGTTCAACTTTATCACCTCTTCTGAACAGTTGGTTTTATTGTTGTGTGTCTGTATCTTTAAGCACATAAATGGATAGACAAAACCACTAAATAAGAAAAAGAAAAGTGTAACCTGTTATTCAATATTTCCCGACTTGGCCTCTCAAGTAATGCTTTATTTTGTCCCTGCTGCGTGAATTACGGCTCCAAGAAATGGTTTGGTCTAGTTATAATCAATCCATCTTTGATTTGAGTGAATCTTTGAAACAATTACTGTAGGTCCCTATCCGGTGGATGACGAACCTAAACCTTGTTATACAAACCTACTAGCGAGTGCGGAATCCAAGCTAGCAAGCAAACCGAGTTAGTGGCAAGTAGAGAAACAAACACACAAGTTCACCGATTAACACTAGTCGTATTAATGCAATGAGGGTTCGGTTACAAGCTCAATGTTTACAGAAATGTTCTATAAACTCTATAAGTGTGTGTGTGAGTTCTGGACAGAATGCTCTCAATGAAGACTCTCTATCTCTCGGTGCAAATGGCAGAACTTCAGAACTAACTCACACTCAACACATGCATGGGTATATATACCCATCTCAGCAAGTCTGCTCGAAGGATTCGACAGATGGTCCGAAGGATCATCTGTCGACCACATGTTACACGAAAGATCAGCATGGACCTCGAAGGATCATCCTTCGAGATCTATTGGTCGAACCATATCTTTCGATCACCTCGAAGGATCAGGTGTATCCTTCGTGGCTATCCTTCGATCAGAACATCTTTCAACTGTTGTCCAAGACAAACCGGAGGATGGTTGACTTGGTCAACTTACAACACAAATCAGGACATCGTTTATATCAGACCGAATACAGACAAAGTACAGACACAAGTGCACCAACAAACTCCCCCTTGGCTGTAGCTTTGTCTTTGATCTCTAAGCTTTGTCTTGTTCTTCCAAAAGTGTAGACTCGTCTTGAACTTCGACGGTCTTTGGTCTTCAGGTCTTCAAAACTCTGATGTCCTATCATGTCTTCAATGTCGGAGGATCTTCAAAGTCTTCACGTCTTGAAAGTAGAAAGTGTATCAACAAACTACCCGTATCATGTAGGAAGTGTGTTGACAAACTCCCCCTTAACATAAGCTCCCCCTTGAGTTATGCTCGTGAAATACTTTAACTTTATGAAGTAAGATCCTTGTGGTGTTGATGATGGGCAGCGGCAACTCGATCATTTTCATCACTTGAGCGCCTTCTCGTCGTGTCTTCATTCCAGAGCTTGTCATCGACTATGTTCTCCCAGCCTTTAGAATCTGCACATGCAAGAAATCTAAACGCGTAATGAGAACAACTGCTTGGAATATAGTATAAACAAATGACACACGAATGACCATGTCATAATCAAACACCGTCCGACAGTTTGAAAGTTTAATAAATTTGTCAATTTAAGTCTTTAACTTTCAAAACATGCAAATTTCGACCGTTTATGAAGATTTAGTCATTTCGGTTTTCGTTCAGGTTTCAGGCAACGAAGACTCGAGTTCCAACATCGTACGATCGAAAATAAAATAGAAATAAAATCTTTTTGGCTTTTATAAAGTTTAAATTAAAACACACCTAAAATCTTTTTGGGATTTTTGAAATTAAAAGACAACAATTTAAAATCCTTTGAGTGTTATCAAACGACATCACCGCTAATGTCGTGCTGATATGCACCAAACGACGAAACTGTTTAAAAGAAAAACAATAAAAATTAAGCAATAAATAAATAAATATATACAAACATTCTTTTTGCGAGTTTCGAGGGTAAGAGAATCATATCAGTGTACGGTCATGCCAAAACACTCTTGTTGTTCAGTTAGTTAACATTAAGATAAGCATCCTATAACAATTATCGGTATTGTTGTCCACTTAAGCTCAACTTATCAGATGTAATCATGTTTAGAGGATACGTTAATGTATGATTTATACTTACCGACCGGTGTTCATCCACATCACGACACATTCCCGTATCAAGGTATGCACGAGAGTTCATCTTACCGGTGAGTATACCGATTATCATCTGTTTGACCGTATAAATTGTGAGATACTCACTTATTTTGAATTGAAAACAAGCCCTATGTGATATAATCACTTATTGATGAGGAACTTGATTTTCGTATGCATGAGGGCACAGGTGCAAGTCCGTGAACAGGTCAGTACTTCCGTACAGCAGAGAGACGAACTTGGCACCCGGATAAATGTGATATTTTTATCACTTATTTGAATTGGACATGTGATTGTTTATCACTTATTGAGGTCGTATGCAATATGTACACGTATGTATGGTATCATGGAAGATCTAGACTTGCATCCCCGTTATTTTTCGGTAAAAGATACAACCATGATACCCAGATGATAAGCAGCATAAAGACCGAATATCTCAGAACCTCGGCAATCTATCAAACGAAATTTCGGTACTAAGACCATATGCCAATGAATGGTTCCCACCTGGTCTTCAGTCGATTAAGATTTATATCACCCTGCACACTTTAAAATGATTGTGAGCCTACCGATACATCTTATATAGAGCTGCTTATCGTTTTTCATTTAAGGTTTAAAGAGGTTAGGATAGACCACTGATGTACTATCATTTTCTCTTTTGCTCTCCAGGAAACTCATTTTTGATTTTCTATTGTTTTTGTGTTTTTGAAATTTTTCGATGTTTTTGGATTTTCAGATTTTTGGATTTACTCCCCCTAAAATCAACAAACTAAGATAAATTTAAAAACACACAAAGATATTTACAAAAGTGATTTTCCGATGTTGGTTTTACTCTTGCTTGACCTTAATGCCGTTTACCAATAATAAAAAGTCAAATCTTGATTTGTCAAATGCTTTGGTAAATAAGTCGGCACGTTGGTCATCGGTGTGGACCTTAACAACATCGATTAGCCTTTTCTCAAAGCAATCACGTATGAAGTGATATTTGATTTCGATGTGTTTGGTCTTTGAATGCTGCACAGGATTTCTAGTGATATCTAAAGCAGCAGAATTATCAACGTAAATAGGAGTAGTTAGGAATTCAAAACCGTAGTCCCGCATTTGTTGTTGGATCCAAAGAACTTGGGAGCAACAACTTGAGGCAGCAATGTATTCAGCTTCGCATGTTGATGTAGCTACACACGTCTGCTTCTTGCACTGCCATGTAACTAGGCGATTTCCTAAAAACTGACATCCAGCCGTTGTTGATTTGCCGTCGATTTTGCATCCGCCAAAATCAGAATCACTGAAAGCTACCAATTCAAAGTTATTATCCCTAGGGTACCACAGACCGGTGTCAGGGTACGCCTTCAAATAACGAAAAATCCTTTTAACAGCAGCAAGATGTGAGGCCTTCGGGTTGACTTGATATCTGGCAAGCAGGCACGTCGGGTACATTATGTCTGGCCTTGATGCTGTGAGGTACATAAGAGATCCGATCATAGCGCGATAGATTGAAGGGCTAACAGCTTCTCCCTTCAAGTCTGGAGTAATTCCGTGATTAGTTGGCAATGGGGTACCAATGGGCGTTGCATCAGACATCTGGAACCGGCTCAAGATGTCGCCAACATATTTAGTCTGATGGATGAATATCCCAGACTCCGTTTGTTGTACTTGTAGGCCCAAGAAGAAGGTCATTTCCCCCATAGCACTCATCTCGAATTTATCCTGCATAATGCGCTCGAATTCCCTACACAAGACATCATTAGTAGAACCAAAAATAATGTCATCAACGTATACCTGTACCAGAAGAAGATCTCCATCTTGTTCTTTGATGAAAAGAGTACAGTCGATAAGACCTCTACGAAAACCGTTCTCCAGCAGATAGTGTGATAAGGTTGCATACCAAGCTCGTGGTGCTTGATGAAGACCATAAAGAGCTTTGTTGAGCAACCAAACCCGATCGGGATGGATAGGATCTTCAAAACCTGGAGGCTGTTCGACGTACACCTCTTCTTCAACCACACCGTGTAAAAATGCACTTTTCACGTCCATCTGATAGACCTTGAATCCTTTGAAGGACGCATAGGCTAGAAAGATTCGAATTGCTTCGAGACGTGCAACAGGTGCATAGACTTCGTTGTAGTCGATCCCTTCAATCTGACGAAAACCCTGAACGACTAAACGAGCTTTGTTTCGGATAACAACTCCGCGGTCATCCTTTTTGCTTTTGAAAACCCAACGGGTACCAATCTTCTTGTATCCAGCAGGTTTCTCTACTAATTTCCAGACACCCAGCTTCTGGAATTGTTGCAGTTCTTCCTGCATTGCTTCAACCCAGGCATTATCCTTCAAGGCTTCTTTCCACGTTCTTGGTTCTTCTTGTGAGACATAACACGCGAAGGACCAATCGTTTTGTTGCCCGGATTCTCGAATAGCTGCATACAAGCCTGCATTTTTGTTGTTTCGCAACATGTTTCTTGTTTGTACGCCACTTTGCACATTTCCAATGATGTTTTGTTGAGGATGGGTATTATGAATCCTTGTTTCTGGATTATCTGGAACTGGAACATTTATACCCAGGTTGTTAAGATTAAGATCAACAACCAATTCAAGACCCGGAATTGACGAAGAGGATGATGCAGTAGCCTCAGCTGCTCTATGTGTATCCACTGGAGGAGTACCCTCTGAAGTACCATGAACTGCTGTTGTAGGAGCTTCCTGATCTGCATCTAGAAATTCATCATCCTCTAAAGATTCGTTCAATTCGTTTGCATCATGAAAATCCTCATTGTTGAGAGTATTGTTGTTCACCGAAGAAGATGGTTCTTGATTCACAAGAATTGGACGAACCACCGGTGAAACTGTTGCATTGTCACTCTCGAAAAACATCCTAGCCGCAGCATTTTCTTCAACGGCTTCAACATTGATCGAATTGAAGAAGTCATCGTACTCAAACATCCAAGGTTGACCCGGATTTTTGACTGGCAAGGTGTGCCTTTGTACTCTGACCTCAGACCATTCCTCGACCCTTTTAGTCTCTAGATTCCAGACTCGTAAGTTAGGGGTGGCATACCCAAGAAAGTATCCATCAATTGCTCTTGCCCCAAACTTTCCATTAGGATCGATGATTGTGCATGGAGCTCCAAACGGTTCTAGATAAGACAAATCTGGTTTCCGTTTCTGAAGAAGCTCAAAGCAGGTCTTGTTGTGTCTTTTGACTGTAAGGACTCTGTTCAATGTGTAACATGCAGAGGCCACAGCTTCAGTCCAGAATGGAATGGGCAACTGTGACTCTACCAACATTGTCCTAGCAGTCTCGATCAATGTGCGGTTCTTACGTTCAGCGACACCATTCTGTTGAGGAGTATAAGCTGCACTAAACTCATGAAGAATACCCTTTGAAGTGCAGAACTCCGCCATGGAATGATTTTTAAATTCAGTACCATTGTCGCTACGTATCCGCCTAACCTTTAACTTATACAAATTCTCAATCTGAATGATCAAGTTTTTGATGATGCCAAAGGTTTCACTCTTGTGTGCCATGAACGCAACCCAAGAAAATCTTGAATAATCATCAGTAACCACGAGGCAGTATTGATCACCCCGAATACTCTTGTGCTTGACAGGACCGAACAAATCCATGTGCAAACGTTCAAGAGGAACTGCCACTGTGTTGATCTTCTTTGTAGGGTGCTTCTTCTTTGTTTGCTTTCCTTTCTGGCACGAAACACAGATGTCTTGAAGATGGAAATTTTTGAGAGGAACACCATTCACCAATTCATTTGAAACCAAATGATTCATTTTGCGTAAATGAATGTGACCCATTCGTCTGTGCCAAGAGATAGTGTCTTTTTCTGTGGCTTTAGAAACGAAACAAGTTGCTTGTGCAGACGTAGTAATAGCCTGGCTCATGTCAAGGACGTACAAATCATTTATCCTTGGAGCCGACAAGAGAATCCATTCTTTTGGAATTTTGAAGCCGGGTTTCAGCACATAACAGCCATTAGCATCAAAGTGTACTGAGAACTGCTTGTCACAGATTTGAGAAACACTAAGAAGATTGTGATCAAGTTGTTGCACAAAGTTGATCTTGTCAAAGCTGACAATCCCGTTAGATATCATTCCTTCTCCCGTAATGTATCCACCTTTATCTCCAGCAAAAGCAACATAACCTCCTCTAATAGATTTAACGTCGTAGAGAAGCTTCATGTCGCCCGTCATGTGCCTGGATGCCCCACTATCAACAATCCAGTGACTACTGATAGTTCCTCCTGAAGCACCCTGCACATGAACTCAAATGAATTAGTTGGAGATGGGGACCCAAGCCATTGTGGTCTTGGGTCTTCCATTTTCATCAATGACAATAACTTCTTGTCTTTGATGGTTGGTGAATTGTGATGGTCCCCCTGATTCAGTAACCGATTTAGGTTTCCAGGTCTGTTTGGTTTCACCAGTGTTTTTCTTTAAAAGTTTAACTTCTTGATGATTTGAAGTTTTAGAATTGTCTGGTTTTACAACAACAGATTGTTTTTGAACCGCATCGGTTTTAATCGCTTTTTCTATCTTTTTGACCTGTTGGCGTTTCTGTTTCCTTTCCCTTTCTTTTACAAGGCGGGGATCTTGTTTTGTGGAAACAGTTGGCTTACGGTCAGTTTTGCCACGGGGATCATCAACCTTTCCTTTTTGTTTATGAAGATATGGGCAGTTTCTAATAATATGCCCAATGGTTCCACACTCAAAACAGGATCTTCGTTCTACAAACCCCGAAGAATCATGTGATCGTCTAGCCGATGATGTTGAACTTTGTGAACCCGAGGTACTAGGCTTTGAACTGCTTGGTTCATTTCTTTTCTCGACAATAGCTTTCTTGACAAAATCTAAGTTAGATTGATTTTCAAACTTTTCAATTTTGTCTGTTCCCGTCGATTTCACAAAGTTAACATTTTTCTTCTTCTTTTGGTTCGGCTTCTTGTTAGTTTGAGCCGGTGCTTTACCTTTGGGTTTGGTGTGATTTTGCTGTGTTGTCACTGTTGGTAATTTCTTGTTGCCAAAATGTTTTCGAATTTCAGCCTTTGGAATAGGAGGACACTGTGTAACTGTAACTTTAGGTCCTGCCTTTCCCAAGAACTTACTCGTCGAATTCTCAAAGACTTTGCAGATTAAGGATTGATTAACGTTCTTAATGGGAAAATCTTTGTCTGAGTAAATTTTATCATCACCAACTAGAGTGTACAGCAAATTCACACTCTCCGGCTCTCCTGCAGATGAGGACTCAGTTGCAACAGTCTTAGCGGGTTGAACAGGGGGATCACATAGAATGTGATTCTCAAGAGGTATGTCCTCATTTTTGACTACCGCATCAGACTTTGCTGGGACAGTATCATCAGATTCATCATCAGACGAATCAGCATCCTCAATCACAACTGGAGGATCTTGATTCTGTTCAGCACTCACAAATGTATCTGCTGACACATCTGAATCTGAGGATACTTCCTTTTGGTATCCGAGTCCTGCAGCAAACTCCTTAACATCCAGAGGCACAGAAGGTTCAAAGAAAACTCTGTCCTCTTCATCAGGCATGGCATCATAATTATGTCTCACTGGTGGTGGACACTTTTTGTACCCTATGCAAGTGACATCTCTCTTTTCCTTCTGAACGTCAATGATGTGATCTAACACATAGCTAGAACTCAAATAACTGTCTAGCTTGAGTTTGATCGCATCACTTTCGGTTTTCACACAAGCCATCTCTTTTTGCATACTCTCAAGGCGAGATATATACAAATTAATATCAGTTTGTTTTCTTGAAACCATTTTAGTCAGTTCTGTTTTATCCTTCTTTAATGTTTCAATTACTGACTTAAATTCTTTCTCATGGTTTTCATAAAACATGTTAGCTTCTGTGCATTTTGAGAGATCCACAGTCAATTTCTGATTGTGGAGAAAGGTCACATCATATTTCTCTTGCAAAGCGTCATGCTTACTTTGCAAGTCACTCAAATTCTCATTCACAGTAGTATGTTTGTCTTGCAAGTCAAACAAACTAGCTTGTAAAGCATCATGTTTGCCTTGCAACTCAGACATACTTTTCTCAAGATCAGCACATCTAGCATGCAACCTAGCACATTCATCACAATTAACAGCAGTGGGTTCATCGACACATACCTGACTTGATGAACCGTCGACATTAGCCATAAAGGCTGAATGGAGAGAAGACGAAGAGTAAGCAGCTTGATCCACCAGAATAGATCTTCTTTGAGTTTCTGCTACAGCTTCCCCCAAGAGTTCATCAATGTCAATATCATCCGAAACACTAGATGTCTCACCCACATGATCATCACCAGAGTTGGATGATTCTTCATCAACACTCCTGCTGTATCCAGAGGAGTCTTCATCTTCAGACGATTCATCACCACTGGCAGAAGATTCTCCACCACTGGTGTGAACTAGCTCCTTCACAATCTGAGCAAAACATGCTGTTCCATCAGGAGCATCACCACCCAACTGGATTGACCAGTCACAACCTTCATCCACCTGAACTGCAAGTGCTCGGTTGGTTTGGTTGTTGACAGGCACCAATGTACGATCATTGTTTCTGTTCTGCTGGTTGCCTTGGTTCCTGAAGGGGTTTTGATTCCCGTGCTGGGCTGGCTTTGTACATTCCCGTTTAAAGTGGCCCCGTTCACCACAGTTGAAGCACTTAACAGCTTGCTTATCGAACCCATACTTGGTGTCTCGCTTACTTTCCAAGCTGGTTCTGCCAGTACTTTCCATCCAATCCTTTGCTCTTCTCACAGCACTCGCAAAGGCCCACTTGATATCCATCAAGTCCATCTCTTCCTTATCAATCTGCCTGTAATCTTCTTGTGTCAGATTAATGTTTCCAATCTGACCTTCTATCAACCCACAGTACGCGCTCACTACAGTGTTAAGCAGCTCCATGTGTTCCTTAGCTACTTCTACACTGATTTTAGAAAAACTTGAAGTGTCAAGCTGTACTGTATTTGGCTTTGATTGTTGACCTGCAGCAGATGATGTTCCTCCATAACATGCATATTGTGGTTGTTGAGCAGGAGGAGGAGGAGGTGGTTGTATTGGATTTCCATACAGATCTGTGGTTGGAGACGGCTTTACAGGAACTTGCACTGGATTGCCATACATATCCGTGCTTGTGACAAACGCCGTTTGAAGTGGAGCATGTGAACCGGCTTTTGCAGATGACGTAGTGGAGGTGCCATAATACATCTCTGGATTCTGTGGCACTGCAACTCTCTTTGCCTTCAATGTTTCTTCCTGATCCTTGTTCTCCAGAAGCTGCACGAAATCGTTGATATTTGTGGTTCTCAACGTTCCGTTGTACTTCAAGATTTCCAGGAAGTTGTTCCATTGAGGAGGCAATGCATCGGCAAACTTCTTTACCACCTCTGTTGGAGTCGTTGTGACTTCAAAGTTGGTCAGCTCAGTAAGCAGATGATAGAAACGGCTTGTCATATCTCCCAAGGACTCCTTATCCATACATGTGAAGCCATCAAATTCTTTCTTCAGTAGATCTCGTCTTAGTTGACGTGTGGCTTCATTACCTACTCCTCTTGTCTTCAATGCATCCCACAGCTTCTTCGTTGTCTTGAAACTGACGAACTGATGATAAATATCCTTGCTCAGTGCTTGAGTGAGAATAGCGTATGCTTTCTTTTCTAAGTCATACGTCTTCTTTTGATCATCAGGAAGATCGGCAAATGTAGCTGTCGAAGAAGCAGCAACCTCGATAGTTTGATCGAATTCCGTAATGAACCGTAACCACAACTCTGTATTTTGACCAAGAATGTATGTATGGAAACGATCAACCCATCCTGGATATTCATGAAGATGCATCAACTTTGGAGGCCTGTTCAAACTTCCGGTTTCACTTTCGCTTAGTAGAAGACTTTGAATACTCGGAGTTTGATTTGAAACAAACGCCCATTGACCAGCTGGAGTGGCATTTGTTTGTGAGGATGTAGATACCGGAGATTCGGCCCATGATGGAGATTGACTGGTATTCATGTATTTTCCACTGTCTGGAGCCGGACTTCCCCACCAACTCGGATTCATGATAGATAAGCAAAATAAAAGCTAAGTAAGAATGATCCGAAAGATAACACAACCGAAAGATCCTGGTCGAAAGATCTGAAATCACAGAAACTTGTTAGCAATAAACTGACCACAGTCGAAAGATCGATTTATTGTTCGAAGGATCAACAGTATTCGAAAGATTACTGTTGACTCTCGAACAATGATTTCGAAAGATTCAAGAGCTCGAAGGATTCCTTTTTGAAAGATCCTTATCTTTCGAGTTAACTCTTTATCTTTCGAATAACAGATCTCGAAAGATTCACCAATACGAAGGATCCTAATCTTTCGGACACTAATCTTTCGAAATGATTCCTTTCTCGAAGGATATGTTTCAGACTTCGAAGGATGGGTCGAAGGATATTAATCTTTCGAGCCCTCCTTGGTCGAAAGATATCGAAGGATGATCTTTCGATGTCGAAAGATATCTTTCGAGAGCTCTGACACAATCTGATCTGATGTGAAAGGTTGGTGAAAAGGTGACAGGTTGGTAAGGTCAACTTTCGGCAAAAGGTATGGTCAGACGTACTTTCCCACCAACTTTGAAAAGATTGCCCAAAAAGGAAAACCTTATCTTCACACTAGTCACCGGAAACCTTGATCGGAACTTGACCGGAAATACCAAGTTACTTAAAAACAATTTTTCAAGTTACCCAAACCAACCTTGAACACTCCCGGAGGTTTAGAAATCGTTTTTCAGTTTAAAACAAGCAAGAAAACCACCAAAAACGGGTGCTAAACCAAGTGTTCAAACACACCAAACACTTGAACAAACCCGGTTTTAAACAAGGTAAAGAGCGAGGCTCTGATACCACTTGTAGGTCCCTATCCGGTGGATGACGAACCTAAACCTTGTTATACAAACCTACTAGCGAGTGCGGAATCCAAGCTAGCAAGCAAACCGAGTTAGTGGCAAGTAGAGAAACAAACACACAAGTTCACCGATTAACACTAGTCGTATTAATGCAATGAGGGTTCGGTTACAAGCTCAATGTTTACAGAAATGTTCTATAAACTCTATAAGTGTGTGTGTGAGTTCTGGACAGAATGCTCTCAATGAAGACTCTCTATCTCTCGGTGCAAATGGCAGAACTTCAGAACTAACTCACACTCAACACATGCATGGGTATATATACCCATCTCAGCAAGTCTGCTCGAAGGATTCGACAGATGGTCCGAAGGATCATCTGTCGACCACATGTTACACGAAAGATCAGCATGGACCTCGAAGGATCATCCTTCGAGATCTAATGGTCGAACCATATCTTTCGATCACCTCGAAGGATCAGGTGTATCCTTCGTGGCTATCCTTCGATCAGAACATCTTTCAACTGTTGTCCAAGACAAACCGGAGGATGGTTGACTTGGTCAACTTACAACACAAATCAGGACATCGTTTATATCAGACCGAATACAGACAAAGTACAGACACAAGTGCACCAACAATTACTAGACAAGAAAAAAGACATTTGTTGTTAGTATTTGAACATATCAAACTGCAGACCATGAAGATTATTTATTTAAGAGTAAATTACGATTTTGGCCCCTGTGGTTATATCACTTTTACCCTTTTAGCCCAAAAAAGAATTTTTTATCATCTGAGCCCCCAAAGAATTGTTGTTAGTATTTGAATATATCAAACTGCAGATCAAATTAAATTTAACTCTGGTCAAGTAAAAGACATTGGAATTCTGTTGACATCACTCTAAATCAAATATTGTTAGTAAACTAAAATTTCAAATGTAAACATAAAAAGACAATAAAACTTCTACTCACAACAATATTGCAGAAATAAAGATCGTATGAAGAGGTGTCAAAAGCTACCAGTTTAATAAAAAAAAATAAAAAAAAAACCGTCTAGTTAACCCCGATTGTATTTAAACATGCTGTGATGGGTTTAATTAGTATTAATCCACTTTAATAATAAAAAAAAAAAAAAAAAAAAAAAAAAACCGTACCTGAATGAGTGTCTTACGCTCCTAACATCACAAAGATCCGCACGAATGTGCTCAACAACAGCTGCAACAAGTAGTTATAATCCAAAATTAGAATTATTAAAATAAGGGTCCTACTTTCCATTCTCTAAAACACCAAACCCCGTTATTAATTACCATTCAGGTTTCATTATTATTAATATTTTTAGTTAGTCATCTTTAATCTAGAATCATATAGATTACTTAACTAATCAAATATCAAACCCTTTGATTTACAAAAATTGCTCCATTGACAGAAAGAAAAAGACTTGGTTTCCTTGATCTTTCAAAATGAGAAATAAAATTACATACATACAGGGGTGACATATTAGACCGGAAGAAAAGAGTTTAAAAACTACAGTTTTATTTATTTACAGTGTTTCATCGTGTTGGTGCACTTGTGTCTGTACTTTGTCTGTATTCGGTCTGATATAAACGATGTCCTGATTTGTGTTGTAAGTTGACCAAGTCAACCATCCTCCGGTTTGACTCAGTCAACAGTTGAAAGATGTTCTGATCGAAGGATAGCCTCGAAGGATACACCTGATCCTTCGAGGTGATCGAAAGATATGGTTCGACCATTAGATCTCGAAGGATGATCCTTCGAGGTCCATGCTGATCTTTCGTGCAACATGTGGTCGACAGATGATCCTTCGGACCATCTGTCGAATCCTTCGAGCAGACTTGCTGAGCTGGGTATATATACCCATGCATGTGTTGAGTGTGAGTTAGTTCTGCAGTTCTGCCATTTGCACCGAGAGATAGAGAGTGTTGAGAGCATTCTGTCGGAACTCACACACACACACACTTGAGAGTTTACATGTTAGATTTGTAAACATTGTGCTTGTAACCGAAACCTTCATTTGCATTAATACGACTAGTGTTAATCGGTGAATCTTTGTGTGATTGTGTTTATACTTGTCTCATCCCGGTTTGCCTACTAGCTTGGATTCCGCACTCGCTAGTGGGTTGGTATAACAAGGTATAGGTTTGTTCTCGATCCTCCGAGAGGGACCTACAAGTGGTATCAGAGCCTCGCTCTTTACCTTGTTTAAAACCGGGTTTTTACAAGTTGTGGTGTGTTGAAACACTTAGTTTTGCACCTGTTTTTACTTGTTTTCTTGCTTTTTCTTTGAGTAAAAACGTGTTTAAACTAACCGGGAGTGTTTAAGGTGGGGTTGGGTAACTTGAAAAATTGTTTTAAGTGACTTTGTATTTTCCGGTTAAATCTCCGGTTAGCATTCCGGTGGTGACTGGTGTTGAAGATAAGGATTTCCTTTTTGGGCAAAATTTTCAAAGTTGGTGGGAAAGTACGTCTGACCATACCTTTTGCCGAAAGTTGACCTTACCAACCTGTCACCTTTTCACCAACCTTTCACATCAGATCAGATTGTGTCAGAGCTCTCGAAAGATATCTTTCGACATCGAAAGATCATCCTTCGATATCTTTCGACCAAGGAGGGCTCGAAAGATTTATATCCTTCGATCCATCCTTCGAAGTCTGAAACATATCCTTCGACAGAGGAATCTTTTCGAAAGATTAGTGTCCGAAAGATTAGGATCCTTCGTATTGGTGAATCTTTCGAGATCTGTTATTCGAAAGATAAAGAGTTAACTCGAAAGATAAGGATCTTTCAAAAGGGAATCCTTCGAGCTCTTGAATCTTTCGAAATCATTGTTCGAGAGTCAACAGTAATCTTTCGAATACTGTTGATCCTTCGAACAATAAATCGATCTTTCGACTGTGGTCAGTTTACTGCTAACAAGTTTCTGTGATTTCAGATCTTTCGACCAGGATCCTTCGGTTGTGTTATCTTTCGGATCATTCTTACTTAGCATTTATTTTGCTTATCTATCATGAATCCGAGTTGGTGGGGAAGTCCGGCTCCAGACAGTGGAAAATACATGAATACTAGTCAATCTCCATCATGGGCCGAATCTCCGGTATCTACATCCTCACAAACAAATGCCACTCCAACTGGTCAATGGGCGTTTGTTTCAAATCAAACTCCGAGTATTCAAAGTCTTCTTCTAAGCGAAAGTGAAACCGGAAGTTTGAACAGGCCTCCAAAGTTGATGCATCTTCATGAATATCCAGGATGGGTTGATCGTTTCCATACATACATTCTTGGTCAAAATACAGAGTTGTGGTTGCGGTTCATTACGGAATTCGATCAAACTATCGAGGTTGCTGCTTCTTCGACAGCTACATTTGCCGATCTTCCTGATGATCAAAAGAAGACGTATGACTTAGAAAAGAAAGCATACGCTATTCTCACTCAAGCACTGAGCAAGGATATTTATCATCAGTTCGTCAGTTTCAAGACTACGAAGAAGCTGTGGGATGCATTGAAGACGAGAGGAGTAGGTAATGAAGCCACACGTCAACTACGACGAGATCTACTGAAGAAAGAATTCGATGGCTTCACATGTATGGATAAGGAGTCATTGGGAGATATGACAAGCCGTTTCTATCACCTGCTTACTGAGCTGACCAACTTTGAAGTCACAACGACTCCAACAGAGGTGGTAAAGAAGTTTGCCGATGCATTGCCTCCTCAATGGAACAACTTCCTGGAAATCTTGAAGTACAACGGAACGTTGAGAACCACAAATATCAACGATTTCGTGCAGCTTCTGGAGAACAAGGATCAGGAAGAAACGTTGAAGGCAAAGAGAGTTGCAGTGCCACAGAATCCAGAGATGTATTATGGCACCTCCACTACGTCATCTGCAAAAGCCGGTTCACATGCTCCACTTCAAACGGCGTTTGTCACAAGCACGGATGTGTATGGCAATCCAGTGCAAGTTCCTGTAAAGCCGCCTCCAACCACAGATCTGTATGGAAATCCAATACAACCACCTCCTCCTCCTCCTGCTCAACAACCTCAATATGCGTGTTATGGAGGAACATCATCTGCTGCAGGTCAACAATCAAAGTCAAGTACAGTGCAGCTCGACACGTCAAGCTTTTCTAAAATCAGTGTAGAAGTAGCTAAGGAACACATGGAGCTGCTTAACACTGTAGTGAGCGCGTACTGTGGGCTGATAGAAGGTCAGATTGGAAACATTAATCTGACACAAGAAGATTACAGGCAGATTGATAAGGAAGAGATGGACTTGATGGATATCAAGTGGGCCTTTGCGAGTGCAGTGAGAAGAGCAAAGGATTGGATGGAAAGTACTGGCAGAACCAGCTTGGAAAGTAAGCGAGACACCAAGTATGGGTTTGATAAGCAAGCTGTTAAGTGCTTCAACTGTGGTGAACGGGGCCACTTTAAACGGGAATGTACAAAGCCAGCCCAGCACGGGAATCAAAACCCCTTCAGGAACCAAGGCAACCAGCAGAACAGAAACAATGATCGTACATTGGTGCCTGTCAACAACCAAACCAACCGAGCACTTGCAGTTCAGGTGGATGAAGGTTGTGACTGGTCAATCCAGTTGGGTGGTGATGCTCCTGATGGAACAGCATGTTTTGCTCAGATTGTGAAGGAGCTAGTTCACACCAGTGGTGGAGAATCTTCTGCCAGTGGTGATGAATCGTCTGAAGATGAAGACTCCTCTGGATACAGCAGGAGTGTTGATGAAGAATCATCCAACTCTGGTGATGATCATGTGGGTGAGACATCTAATGTTTTGGATGATATTGACATTGATGAACTCTTGGGGGAAGCTGTAGCAGAAACTCAAAGAAGATCTATTCTGGTGGATCAAGCTGCTTACTCTTCGTCTTATCTCCATTCAGCCTTTATGGCTAATGTCGACGGTTCATCAAGTCAGGTATGTGTCGATGAACCCACTGCTGTTAATTGTGATGAATGTGCTAGGTTGCATGCTAGATGTGCTGATCTTGAGAAAAGTATGTCTGAGTTGCAAGGCAAACATGTTGCTTTACAAGCTAGTTTGTTTGACTTGCAAGACAAACATACTACTGTGAATGAGAATTTGAGTGACTTGCAAAGTAAGCATGACGCTTTGCAAGAGAAATATGATGTGACCTTTCTCCACAATCAGAAATTGACTGTGGATCTCTCAAAATGCACAGAAGCCAACATGTTTTATGAAAACCATGAAAAAGAATTTAAGTCAGTAATTGAAACATTAAAGAAGGATAAAACAGAACTGACTAAAATGGTTTCAAGAAAACAAACTGATATTAATTTGTATATATCTCGCCTTGAGAGTATGCAAAAAGAGATGGCTTGTGTGAAAACCGAAAGTGATGCGATCAAACTCAAGCTAGACAGTTATTTGAGTTCTAGCTATGTGTTAGATCACATCATTGACGTTCAGAAGGAAAAGAGAGATGTCACATGCATAGGCTACAAGAAGTGTCCACCACCAGTGAGACATAATTATGACGCCATGCCTGATGAAGAGGACAGAGTTTTCTTTGAACCTTCTGTGCCTCTAGATGTTAAGGAGTTTGCTGCAGGACTCGGATACCAAAAGGAAGTATCCTCAGATTCAGATGTGTCAGCAGATACATTTGTGAGTGCTGAACAGAATCAAGATCCTCCAGTTGTGATTGAGGATGCTGATTCGTCTGATGATGAATCTGATGATACTGTCCCAGCAAAGTCTGATGCGGTAGCAAAAAATGAGGACATACCTCTTGAGAATCACATTCTATGTGATCCCCCTGTCAAACCCGCTAAGACTGTTGCAGCTGAGTCCTCATCTGCAGGAGAGCCGGAGAGTGTGAATTTGCTGTACACTCTAGTTGGTGATGATAAAATTTACTCAGACAAAGATTTTCCCATTAAGAATGTCAATCAATCCTTAATCTGTAAAGTCTTTGAGAATTCGACGAGTAAGTTCTTGGGAAAGGCAGGACCTAAAGTTACAGTTACACAGTGTCCGCCTATTCCAAAAGCTGAAATCCGAAAACAATTTGGTAACAAGAAATTACCAACAGTGCAAACACAGCAAAATCACACCAAATCCAAAGGTAAAACACCGGCTCAAGCTAACAAGAAGCCGAACCAAAAGAAAAAGAAGAATGTTAACTTTGTGAAATCGACGGGAACAGACAAAATTGAAAAGTTTGAAAATCAATCTAACTTAGATTTTGTCAAGAAAGCTATTGTCGAGAAAAGAAATGAACCAAGCAGTTCAAAACCTAGTACCTCGAGTTCACAAAGTTCAACATCATCGGCTAGACGATCACATGATTCTTCGGGGTTTGTAGAACGAAGATCATGTTTTGAGTGTGGAACCATTGGGCACATTATTAGAAACTGCCCATATCTTCATAAACAAAAAGGAAAGGTTGATGATCCCCGTGGCAAAACTGACCGTAAGCCAACTGTTTCCACAAAACAAGATCCCCGCCTTGTAAAAGAAAGGGAAAAGAAACAGAAACGCCAACAGGTCAAAAAGATTGAAAAAGCAATTAAAACCGATGTGGTTCAAAAACAATCTGTTGTTGTAAAACCGGAAAATTCTAAAACTTCAAATCAACAAGAAGTTAAAATTATAAAGAAAAACACTGGTGAAACCAAACAGACTTGGAAACCAAAAACGGTTACTAAATCAGGGGGACCATCACAATTCACCAACCATCAAAGAAAAGAAGTTATTGTCATTGATGAAAATGGAAGACCCAAGACCACAATGGCTTGGGTCCCCATCTCCAACTAATTCATTTGAGTTCATGTGCAGGGTGCTTCAGGAGGAACTATCAGTAGTCATTGGATTGTTGATAGTGGGGCATCCAGGCACATGACGGGCGACATGAAGCTTCTCTACGACGTTAAATCTATTAGAGGAGGTTATGTTGCTTTTGCTGGAGATAAAGGTGGATATATAACGGGTGAAGGAATGATATCTAACGGGATTGTCAGCTTTGACAAGATCAATTTTGTGCAACAACTTGATCACAATCTTCTTAGTGTTTCTCAAATTTGTGACAAGAAATTTTCAGTACACTTTGATGCTAATGGATGTTATGTGCTGAAACCCGGCTTCAAAATTCCAAAAGAATGGATTCTCTTGTCGGCTCCAAGGATAAACGACTTGTACGTCCTTGACATGAGCCAGGCTATTACTACGTCTGCACAAGCAACTTGTTTCGTTTCAAAAGCCACAGAAAAAGACACTATCTCTTGGCACAGACGAATGGGTCACATTCACTTACGCAAAATGAATCATTTAGTTTCAAATGAATTGGTGAATGGTGTTCCCCTCAAAAATTTCCATCTTCAAGACATCTGTGTTTCGTGCCAGAAAGGAAAGCAAACAAAGAAGAAGCACCCTACAAAGAAGATCAACACAGTGGCAGTTCCTCTTGAACGTTTGCACATGGATTTGTTCGGTCCTGTCAAGCACAAGAGTATTCGGGGTGATCAATACTGCCTCGTGGTTACTGATGATTATTCAAGATTTTCTTGGGTTGCGTTCATGGCACACAAGAGTGAAGCCTTTGGCATCATCAAAAACTTGATCATTCAGATTGAGAATTTGTATAAGTTAAAGGTTAGGCGGATACGTAGCGACAATGGTACTGAATTTAAAAATCATTCCATGGCGGAGTTCTGCACTTCAAAGGGTATTCTTCATGAGTTTAGTGCAGCTTATACTCCTCAACAGAATGGTGTCGCTGAACGTAAGAACCGCACATTGATCGAGACTGCTAGGACAATGTTGGTAGAGTCACAGTTGCCCATTCCATTCTGGACTGAAGCTGTGGCCTCTGCATGTTACACATTGAACAGAGTCCTTACAGTCAAAAGACACAACAAGACCTGCTTTGAGCTTCTTCAGAAACGGAAACCAGATTTGTCTTATCTAGAACCGTTTGGAGCTCCATGCACAATCATCGATCCTAATGGAAAGTTTGGGGCAAGAGCAATTGATGGATACTTTCTTGGGTATGCCACCCCTAACTTACGAGTCTGGAATCTAGAGACTAAAAGGGTTGAGGAATGGTCTGAGGTCAGAGTACAAAGGCACACCTTGCCAGTCAAAAATCCGGGTCAACCTTGGATGTTCGAGTATGATGACTTCTTCAATTCGATCAATGTTGAAGCCGTTGAAGAAAATGCTGCGGCTAGGATGTTTTTCGAGAGTGACAATGCAACAGTTTCACCGGTGGTTCGTCCAATTCTTGTTAATCAAGAACCATCTTCTTCGGTGAACAATAATACTCTCAACAATGAAGATTTTCATGATGCAAACGAATTGAACGAATCTTCAGAGGATGATGAATTTCTAGATGCAGATCAAGAAGCTCCTACAACAGCAGTTCATGGTACTTCTGAGGGTACTCCTCCAGTAGATACACATAGAACAGCTGAGACTACTGCATCATCCTCTTCGTCAATTCCGGGTCTTGAATTGGTTGTTGATCTTAATCTCAACAATCTGGGTATAAATGTTCCAGTTCCAGATAATCCAGAAACAAGGATTCATAATACCCATCCTCAACAAAACATCATTGGAAATGTGCAAAGTGGCGTACAAACAAGAAACATGTTGCGAAACAACAACAATGCAGGCTTGTATGCAGCTATTCGAGAATCCGGGCAACAAAACGACTGGTCTTTCGCGTGTTATGTTTCACAAGAAGAACCAAGAACGTGGAAAGAAGCCTTGAAGGATAATGCTTGGGTTGAAGCAATGCAGGAAGAACTGCAACAATTCCAGAAGCTGGGTGTCTGGAAACTCGTAGAGAAACCTGCTGGATATAAGAAGATTGGTACCCGTTGGGTTTTCAAATGCAAAAAGGATGACCGCGGAGTTGTTATCCGAAACAAAGCTCGTTTAGTCGTTCAAGGTTTTCGTCAGATTGAAGGGATCGACTACAACGAAGTCTATGCACCAGTGGCACGTCTCGAAGCAATTCGAATCTTTCTAGCCTATGCGTCCTTCAAAGGATTCAAGGTTTATCAGATGGACGTGAAAAGTGCATTCTTACACGGTGTGGTTGAAGAAGAGGTGTACGTCGAACAGCCTCCAGGTTTTGAAGATCCTATCCATCCCGATCGGGTTTGGTTGCTCAACAAAGCTCTCTATGGTCTTCATCAAGCACCACGAGCTTGGTATGCAACCTTATCACACTATCTGCTGGAGAACGGTTTTCGTAGAGGTCTTATCGACTGTACTCTTTTCATCAAGGAACAAGATGGAGATCTTCTTCTGGTACAGGTATACGTTGATGACATTATTTTTGGTTCTACTAATGATGTCTTGTGTAGGGAATTCGAGCGCATTATGCAGGATAAATTCGAGATGAGTGCTATGGGGGAAATGACTTTCTTCTTGGGCCTACAAGTACAACAAACGGAGTCTGGGATATTCATCCATCAGACTAAATATGTTGGTGACATCTTGAGCCGGTTCCAGATGTCTGATGCAACGCCCATTGGTACCCCATTGCCAACTAATCACGGAATTACTCCAGATCTGAAGGGAGAAGCTGTTAGTCCCTCAAACTATCGCGCTATGATCGGATCTCTCATGTACCTCACAGCATCAAGGCCAGACATAATGTACCCGACGTGCCTGCTTGCCAGATATCAAGTTAACCCGAAGGCCTCACATCTTGCTGCTGTTAAAAGGATTTTTCGTTATTTGAAGGCGTACCCGGACACCGGTCTGTGGTATCCTAGGGATAATAACTTTGAATTGGTAGCATTCAGTGATTCTGATTTTGGCGGATGCAAAATCGACGGCAAGTCCACAACGGCTGGATGTCAGTTTTTGGGAAATCGCCTAGTTACATGGCAATGCAAGAAGCAGACGTGTGTAGCTACATCAACATGCGAAGCTGAATACATTGCTGCCTCAAGTTGTTGCTCCCAAGTTCTTTGGATCCAACAACAGATGCGGGACTACGGTTTTGAATTCCTAACTACTCCTATTTACGTTGATAATTCTGCTGCTTTAGATATCACTAGAAATCCTGTGCAGCATTCAAAGACCAAACACATAGAAATCAAATATCACTTCATACGTGATTGCTTTGAGAAAAGGCTAATCGATGTTGTTAAGGTCCACACCGATGACCAACGTGCCGACTTATTTACCAAAGCTTTTGACAAATCTAGATTTGACTTCTTATTATTGGTAAACGGCATTAAGGTCAAGCAAGAGTAAAACCAACATCGGAAAATCATTTTTGTAAATATCTTTGTGTGTTTTTAAATTTATCTTAGTTTGTTGATTTTAGGGGGAGTAAATCCAAAAATCGGAAAATACAAAAACATCGAAAAATTTCAAAAACACAAAAACAATAGAAAAACAAAAATGAGTTTCCTGGCGAGCAAAAGAGAAAATGATAGTACATCAGTGGTCTATCCAAACCTCTTTAAACCTTAAATGCAAAACGATAAGCAGCTCTATATAAGATGTATCGGTAGGCTCACAATCATTTTAAAGTGTGCAGGGTGATATAAATCTTAATCGACTGAAGATCAGGTGGGAACCATTCATTGGCATATGGTCTTAGTACCGAAATTTCGTTTGATAGATTGCCGAGGTTCTGAGATATTCGGTCTTTATGCTGCTTATCATCTGGGTATCATGGTTGTATCTTTTACCGAAAAATAACGGGGACGCAAGTCTAGATCTTCCATGATACTATACATACGTGTACATATTGCATACTGCATTCGACCTCAATAAGTGATAAACAATCACATGTCCAAATCAAATAAGTGATAAATATATCACATTTATCCGGGTGTCAAGTTCGTCTCTCTGCTGTACGGAAGTACTGACCTGTTCACGGACTTGCACCTGTGCCCTCATGCATACGAAAATCAAGTTCCTCATCAATAAGTGATTATATCACAAAGGGCTTGTTTTCAAATCAAAATAAGTGAGTATCTCACAATTTATACGGTCAAACAGATGATAATCGGTATACTCACCGGTAAGATGAACTCTCGTGCATACCTTGATACGGGAATGTGTCGTGATGTGGATGAACACCGGTCGGTAAGTATAAATCATACATTAACGTATCCTCTAAACATGATTACATCTGATAAGTTGAGCTTAAGTGGACAACAATACCGATAATTGTTATAGGATGCTTATCTTAATGTTAACTAACTGAACAACAAGAGTGTTTTGGCATGACCGTACACTGATATGATTCTCTTACCCTCGAAACTCGCAAAAAGAATGTCTGTATATATTTATTTACTGCTTAACTTTTATTATTTCTTTTAAACAGTTTCGTCGTTTGGTGCATATCAGCACGACATTAGCGGTGATGTCGTTTGATAACACTCAAAGGATTTTAAATTGTTGTCTTTTAATGTCAAAAATACCAAAAAGATTTTAGGTTTGTTTTAATATAAACTTTATAAAAGCCAAAAAGATTTTATTTATGCTTTATTTTCGATCGTACGATGTTGGAGCTCAAGTCTTCGTTACCTGAAACCTGTCTGAAAACCGAACTGACTAAATCTTCATAAACGGTCAAAAATTTGCATGTTTGAAAGTTAAAACTAAAATTGACAAATTTAAACTTTCAAACTGTCGGACGGTGTTTGATTATGACATGGTCATTCGTGTGTCATGTGTTTATGTTAACTATATTCCAAGCAGTTGTTCTCATTATGCGTTTAGATTTCTTGCATGTGCAGATTCTAAAAGCTGGGAGAACATAGTCGATGACAAGCTCTGGAATGAAGACACGACGAGAAGGCGCTCAAGTGATGAAAATGATCGAGTTGCCGCTGCCCATCATCAACACCACAAGGATCTTACTTCATAAAGTTAAAGTATTTCACGAGCATAACTCAAGGGGGAGTTTATGTTAAGGGGGAGTTTGTCAACACACTTCCTACATGATACGGGTAGTTTGTTGATACACTTTCTACTTTCAAGACGTGAAGACTTTGAAGATCCTCCGACATTGAAGACATGATAGGACATCAGAGTCTTGAAGACCTGAAGACCAAAGACCGTCGAAGTTCAAGACGAGTCTACACTTTTGGGAGATCAAAGACAAAGCTACAGCCAAGGGGGAGTTTGTTGGTGCACTTGTGTCTGTACTTTGTCTGTATTCGGTCTGATATAAACGATGTCCTGATTTGTGTTGTAAGTTGACCAAGTCAACCATCCTCCGGTTTGACTCAGTCAACAGTTGAAAGATGTTCTGATCGAAGGATAGCCTCGAAGGATACACCTGATCCTTCGAGGTGATCGAAAGATATGGTTCGACCATTAGATCTCGAAGGATGATCCTTCGAGGTCCATGCTGATCTTTCGTGCAACATGTGGTCGACAGATGATCCTTCGGACCATCTGTCGAATCCTTCGAGCAGACTTGCTGAGCTGGGTATATATACCCATGCATGTGTTGAGTGTGAGTTAGTTCTGCAGTTCTGCCATTTGCACCGAGAGATAGAGAGTGTTGAGAGCATTCTGTCGGAACTCACACACACACACACTTGAGAGTTTACATGTTAGATTTGTAAACATTGTGCTTGTAACCGAAACCTTCATTTGCATTAATACGACTAGTGTTAATCGGTGAATCTTTGTGTGATTGTGTTTATACTTGTCTCATCCCGGTTTGCCTACTAGCTTGGATTCCGCACTCGCTAGTGGGTTGGTATAACAAGGTATAGGTTTGTTCTCGATCCTCCGAGAGGGACCTACACATCGTCCCAGTCCCCATGCACCCTTTTATTTTACTTATTATTTATTTTAAACCTAATTTATACTGTTTCGTGTCCCATATATAAAACCTACACCTCTCAAACCTAATATAGATTTACAGCAGCATACATTAATTTACTACAGAAGTTACAGAAGTTTACCTAAAGAAAGATTCATTGTGTGATTCTTCACAGCGGCTCTGATGTTGATTGCAGCAGAAGTACACTGGTTACGTTTGCTTCAGTTTCTGAAAGTTCTCACAACGGGAATCGGAATTCAACGGGTTGCGGGAGATCTTCGGGCAGCAAGGCCACGGTCTTGTGTTTATTCTGATGCAATGGATCATTCTTCATTTATTTTGATGCGGGGGATATGAGAGATGCGGGACCAATAGGAGCCTCTTCTACTGCACCTTCCTTTTAGCTTTGGGCAGTTAAAGATGTTTAAACTTAAAAGTGAAGGCAGCAGAATGTCAGGTAGATGCTTCATCTTTGGGCAGCCCCCTAAAAAGAGATGTTGGAGGGAGGTGAGGTGTTGGACTCCCACTGAAACTGATTTCAGTTTCTTAAATCTATCTATTCGAAGAGTAGTAAGAGGTGAAGGAAGAAGATGAGACAACTGACTACATCTACTCACATCATCTTCTTCTGACTGTGAACAGTATAACCCTAGGTCGACAAGTGAGGCTGGGAAATTCTGTGGTCCCCACTCTAAGATGGGCTTCTTCAAACCCCCTATGAAAAGGTTACGCATTTTGGGAGGCCAAAACCCACGAGGAAAGGAAGAATCTGTACTTGGGCAATTGTATATTACCAGGTGTGTTAAGGAGGTGAGATTAGGCAACTCGTGGTCAGGAAATGACTCCATATTTGGACAATCAACTATTCTCAGCTGAGTAAGGTGAATCAACTGCTTCAATTCAATGATCTTTGTCAGATTTGGCCAGTTGTTTAATTTAACACTTTGAAGCATTGGCATGCTTGTGTTGTTGACAAGCACCCTAGTGTTATCCCCTCCAAATATTAGCTCCTTTTCTAACAGTTTGTCACAGCCTTTAATGGAAAGCAACTTGAGCTTCTGCCCTCCAGCTGTTGTAAGAAATGAAACAGATGTAATGGAAGGACAATCTGAGATGTCCAACTCCTCAATGTTATTTGGACACCTACAATGCTCCATACTCTCACATTTTTCTATCTTTAATGTCCTAAGAGTTGTTATAGCATTGCTCCCACAACTATCCCCTTCCTCTTTCTCTCCTAATCTCACCAAATTTTGACATTCCAGTACATCCAAATACATTAAACATATAAGAGCCTTACTAGCCATCGACTCCCACAAGTATCTTATTTCGTTACAGTTTTTTATCATTAAATATTCGACTCCTCCAAGATACTTTATAACACCTCTCCACGCCACATCATCAAGCCCTGAAATACTTTCTATTTGCAAACCCCCAAGTCCTGAAGCTACTTGAACCAGGCTTCTCAACACAGCACTATCACATTCAGATACTTTTAGAATATTCAAAGAAGGTAGAGCTTCAGGTGACACTTGAACCAAATTAGGACAATTTCTTACAACAAGCGTTTGAAGGCATGGAAACGACACAGCCCCATTATTGGTTGACCATACTTCCAACCTCTTCATATTTTCTAATGTAAGAACTTCAAGTGAAGGGAATGGAAGACCAGTCCCTACTAACTCTGAACCCAAAGCTTTCACCTCATCCATGTCTTCAATAAACAACTTCTTGAGTGATGGTAACTGACCAAGTGGTGGTAAAGATGTACAGTTTTTACAGCCATGTATAAACACCTCAGTCAACTGAAGAAACGATGGATCCCCAACCCAATTAGGAAATTCTTTACCCCCATATGACGCTATTTCAAGGACTGTCAAACTAGCACTGTTAGGCTTCAACACACAGAGGACCTCCTTCTCAAGAGACTCCTTTCGAGAACCATCAAACACATCACTCCATTCTAGTTTTAAGTGAATAAACCTCTTTTGCAATAAGTTTGCCTCTTGTGCATGCATTGCCATTTCCACTTTGTCCAACCCCTTGATGTGAATCCACCCATCAAAATCTGTAAGGTCTTTAATCTTGGTTATTGCAAGGTCATTATCTCCTCCAACAATGATCTTGGTGAGAGTCTGTAGGCTTTTCAATTGGCCAATCCACAGAGGTAACTTATTCAAAAGCGGAGTTCCGTAAATGTCCAAATGCCGCAAGTTTTTAAGCTTTGAGAAGTTGTTGGGCAACTGAATTAAGTCACTACAACCAGAAAGGAGTAATGTTTGCAAATTGTCGAGATTGCCAACACTTTCTGGTAAATGTGTGATTGGGTTTTCAGATAAATTAAGATACCGGAGATGCTTCAAACTGCCAATGGTCTCTGGCACCTCGCTGATGCATAAATTTCCCAAACTTAGAACCCTTAGCATTGGTAATTCGGGAAGTAAGTCAACTAAAATCTTACTAGATAAGTAAAACTTTTCGAAACTATCTTTTCCTTGTAAGGATAAGAATGTTCTCAAACTTTTAGCTCTTTTGAATGGATCGAACTTCGAGTAAGCTACATATTCGTCACAAACAAATGACATATGTCGGTACTTTTCCAAGGCTTCCTTCCTAACATCCTGTACCATCTCAATGTCTAATCTTGAAAAGAATTCTCCAGCAACAGATGTGGCCAAGTCATTCAGCAAGTCATGCATCACAAACATATGTTTGTCATTAGGTGCATGTTGAAAAAATGACCTTGACAACAACTCTTCAAAATATTCAAGACCTAAGCGCTCCATTGACTTGTCTGAAGATGACTGGTTCAAAAAACCTTCTGCCATCCAAAGTAAAATCAAACTCTCTTTATGAAACAGATGGTCTTTGGGGAACAAGGAGCAGTATGCAAACAACTGCTTCAAACATGCTGAAAGATCATTGTAACTTAGTTTAAGAGCCGGGACAATCTCATCCCCCTTTCCTAACCTCCAAATCTCACTGTTCCACAGCTCCTTCCACTCTTCTTCTTCGGTCTTTGTCCTTAATAACCTACCGAGTACTGCTAAAGCCAAAGGTAAGCCATCACATTTTTCCACAATGCCTTCACCGTATTGTTTTAAAACTGGATGTGAATCTGTTGGTGCACTTGTGTCTGTACTTTGTCTGTATTCGGTCTGATATAAACGATGTCCTGATTTGTATTGTAAGTTGACCAAGTCAACCATCCTCCGGTTTGACTTGGACAACAGTTGAAAGATGTTCTGATCGAAGGATAGCCTCGAAGGATACACCTGATCCTTCGAGATGATCGAAAGATATGGTTCGACCATGGTTCGACCATTAGACCTCGAAGGATGATCCTTCGAGGTCCATGCTGATCTTTCGTGTAACATGTGGTCGACAGATGATCCTTCGGACCATCTGTCGAATCCTTCGAGCAGACCTGCTGAGCTGGGTATATATACCCATGCATGTGTTGAGTGTGAGTTAGTTCTGGAGTTCTGCCATTTTCACACACCCGAGAGATAGAAGCTTAGAGAGCATTCTGCCCAGAACTCACACACACACTTAGAGAGTTTATAGAACACTTCTGTAAACATTGAGCTTGTAACCGAACCTTCATTTGCATTAATACGACTAGTGTTAATCGGTGAATCTTTGTGTGTTTGTTTCTCTACTTGCTACTAACTCGGTTTGCTTGCTAGCTTGGATTCCGCACTCGCTAGTAGGTTTGTATAACAAGGTTTAGGTTCGTAATCCTCCGCGAAACAGGGACCTACAAGTGGTATCAGAGCTAAGGCTCTTAACCTTGTTTAAAACCGGGTTTTTACAAGTTGTGGTGTGTTGAAACACTTGGTTTTGCACCTGTTTTTACCAAGTTTCTTGCTTTTTCTTTGAGTAAAAACGTGTCTAAACTAACCGGGAGTGTTCAAGTTTTGGTTGGGTAACATAAAAATTGGTTTTTAGAAAACTTTGTGTTTTCCGGTGGTATTCCGGTGTGTTTCCGGTGACTGGCTTAAGGATAAGGTTATCCTTTTTGGGCAATCTTTCAAAAGTTGGTGGGAAAGTTGATCTGACATCCCCTTTTGCCGAAAGTTTGACCTTACCAACCTGTCACCTTTTCACCAACCTTTCACATCAAAGTCAGTTGTGTCAGAGCCTCTCGAAAGATATCTTTCGACATCGAAAGATCATCCTTCGATATCTTTCGATCAAGGAGGGCTCGAAAGATTTATATCCTTCGACCCATCCTTCGAAGTCTGAAACATATCCTTCGACAGAGGAATCTTTTCGAAAGACTAGTGTCCGAAAGATTAGGATCCTTCGTATTGGTGAATCTTTCGAGATCTGTTGTTCGAAAGATAAGGATTTGGCCCGAAAGATAAGGATCTTTCAAAGGGAATCTTTCGAGTTCTTGAATCTTTCGAAATCATTGTTCGAGAGTCAACAGTAATCTTTCGAGTACTGTTGATCCTTCGAACAAGGTTATATCTTTCGATTGAGGTTTGTTTATTGTTAACAAGTTTCTGTGATTTCAGATCTTTCGACCAGGATCTTTCGGTTGTGTTATCTTTCGGATCTTTCTTACTTAGCATTTATTTTGCTTATCTATCATGAATCCGAGTTGGTGGGGAAGTCCGGCTCCAGACAGTGGAAAATACATGAATACCAGTCAATCTCCATCATGGGCCGAATCTCCAGTTTCTACATCCTCACAAGCAAATGCCACTCCAGCTGGTCAATGGGCGTTTGTTTCAAATCAAACTCCGAGTATTCAAAGTCTTCTTCTAAGCGAAAGTGAAACCGGAAGTTTGAACAGGCCTCCAAAGTTGATGCATCTTCATGAATATCCAGGATGGGTTGATCGTTTCCATACATACATTCTTGGTCAAAATACAGAGTTGTGGTTGCGGTTCATTACGGAATTCGATCAAACTATCGAGGTTGCTGCTTCTTCGACAGCTACATTTGCCGATCTTCCTGATGATCAAAAGAAGACGTATGACTTAGAAAAGAAAGCATACGCTATTCTCACTCAAGCACTGAGCAAGGATATTTATCATCAGTTCGTCAGTTTCAAGACAACGAAGAAGCTGTGGGATGCATTGAAGACAAGAGGAGTAGGTAATGAAGCCACACGTCAACTAAGACGAGATCTACTGAAGAAAGAATTCGATGGCTTCACATGTATGGATAAGGAGTCCTTGGGAGATATGACAAGCCGTTTCTATCATCTGCTTACTGAGCTGACCAACTTTGAAGTCACAACGACTCCAACAGAGGTGGTAAAGAAGTTTGCCGATGCATTGCCTCCTCAATGGAATAACTTCCTGGAAATCTTGAAGTACAACGGAACGTTGAGAACTACAAATATCAACGATTTCGTGCAGCTTCTGGAGAACAAGGATCAGGAAGAAACGTTGAAGGCAAAGAGAGTTGCAGTGCCACAGAATCCAGAGATGTATTATGGCACCTCCACTACGTCATCTGCAAAAGCCGGTTCACACGCTCCACTTCAAACGGCGTTTGTCACAAGCACGGATATGTATGGCAATCCAGTGCAAGTTCCTGTAAAGTCGCCTCCAACCACAGATCTGTATGGAAATCCAATACAACCACCTCCTCCTCCTCCTGTTCAACAACCACAATATGCGTGTTATGGAGGAACATCATCTGCTGCAGGTCAACAATCAAAGTCAAGTACAGTACAGCTCGACACGTCAAGCTTTTCTAAAATCAGTGTAGAAGTAGCTAAGGAACACATGGAGCTGCTTAACACTGTAGTGAGCGCTTACTGTGGGTTGATAGAAGGTCAGATTGGAAACATTAATCTGACACAAGAAGATTACAGGCAGATTGATAAGGAAGAGATGGACTTGATGGACATCAAGTGGGCCTTTGCGAGTGCTGTGAGAAGAGCAAAGGATTGGATGGAAAGTACTGGCAGAACCAGCTTGGAAAGTAAGCGAGACACCAAGTATGGGTTCGATAAGCAAGCTGTTAAGTGCTTCAACTGTGGTGAACGGGGCCACTTTAAACGGGAATGTACAAAGCCAGCCCAGCACGGGAATCAAAACCCCTTCAGGAACCAAGGCAACCAGCAGAACAGAAACAATGATCGTACATTGGTGCCTGTCAACAACCAAACCAACCGAGCACTTGCAGTTCAGGTGGATGAAGGTTGTGACTGGTCAATCCAGTTGGGTGGTGATGCTCCTGATGGAACAGCATGTTTTGCTCAGATTGTGAAGGAGCTGGTTCACACCAATGGTGGAGAATCTTCTGCCAGTGGTGATGAATCGTCTGAAGATGAAGACTCCTCTGGATACAGCAGGAGTGTTGATGAAGAATCATCCAACTCTGGTGATGATCATGTGGGTGAGACATCTAATGTTTCGGATGATATTGACATTGATGAACTCTTGGGGGAAGCTGTAGCAGAAACTCAAAGAAGATCTATTCTGGTGGATCAAGCTGCTTACTCTTCGTCTTCTCTCCATTCAGCCTTTATGGCTAATGTCGACGGTTCATCAAGTCAGGTATGTGTCGATGAACCCACTGCTGTTAATTGTGATGAATGTGCTAGGTTGCATGCTAGATGTGCTGATCTTGAGAAAAGTATGTCTGAGTTGCAAGGCAAACATGATGCTTTACAAGCTAGTTTGTTTGACTTGCAAGACAAACATACTACTGTGAATGAGAATTTGAGTGACTTGCAAAGTAAGCATGACGCTTTGCAAGAAAAATATGATGTGACATTTCTCCACAATCAGAAGTTGACTGTGGATCTCTCTAAATGCACAGAAGCCAACATGTTTTATGAAAACCATGAAAAAGAATTTAAGTCAGTAATTGAAACATTAAAGAAGGATAAAACTGAACTGACTAAAATGGTTTCAAGAAAACAAACTGATATTAATTTGTATATATCTCGCCTTGAGAGTATGCAAAAAGAGATGGCTTGTGTGAAAACCGAAAGTGATGCGATCCAACTCAAGCTAGACAGTTATTTGAGTTCTAGCTATGTGTTAGATCACATCATTGACGTTCAGAAGGAAAAGAGAGATGTCACATGCATTGGCTACAAGAAGTGTCCACCACCAGTGAGACATAATTATGATGCCATGCCTGATGAAGAGGACAGGGTTTTCTTTGAACCTACTGTGCCTCTAGATGTTAAGGAGTTTGCTGCAGGACTCGGATACCAAAAGGAAGTATCCTCAGATTCAGATGTGTCAGCAGATACATTTGTGAGTGCTGAACAGAATCAAGATCCTCCAGTTGTGATTGAGGATGCTGATTCGTCTGATGATGAATCTGATGATACTGTCCCAGCAAAGTCTGATGCGGTAGTCAAAAATGAGGACATACCTCTTGAGAATCACATTCTATGTGATCCCCCTGTCAAACCCGCTAAGACTGTTGCAACTGAGTCCTCATCTGCAGGAGAGCCGGAGAGTGTGAATTTGCTGTACACTCTAGTTGGTGATGATAAAATTTACTCAGACAAAGATTTTCCCATTAAGAATGTTAATCAATCCTTAATCTGCAAAGTCTTTGAGAATTCGACAAGTAAGTTCTTGGGAAAGGCAGGACCTAAAGTTACAGTCACACAGTGTCCTCCAATCCCAAAGGCTGAAGTTCGAAAGCAATTTGGCAACAAGAAATTGCCAACAGTGCCAACTCAGCAAAATCACACCAAACCCAAAGGTAAAGTACCGGCTCCAGTGCAAAAGAAGCCGAATCAAAAGAAGAAGAAGAATGTTAACTTTGTGAAATCGACGGGAACAGACAAAATTGAAAAGTTTGAAAATCAATCTAACTTAGATTTTGTCAAGAAAGCTATTGTCGAGAAAAGAAATGAACCAAGTAGTTCAAAACCTAGTACCTCGGGTTCACAAAGTTCAACATCATCGGCTAGACGATCACATGATTCTTCGGGGTTTGTAGAACGAAGATCATGTTTTGAGTGTGGAACCATTGGGCACATTATTAGAAACTGCCCATATCTTCATAAGCAGAAAGGAAAGGTTGATGATCCCCGTGGTAAGACTGACCGTAAGCCATCTGTTTCCACAAAACAAGATCCCCGACTTGTAAAAGAAAGGGAAAAGAAACAGAAACGGCAACAGGTCAAGAAAATTGAAAAAGCGATTAAAACCGATGTGGTTCATAAACAATCTGTTGTTGTAAAACCAGAAAATTCTAAAACTTCAAATCATCAAGAAGTTAAAATTTTAAAGAAAAACACTGGTGAAACCAAACAGACTTGGAAACCAAAAACGGTTGTTGAATCAGGGGGACCATCACAATTCACCAACCATCAAAGACAAGAAGTTATTGTCATTGATGAAAATGGAAGACCCAAGACCACAATGGCTTGGGTCCCCATCTCCAACTAATTCATTTGAGTTCATGTGCAGGGTGCTTCAGGAGGAACTATCAGTAGTCATTGGATTGTTGATAGTGGGGCATCCAGGCACATGACAGGCGACATGAAGCTTCTCTACGACGTTAAATCTATTAGAGGAGGTTATGTTGCTTTTGCTGGAGATAAAGGTGGATACATAACGGGTGAAGGAATGATATCTAACGGGATTGTCAGCTTTGACAAGATCAATTTTGTGCAACAACTTGATCACAATCTTCTTAGTGTTTCTCAAATTTGTGACAAGAAATTTTCAGTCCACTTTGATGCTAATGGATGTTATGTGCTGAAACCCGGCTTCAAAATTCCAAAAGAATGGATTCTCTTGTCGGCTCCAAGGATAAATGATTTGTACGTCCTTGACATGAGCCAGGCTATTACTACGTCTGCACAAGCAACTTGTTTCGTTTCCAAAGCCACAGAAAAAGACACTATCTCTTGGCACAGACGAATGGGTCACATTCACTTACGCAAAATGAATCATTTGGTTTCAAATGAATTGGTGAATGGTGTTCCCCTCAAAAATTTCCATCTTCAAGACATCTGTGTTTCGTGCCAGAAAGGAAAGCAAACAAAGAAGAAGCACCCTACAAAGAAGATCAACACAGTGGCAGTTCCTCTTGAACGTTTGCACATGGATTTGTTCGGTCCTGTCAAGCACAAGAGTATTCGGGGTGATCAATACTGCCTCGTGGTTACTGATGATTATTCAAGATTTTCTTGGGTTGCGTTCATGGCACACAAGAGTGAAACCTTTGGCATTATCAAAAACTTGATCATTCAGATTGAGAATTTGTATAAGTTGAAGGTTAGGCGGATACGTAGCGACAATGGTACTGAATTTAAAAATCATTCCATGGCGGAGTTCTGCACTTCAAAGGGTATTCTTCATGAGTTTAGTGCAGCTTATACTCCTCAACAGAATGGTGTCGCTGAACGTAAGAACCGCACATTGATCGAGACTGCTAGGACAATGTTGGTAGAGTCGCAGTTGCCCATTCCATTCTGGACTGAAGCTGTGGCCTCTGCATGTTACACATTGAACAGAGTCCTTACAGTCAAAAGACACAACAAGACCTGCTTTGAGCTTCTTCAGAAACGGAAACCAGATTTGTCTTATCTAGAACCGTTTGGAGCTCCATGCACAATCATCGATCCTAATGGAAAGTTTGGGGCAAGAGCAATTGATGGATACTTTCTTGGGTATGCCACCCCTAACTTACGAGTCTGGAATCTAGAGACTAAAAGGGTTGAGGAATGGTCTGAGGTCAGAGTACAAAGGCACACCTTGCCAGTCAAAAATCCGGGTCAACCTTGGATGTTTGAGTACGATGACTTTTTCAATTCGATCAATGTTGAAGCCGCTGAAGAAAATGCTGCGGCTAGGATGTTTTTCGAGAGTGACAATGCAACAGTTTCACCGGTGGTTCGTCCAATTCTTGTTAATCAAGAACCATCTTCTTCGGTGAACAATAATACTCTCAACAATGAGGATTTTCATGATGCAAACGAATTGAACGAATCTTCAGAGGATGATGAATTTCTAGATGCAGATCAAGAAGCTCCTACAACAGCAGTTCATGGTACTTCAGAGGGTACTCCTCCAGTAGATGCTCATAGAACAGCTGAGGCTACTGCATCATCCTCTTCGTCAATTCCGGGTCTTGAATTGGTTGTTGATCTTAATCTTAACAACCTGGGTATAAATGTTCCAGTTCCAGACAATCCAGAAACAAGGATTCATAATACCCATCCTCAACAAAACATCATTGGAAATGTGCAAAGTGGCGTACAAACAAGAAACATGTTGCGAAACAACAACAATGCAGGCTTGTATGCAGCTATTCGAGAATCCGGGCAACAAAACGACTGGTCCTTCGCGTGTTATGTCTCACAAGAAGAACCAAGGACGTGGAAAGAAGCTTTGAAGGATAATGCCTGGGTTGAAGCAATGCAGGAAGAACTGCAACAATTCCAGAAGCTGGGTGTCTGGAAACTTGTAGAGAAACCTGCTGGATACAAGAAGATTGGTACCCGTTGGGTTTTCAAATGCAAAAAGGATGACCGCGGAGTTGTTATCCGAAACAAAGCTCGTTTAGTCGTTCAGGGTTTTCGTCAGATTGAAGGGATCGACTACAACGAAGTCTATGCACCAGTGGCACGTCTCGAAGCAATTCGAATCTTTCTAGCCTATGCGTCCTTCAAAGGATTCAAGGTTTATCAGATGGACGTGAAAAGTGCATTTTTACATGGTGTGGTTGAAGAAGAGGTGTACGTCGAACAGCCTCCAGGTTTTGAAGATCCTATCCATCCCGATCGGGTTTGGTTGCTCAACAAAGCTCTTTATGGTCTTCATCAAGCACCACGAGCTTGGTATGCAACCTTATCTCACTATCTGCTGGAGAACGGTTTTCGTAGAGGTCTTATCGACTGTACTCTCTTCATCAAAGAACAAGATGGAGATCTTCTTCTGGTACAGGTATACGTTGATGACATTATTTTTGGTTCTACTAATGATGTCTTGTGTAGGGAATTCGAGCGCATTATGCAGGATAAATTCGAGATGAGTGCTATGGGGGAAATGACCTTCTTCTTGGGCCTACAAGTACAACAAACGGAGTCTGGGATATTCATCCATCAGACTAAATATGTTGGTGACATCTTGAGCCGGTTCCAGATGTCTGATGCAACGCCCATTGGTACCCCATTGCCAACTAATCACGGAATTACTCCAGACTTGAAGGGAGAAGCTGTTAGCCCTTCTATCTATCGCGCCATGATCGGATCTCTCATGTACCTCACAGCATCAAGGCCAGACATAATGTACCCGACGTGCCTGCTTGCCAGATATCAAGTTAACCCGAAGGCCTCACATCTTGCTGCTGTCAAAAGGATTTTTCGTTATTTGAAGACGTACCCCGACACCGGTCTGTGGTACCCTAGGGATAATAACTTTGAATTGGTAGCTTTCAGTGATTCTGATTTTGGCGGATGCAAAATCGACGGTAAATCCACAACGGCTGGATGTCAGTTTTTAGGAAATCGCCTAGTCACATGGCAGTGCAAGAAGCAGACGTGTGTAGCTACATCAACATGCGAAGCTGAATACATTGCTGCCTCAAGTTGTTGCTCCCAAGTACTTTGGATTCAACAACAAATGCGGGACTACGGTTTTGAATTCCTAACTACTCCTATTTACGTTGATAATTCTGCTGCTTTAGATATCACTAGAAATCCTGTGCAGCATTCAAAGACCAAACACATCGAAATCAAATATCACTTCATACGTGATTGCTTTGAGAAAAGGCTAATCGATGTTGTTAAGGTCCACACCGATGACCAACGTGCCGACTTATTTACCAAAGCTTTTGACAAATCAAGATTTGACTTTTTATTATTGGTAAACGGCATTAAGGTCAAGCAAGAGTAAAACCAACATCGGAAAATCATTTTTGTAAATACCTTTGTGTTTTTAAATTTATCTTAGTTTGTTAATTTTAGGGGGAGTAAATCCAAAAATCGGAAAATCCAAAAACATCGAAAAATTCAAAAACACAAAAACAATAGAAAAACAAAAATGAGTTTCCTGGCGAGCAAAAGAGAAAATGATAGTACATCAGTGGTCTATCCAAACCTCTTTAAACTTTAAATGCAAAACGATAAGCAGCTCTATATAAGATGTATCGGTAGGCTCACAATCATTTTAAAGTGTGCAGAGTGATATAAATCTTAATCGACTGAAGACCAGGTGGGAACCATTCATTGGCATATGGTCTTAGTACCGAAATTTCGTTTGATAGATTGCCGAGGTTCTGAGATATTCGGTCTTTATGCTGCTTATCATCTGGGTATCATGGTTGTATCTTTTACCGAAAAATAACGGGGACGCAAGTCTAGATCTTCCATGATACTATACATACGTGTACATATTACATACTGCATACTGCATTCGACCTCAATAAGTGATAAACAATCACATGTCCATATCAAATAAGTGATAAAATATCACATTTATCCGGGTGTCAAGTTCGTCTCTCTGCTGTACGGAAGTACTGACCTGTTCACGGACTTGCACCTGTGCCCTCATGCATACGAAAATCAAGTTCCTCATCAATAAGTGATTATATCACAAAGGACTTGTTTTCAAATCAAAATAAGTGAGTATCTCACAATTTATACGGTCAAACAGATGATAATCGGTATACTCACTGGTAAGATGAACTCTCGTGCATACCTTGATACGGGAATGTGTCGTGATGTGGATGAACACCGGTCGGTAAGTATAAATCATACATTAACGTATCCTCTAAACATGATTACATCTGATAAGTTGAGCTTAAGTGGACAACAATACCGATAATTGTTATAGGATGCTTATCTTAATGTTAACTAACTGAACAACAAGAGCGTTTTGGCATGACCGTACACTGATATGATTCTCTTACCCTCGAAACTCGCAAAAAGAATGTCTGTATATATTTATTTACTGCTTAACTTTTATTGTTTTCTTTTAAACAGTTTCGTCGTTTGGTGCATATCAGCACGACATTAGCGGTGATGTCGTTTGATAACACTCAAAGGATTTTAAATTGTTGTCTTTTACTTTCAAAAATACCAAAAAGATTTTAGGTGTGTTTTAATATAAACTTTATAAAAGCCAAAAAGATTTTATTTCTGCTTTATTTTCGATCGTACGATGTTGGAGCTCAAGTCTTCGTTACCTGAAACCTGACTGAAAACCGAACTGACTAAATCTTCATAAACGGTCGAAATTTGCATGTTTTGAAAGTTAAAGACTAAAATTGACAAATTTTATTAAACTTTCAAACTGTCGGACGGTGTTTGATTATGACATGGTCATTCGTGTGTCATTTGTTTATACTATATTCCAAGCAGTTGTTCTCATTACGCGTTTAGATTTCTTGCATGTGCAGATTCTAAAGGCTAGGAGAACATGGTCGATGACAAGCCTTGGAATGAAGACACGACGAGAAGGCGCTCAAAAGATGAAGATGATCGAGTTGCTGCTGGCCATCGTCAACACCACAAGGATCTTACTTCATAAAGTTAAAGTATTTCACGAGCATAACTCAAGGGGGAGCTTATGTTAAGGGGGAGTTTGTCAACACACTTCCTACATGATACGGGTAGTTTGTTGATACACTTTCTACTTTCAAGACGTGAAGACTTTGAAGACCCTCCGACATTGAAGACATGATAGGACATCAGAGTCTTGAAGACTTGAAGACCAAAGACCGTCGAAGTTCAAGACGAGTCTACACTTTTAGAAGAACAAGACAAAGATTAGAGATCAAAGACAAAGCTACAGCCAAGGGGGAGTTTGTTGGTGCACTTGTGTCTGTACTTTGTCTGTATTCGGTCTGATATAAACGATGTCCTGATTTGTATTGTAAGTTGACCAAGTCAACCATCCTCCGGTTTGACTTGGACAACAGTTGAAAGATGTTCTGATCGAAGGATAGCCTCGAAGGATACACCTGATCCTTCGAGATGATCGAAAGATATGGTTCGACCATGGTTCGACCATTAGACCTCGAAGGATGATCCTTCGAGGTCCATGCTGATCTTTCGTGTAACATGTGGTCGACAGATGATCCTTCGGACCATCTGTCGAATCCTTCGAGCAGACCTGCTGAGCTGGGTATATATACCCATGCATGTGTTGAGTGTGAGTTAGTTCTGGAGTTCTGCCATTTTCACACACCCGAGAGATAGAAGCTTAGAGAGCATTCTGCCCAGAACTCACACACACACTTAGAGAGTTTATAGAACACTTCTGTAAACATTGAGCTTGTAACCGAACCTTCATTTGCATTAATACGACTAGTGTTAATCGGTGAATCTTTGTGTGTTTGTTTCTCTACTTGCTACTAACTCGGTTTGCTTGCTAGCTTGGATTCCGCACTCGCTAGTAGGTTTGTATAACAAGGTTTAGGTTCGTAATCCTCCGCGAAACAGGGACCTACAGAATCAAAGTTATTTGCACCCAATGCATGTTGAGCAAATAAGGTAACAGCATCGTCATGTGAGAGAGTAGAGGGGGCAATCTTGACCCAAAGCCTTCCAAATGGGTCAATTTGGGTTGCTTTTAAAATTATATGGGTTGGTTTGGGTAAAACATTTTAACCAAATGGGTCACAATGGGTCACTTGAAATTTCATCTTGTTATTTTCGGGTCAAAGCGGGTCGACAACATTACAGAAATGGGTCGATGTGGGTTAGTGTCTTAAAGAAACGGGGCATGTTTCGGATCGGAATGGGTTTCGAGCCGGCACAAGTATCCGCACGAGACGGGTTACGACACGAAACGGGTTTAGGGTCGGGACGAGTTTCTATACATTTTCCAGCCAAAAACGCGAACCGTTTCGACGCGAACCGTTTCGACCCGTAGCATTTCGACGCGAACCGTTTCGACGCGAACCGTTTCGACGTCCGAACCGTTTCGACGCGTACCGTTTCGACGCGAAGACGTCCGAACCGTTTCGACGCGAACCGTTTCGACGTCCGAACCATTTCGACGCGAACCGTTTCGACGTCCGAACCGTTTCGACGCGAACCGTTTCGACGCGAACCGTTTCGACGCGAACCGTTTCGATGTCCGAACCGTTTCGACGCGAACCATTTCGACGCGAACCGTTTCGACCAGTACAAGCACAACATACATCTCTCGGTATATTCAACGCCCATCTCTCTGTCTTCACAACATCGCTCGCAGCTCAAAGTTCCGGCCGTTTCTCTGTCTTGGCAGCCGTGTTTTAATCGTCACAATAAGCAGATTATCAGTTGATAATCTGCTGCGTTTTGTTCCAGATTTGCGGCAAGTTGCGGACAAGATTACTGCTGTGTTTGGTTCTTTTTACAGCACTGAACAGATTGTTCTCTGTGATGTTAGTGTGTTACAGCTTGAATAGCAATTGCAGCGTTTGAATTTGTTCGAAGTAGATGTAATAAAGTTTGTGGCTGATATCCTGTTGTTGACATCATGATGATAACTACCATCAAACTCCAAACATTTCCATCTCAATTTTAGTAACAATCGGATTAGCAGCCCATTTCTAGATACATAGTCTGTCCAATTGTTAGTATAATGTTAGATCTATGTGTATGTGTGTATATTGTTACAATCCCCCACAGTTCAATTTAAATCACCAACACTTACACTAACTAAGCTCTTTAATCAACCCGAACCGACCCGGACCCGTTTCAACCCGATAAAATTGCCCCTTGATGTACAATCTCTCTTTAAAAAAAAAACATTTTTTTAACAAAACTGACCCGACCCGACCCGACCCGAAACCCGTTCTGACCCGGACCCGTTTCAACCCGAACCCGTTCTGACCCGAACCCGTTCCGACCCGAACCAAAACAACCCCTTTTTAATTGACCCGTTTTGACCCGAACCCGTCCTGACCCGAACCCGTTTTGACCCATGACCCAACCCGACCCGACCCGACCCGTTTGCCAGGTCTATGAGAGAGTCTGCACATGGTTTAGATGATCATAACCCAACTTTGTGAGCAATTGCACCTTTCGGGTTGTCATTATAATTTTACTACCAGGAGCACATGCATGAAACGGGCTCACTAGGGTCTGCCAGTCGTCATAGCTCTCAATCCAAACATCATCTAATACCATTAAAAATCTTTTATCCCTAAGTTGCTTTCTAAGAGCTACTTGAAGCAGATTTAAATCTGTGAATTCCTTGTCCTCCCCCTTCACAGATTGTAAGATAACTTTGCTTATATTTAAGATATCAAACTGATCTGAAACACTAACCCAAGCCTTGAGTTCAAAGTGCTTCTTAACTTCGGCATCATCATACAAAATTCTTGCTAGGGTGGTTTTCCCTAACCCACCCATACCAACTATGGGCACGATGCTAAAGTTCTGACTACATGACCCATTCTCAAATAGCTTCACTAGCAATTCCTTTATTTCCTCTTGCCTTCCAACAATACGAGATGTATCTAACAAAGAGGTCTGATAAGGTCTTTTGGGTTTTTCATCTTTTAGATTAATCAAACCTAGACAATCCTTCTCCTTTTCTAGATCTTCAAATTTGGCGGTTATATAATCTAACTTGGGATGCATCCTTTGACTTAGTGATAAATTTGTGAAACTAGCTGGGATGAGCTTTCTTACCTTGCTTGTCATGGTTCCAGATTCCTGATTGAGCTTACGACGCGTATCTTCGGTTGCCAAATCATCAAGCACATCATCTATGTCGTAAGCCAGGTGTTGGATATCGTTCAGCCACTGTTTAACAGCTTCATCAGTTGTTTCCTTCTGAGAAGCATGATTAAGCAGAGACTGGATCTTTATCAATGTGGTTTCTAGTTTCTTCAGCTCTGAATGAATTCCTTTGGACCGATCGTACGTGTTGAAGGCTTCAGAGGCCAGCTTTTCAAAAATAGCTTTGAGGAGCTCAGATGCAATGATTTCAGCCATTGTTGGTTTTTGGTGATTGGTGATTGGTGATGGAGGAAACTGTGTATAACAAGAAAATTTGTGAATGAATTAGATCTGATCTATAACCGGTTGACTAAATAGATCTGATCTGTAGCAGTTCACCAAATGCATCTGATCTGTAATCCTCAATGAATAAATTATAATGGGCAATAATTGACTTAATGAATTGTTAATTCCAAGTGACCTTGTTTCACACTACTTATTATTAATGGGCTGAATTTGGATCTAATCTGGCCCATTACTTAATGGATCGTGCTCTAAATTAAAACCTAACTTATGTTTAATAGTTGGATCTTAGACCCATGTTGATCTGCCAAAATAGATTGGGCCTTTAGGTCTCTTATTACACCCATGGACATTTTTTTTTGCTCCATTGGGTCATGTTGATGCATGAAATCATAGCATATCAGATACCTGAATCGAGGATCTCAACTCCCTCATAGACGTTTAGGTCCCGGCTTTCGAGGCGTGAAGAAAGAACTTCACATTAGTCTTTTTAACAAGTCAACTGTTCATAAAATTCTTCATCCGTTTGTCTGCTTTTACATGTCACCTTTTAACAAAGTTTGACCAATTTTAACCCAAATGTGCAAAAAGCGCCACCTCAAGGCTCTAAGGCGCTTTTCTGAATCGTGATCTCCTTGCGCACTTCGCACATCAGACGTGTCTTTTTATTTAAAACAAAGCTTATGGAAGCAGATTCACAAATTTGCAGATCATAGTCTTTTTTTATTATTATTAGAAGGTTTATAACATATCATGAAACTAAAAATGCACTTGATAATCATTGGGCGCATGATAGTGGGGAGAGCTCAGATTGGCTAGAAAAGTGGTTGTGAAAGCTCGGCTTTAGAAGAGATGACATGACTGAACCGAAAAACCAAATTCGGTTCAGTTTCAAACACAAAAAAGGCGAATTTAACAAGATGGATGATCATCGGTTAAGTTTCGGGTCCATGGCTTGAGCGTCTAGTTGCCTTGTTTTTTAGTAAGCAAATTTGTTAAATGGGTTGGACAAATAAGATCTATAGCCCATGTTTTTTATTAGCTAATTGTTAAATGTGTGGCACAAATAAGAAAATTCATAGCCCAATACATGTGATTTGCATTGCCCGGTTTTGACTTTTAACCAAACTAAGTTTCCTAATCCAAAAAACAGTTATCTAACTCAGTATCAGTCTTTAGAAGAGGTGGAAGTGTTATTGTTATGTAAGGGTGTTTTTGTTTAAGGGGATGTGATGGTTTTTTTTAATGGCAAATTCCTTTAATCTTGTTGTCGTCCGGGACTTGAACCCAAGACCTCACTCTTGTAAGAATAAATAAATAATATATTTATTTATATATGGCCATTATAATCATTTACATTATATGGATCAAAATATATAACAATCCATTAAATAATTAGTTGGTAATTGTTGATGGGCCTTATTACCATTATTAACTAATTAGGGTTTCCTCCTGGGTGCATATATAAGGAGACTTATTTTGAGGTTCTAGGGTTAGACTCATAACCTAATTACTCATAACATCAAATCGACCTCCATCTCCATAACCGAACTCCCTTATTCGGTTTCTTCATCACCATCATTAGATTGCACCCTAAGGAGGAACCAGACAAAACTGACAACTATGTCAAACACTGTTGCTACATCTCCATCTGGATTCTCTGCTGGCTTGTGCTGATGCAATCAGGTATGTTTTCATGTTTTCCTTCATGTATAAACAGAACTGAACCAACATGTGGTATCAGAGCATATGTTGATTAGTCAGTTCTGTTTTCGTATCCATAATTCTGGGATTGAAACTTGGAAAACGGAATTTTGAAACCTTATGAATCATAACAGCCGGTTTCGAGTCGGCCTTGTCCACTCGAGATCATAGTTTTCGGATAAAAGCTTAATCATATGTTTATTCGAAATTAACTGGTTTATGTTTTAGCCGAAATCTGTTTAGAAAATTATTAATTTTCAGGTTTCGGGTTCCAGAATTTTATGTTTTACTTTTTTAGGGTTCATCACTTGTTCTTAGAAAATTCGAAAATTCTATTATGTTTTGGAATATGATTCGGATTATTAAGTGTTTTTCCTGTTTTTGATCTGTTTTGTCCTCTAAAGATTTCGAAAAACTGTTATTAGATAAACAGATTATGATTTTGAAATATTTGATAAAATTAAATCTTTATTAAAACAGGAAACACTATCATAAAATCCCTTAGATTTCGAATTTTCGGTTATGATATCACAATTAACAGCTGTTGACGAGGTTGCTACTCGCAACCATGAGGTTGCTACTCGAGACCATGAGGTTGCTACTCGCAACCATGAGGTTGCTACTCGAGACCATGAGGTTGCTACTCGAGACCATGAGGTTGCTACTCGAGACCATGAGGTTGTTACTCGCAACCATGAGGTTGCTACTCGAGACCATGAGGTAGCTACTCGCAACCATGAGGTTGCTACTCGAGACCATGAGGTTGCTGCTCGAGACCATGAGGTTGCGACTCGCAACCATAACGTCATTAGTCGAGACCGTAGTTGCGACTCGCAACCATAACGTCATTAGTCGAGACCGTAGTTGCGACTCGCAACCATAACGTCATTAGTCGAGACCGTAGTTGCGACTCGCAACCATAACATCATTACTCGAAATCGTGGTTGCGACTCGAAATCTCATTATTTTAAGTTGTTTAAATGTGAATTAAAGAAAAATTTTTCCGGGGCCCCGCCCCGAACCCCGGGCGGGGGCACGCTGTCCCCCGCAACCCCCAGCGAACTCACCGCGGAGTTCGATCCGCGCTAACGGGTGGTTTGCTATTAAATGATTGGTTTTTGTAATTATTTAGTTAATTAATGAGGATCAAAGAATGATTTACAAAACCAAAATGGCTTAACTTGAATGAGCTTTTGATGTATCACTTCTGGCCAAAGCTGATTTGATGCATCTATTTATTGTTCAAGTATTATAAAAGCTATGTTGAGTATGCATTACAAACGTGAAATGTCTTAATTCTGGCCAAAGCTGATTTAATTCATTTATGTTTAGCATGCTTGACAAGTGCATAACTAAAGTGATTGTCTCATTTCTGGCCAAAGCTGATTTGTCACGATTACTTTGCACACATGCTTAAATGATTACACTTCTGGCCAAAGCTGATTTGTCTTCGTTTAAGTAGAATTTTAAATAAGTCTATTATTTTGATGTTAATAATAGACATATCACAACCTCTTCACACAATGATCCTTATATTAATGATCCTTAATTAATTTTTATGATCATTTCGTCTGTTTTTTTTTTTAAGTACCCATAATTTTACTCACTATAATTTACTTCTACATATATCTCATCCACTCTAATTCCTAAACCCAAAATGTTTGTTTTATTTAAAGTTTCTATTGGAATTAGCTCTTAAATTAAATCCTTGATTATTTCTTAAGACACGATAATCCTATTGCTCTCTTCTGATAAAGATTATAAAGAAGAAAATTAGAGCATGATGATCAGGACAAATCGAACATGATGTCTCTTATGATAATCAAGAACTCTCTAACATAATGCTATCACTAAAGTTATTCCAGATTAAGATTTTCCTAAGGCTAATCTCTTATATGTGGAATAATCACTAGAACTCCTAAGGTGCATGTCTTCATTTAAAATTATAAATTATAAGGTTAAGTGGTATATGTGAATATATTATAATGTACAATACCATGACCCATAAAGTTAAGGGCTTACGCATGGAAATAAGTACATTTTCCAGTACATTACATACTAAGTTTTCATTTGTACAATTTGATGCATTATAAATCAGCTATAACACTCAAAAGTACCAAAGTATAATGAGTGTGTTGATAAGCAACATGTAGGTCCCTTTTCTCGGAGGATCGAGAACAACCTAAACCTTGTTATACAAACCCACTAGTGAGTGCGGAATCCAAGCTAGTAGGCAAACCGGGATGAAGCAAGAACAAACACAAGAACACACAAAGTTCACCGATTAACACCACTGTATTAATACGTATGAAGGCTTACAGTTACAAGCACAATGTTTACAATCTGTTTGCAAACTCTCTAAAGTGTGTGTGTGTGTGTTTTGCAGCAGAGTTTCTCTAACTCTCTATGTGTGCATCTACTGAGTGTCTGACTAAACCACAACACACTGCATGGATATATATACCCATACACAGCAGGTCCTGTCCGAAGGATCCGATAGATGGTCCGAAGGATCATCTATCGATGACAGCAAGCTCGAAAGATCAGCATGGACCTCGAAGGATCATCCTTCGAGGTCTAATGGTCGAACCATGGTCGAACCATATCTTTCGAGCACCTCGAAGGATCAATATTATCCTTCGAGGTTATCCTTCGAGACAGACATTTATCTTTCTAACTGTTTGACCAAGTCAATCCGGAGGATGGTTGACTTAGTCAATTTACAGACTTAGGACATCGTTTACATACAGACCGAATACAGACCGAATACAGACAAAGTACAGACACAAGTGCACCAACAAACTCCCCCTTGGCTGTAGCTTTGTCTTGATCTTGTCTTGATCTTCTATAGATGTAGACCCGTCTTGAACTTCGATGGGCTTTGGTCTTCGAGTTTCCAAAACTCTGATGTCCTTTCAAGTCTTCACAATCGGAGGATCTTCAAAGTCTTCACATCTTGAAAGCAGAGAGTGTATCAACAAACTACCCGTATCATGTAGGCAGTGTGTTGACAAACTCCCCCTTAACATAAGCTCCCCCTTGAGTTATGCTCGTGAAATACTTTAACTTTATGAAGTGAGATCCTTGTGGTGTTGATGATGGTCAGCGGCTACTCAATCATCTTCATCTTTTGAGCGCCTTCTCGTCGTGTCTTCATTCCAAAGCTTGTCATCGACTATGTTCTCTTAGCCTTTAGAATCTGCACATGCAAGAAATCTAAACGCGTAATGAGAACAACTGCTTGGAATATAGTATAAACAAATGACACACGAATGACCATGTCACAATCAAACACCGTCCGACAGTTTGAAAGTTTAATAAATTTGTCAATTTTAGTTTAACTTTCAAAACTTGCAAATTTCGACCGTTTATGAAGATTTAGTCAATTCGGTTTTCGTTCAGGTTTCAGGTAACGAAGACTCGAGCTCCAACATCGTACGATCGAAAATAAAGTAGAAAGAAAATCTTTTTGGCTTTTATAAAGTTTATATTAAAACAAGCCTAAAATCTTTTTGGTATTTTTGAAATTCAAAGACAACAATTCAAAATCCTTTGAGTGTTATCAAACGACATCACCGCTAATGTCGTGCTGATATGCACCAAACGATGAAACTGTTTAAAAAGAAAACAATAAAAGTTAAGCAGTAAATAAATAAATATATACAAACATTCTTTTTGCGAGTTTCGAGGGTAAGAGAATCATATCAGTGTACGGTCATGCCAAAACACTCTTGTTGTTCAGTTAGTTAACATTAAAATAAGCATCCTATAACAATTATCGGTATTGTTGTCCACTTAAGCTCAACTTATCAGATGTAATCATGGCGAGGGGATACGTTAAGGTATGATTTATACTTACCGACCGGTGTTCATCCACATCACGACACATTCCCGTATCAAGGTATGCACGAGGGTTCATCTTACCGGTGAGTATACCGATTATCATCTGTTTGACCGTATAAATTGTGAGATACTCACTTATTTTGATTGAAAACAAGCCCTTTGTGATATAATCACTTATTGATGAGGAACTTGATTTTCGTATGCATGAGGGCACAGGTGCAAGTCCGTGAACAGGTCAGTACTTCCGTACAGCAGAGAGACGAACTTGACACCCGGATAAATGTGATATATTATCACTTATTTGATTTGGACATGTGATTGTTTATCACTTATTGAGGTCGAATGCAGTATGTAATATGTACACGTATGTATAATATCATGGAAGATCTAGACTTGCGTCCCCGTTATTTTTCGGTAAAAGATACAACCATGATACCCAGATGATAAGCAGCATAAAGACCGAATATCTCAGAACCTCGGCAATCTATCAAACGAAATTTCGGTACTAAGACCATATGCCAATGAATGGTTCCCACCTGGTCTTCAGTCGATTTAAGTTTATATCACCCTGCACAGTTTAAAATGATTGTGAGCCTACCGATACATCTTATATAGAGCTGCTTATCGTTTTGCATTTAAGGTTTAAAGAGGTTTGGATAGACCACTGATGTACTATCATTTTCTCTTTTGCTCGCCAGGAAACTCATTTTTGTTTTTCTATTGTTTTTGTGTTTTTGAATTTTTCGATGTTTTTGTATTTTCCGATTTTTGGATTTACTCCCCCTAAAATCAACAAACTAAGATAAATTTAAAAAAACACACAAAGGTATTTACAAAAATGATTTTCCGATGTTGGTTTTACTCTTGCTTGACCTTAATGCCATTTACCAATAATAAGAAGTCAAATCTAGATTTGTCAAAAGCTTTGGTAAATAAGTCGGCACGTTGGTCATCGGTGTGGACCTTAACAACATCGATTAGCCTTTTCTCAAAGCAGTCACGTATGAAGTGATATTTGATTTCGATGTGTTTGGTCTTTGAATGCTGCACAGGATTTTTAGTGATATCTAAAGCAGCAGAATTATCAACGTATATAGGAGTAGTTAGGAATTCAAAACCGTAGTCCCGCAATTGTTGTTGGATCCAAAGAACTTGTGAACAACAACTTGAGGCAGCAATGTATTCAGCTTCGCATGTTGATGTAGCTACACACGTCTGCTTCTTGCACTGCCATGTTACTAGGCGATTTCCTAAAAACTGACATCCAGCTGTTGTGGATTTACCGTCGATTTTACATCCGCCAAAATCAGAATCACTAAATGCGACCAAGTCAAAGTTATTATCCCTAGGATACCACAGACCGGTGTCGGGGTAAGCCTTCAAATAACGAAAAATCCTTTTGACAGCTGCAAGATGTGAGGCCTTCGGATTAACTTGATATCTGGCAAGTAGGCATGTTGGGTACATTATATCTGGCCTTGATGCTGTGAGGTACATAAGGGATCCGATCATTGCGCGATAGTATGAAGGGCTAACAGGTTCACCCTTCAAGTCAGGAGTAATTCCGTGATTAGTTGGCAATGGGGTTCCAATGGGCGTTGCATCGGACATCTGGAACCGGCTCAAGATGTCTCCAACATATTTAGTCTGATGGATGAATATCCCAGACTCTGTTTGTTGCACTTGTAGGCCCAAAAAGAAATTCATTTCCCCCATAGCACTCATCTCGAACTTATCCTGCATGATGCGCTCGAAATTCCTACACAAAACATCATTAGTAGAACCAAAAATAATGTCATCAACATATACCTGTACCAGAAGAAGATCTCCATCTTGTTCTTTGATGAAGAGAGTACAATCGATAAGACCTCTTCGAAAACCGTTCTCCAGCAGATATGTAGATAAGGTTGCATACCAAGCTCGTGGCGCTTGATGAAGACCATAGAGAGCTTTGTTGAGCAACCAAACCCGATCGGGATGAACAGGATCTTCAAAACCTGGAGGCTGTTCGACATATACCTCTTCTTCAACCACACCATGTAGAAATGCACTTTTGACGTCCATCTGGTAAACCTTGAATCCTTTGAATGAGGCATAAGCCAGAAAGATCCGAATAGCTTCCAGACGTGCAACAGGTGCATAGACTTCGTTGTAGTCAATCCCTTCTATCTGACGAAAACCTTGAACGACTAAACGAGCTTTGTTCCGAATAACCACTCCACGGTCGTCTTTCTTGCATTTGAAGACCCATCGAGTGCCAATCTTCTTGTAGTTCTCAGGCTTTTCAACAAGCTTCCAAACACCAAGCTTGTGAAATTGCTGCAATTCTTCCTGCATGGCTTCAACCCAAGCACTATCTTTCAATGCTTCTTTCCACGACTTTGGTTCTTCTTGTGACACATAACACGCGAAGGACCAGTCATTTTGTTGGCCAGATTCTCTTATAGCTGAATACAAACCAGCATTCCGGTTGTTTCTCAGCTGATTACGCGTCTGCACACCGCGATGGACATCTCCTATGATATTCTGCTGTGGATGGGTATCGTGAATCCTCATTTCAGGATTATCCGGCACATGAGCGTTGATACCCAAATTATTCAGATTAAGATCAACAACCAACTCTACACCTGGAATGTGGGTAGAAGTGGATGCATTCCCTTCAGCAGTATCTATATTCTGCGTATGAGGTGTATCACCAGAGGCACCTTGAACAGGAGCAGCTGGAGCTGAAGATCCTTCGGCTGCATCATGATATTCATCATCTTCAGAAGAGTCATTATAATCAGCAGCATCTTCAAAAACCTCATTTTGAACCATATTGTTGACTGACGTAGAAGCTTGAGGGTCAACAACAATAGGTCTAACCAAAGGCGAGACAGCAGCGTTGTCACTTTCCAACAACATCCGAGCCGCTGCTGATTCTTCGTCAAAGGTTGGCAGATTGAAGGAGTCAAATAGCCCATCATAATCGAACATCCACGGATCACCCGGAGCCCTAACAGGACTCGTGTACCTTTGAACCCTAACTTCGCTCCATAGCTCAATCTTTTTGGTAGCTAGATTCCAAACACGAAAATTCGGAGTAGCATATCCAAGGAAGAAACCCTCGATAGCTCTTGCACCAAACTTTCCATCCGGCTCAATCATAGTACTAGGAGCCCCAAATGGTTCAAGGTAAGAAAGATCCGGTTTCCTTCTCTGAAGGAGTTCGAAGCAAGTCTTGCCATGTCTCTTTACTGTAAGAACTCTGTTCAACGTGTAGCAAGCAGCCGATACAGCCTCTCCCCAGAATTGAATAGGGAGTTCCGACTCTACTAACATTGTTCTTGCAGTTTCAATAATAGTTCGATTCTTCCTCTCAGCGACACCATTTTGTTGTGGAGTATAACGAGAACTGTACTCATGAAGAATGCCTTTAGAAGTACAAAACTCATCCATAACTTGATTCTTGAATTCAGTTCCATTGTCGCTTCGGATCCTTTTCACTTTCAACGTATAGAGATTTTCTAACATTGTAAGAAGATCCTTGAGGATGCCAGGAGTTTCACTCTTGTGTGCCATAAAAGATACCCAAGAAAATCTAGAGTAGTCATCAGTAACTACTAAACAATAGGCATCACCAAACGTTGTCTTGTGCTTCATAGGTCCAAAAAGGTCCATATGAAGACGTTCGAGAGGCATGCTGACAGTGTTGATTTTCTTCAAAGGGTGAGACTTCTTTGTTTGCTTCCCCTTTTGGCACGAGACACAGATATCTTGTAGATGAAAACTTCTCACAGGCACACCATTCACAAGATTATTTTTCACCAAATGGTTCATTTTTCTCAAGTGAATGTGTCCCATTCTTCTGTGCCAAGATATAGACTCCTTTTCTGTGGCTTTTGAGACAAAGCAAGTAACTTGTGCAGATGTTGTAATCGCTTGGCTCATGTCGAGAATATAAAGATCATTAACTCTCGGAGCCGATAAGAGAATCCATTCTTGTGGAATTTTGAATCCCGGTTTCAGCACATAGCAGCCAGCGTCATCAAAAATCACTGAGAACTTTTTATCGCAGATTTGCGATACACTTAGAAGATTGTGATCAATTTGCTTCACATAATTGATCTTATCAAAGCACACGATACCATTGGAGATACTTCCCTCTCCAGTGATGTACCCTCCTTTATCACCCGCAAAAGCAACATACCCTCCTCTAGTATTTCTCACGTCATATAGGAGCCGTAAGTCGCCAGTCATGTGCCTGGATGCTCCACTATCAACAATCCAATGACTATTAATAGTTCCTCCTAGAACATCCTGCACATGTCAAGTAAACACATCAGTTGAGAATGGGGACCCAAGCCTTAGTGGTCTTGGGTCGTCCCTTGGCATCACGATACGTAAGCTCTATCTCTTGATGGTTTTCAAGAACAACTGCTCCCCCTGAATTGTCACCCGACTTAGGTAACCAAGTTTGTCTGTGCCTACCAGTTTTTGAAGATTCTGGTTTTACAGGTTGTGACACACTTGGTTCCTTTTGCACTGTTTTAACTTCAGATTTTAAAGCTTTTTCCACAGTTTTTATGTGCTTACGTCGTTGTTTAGTTTCTTGTTCTTTTACAGTTCGTTTATCTTGTTTAGGTGAAACTGACCGACGTTGAGGGTGAACTGTTTCAGGTGGAGCCTTTTCAACCAATTTCTTCTTTGGAGCATTTGGGCAGTTTCTGATAATGTGCCCAATTTCTCCACATTTGAAACAAGTTCTCCTTTCAACAGACTTAGGAGAACTTGATCGACCACCAGATGTTGAACTTGTAGAACCTGAGGTACTTGCTCTTTCATCACACCCGTTTGTATGTTGGGTGTAATTGTTATCACTGTTACGTTTTAAAATCTTGACTTGTTGTACAAAATCAGTGTTTGATTTGTTTTCAAAAGTCTCAATTTTATCTGTACCTTTTGATGCTACAAACTTAACATCTTTTCCTTTCTTCATGTAACGAGCTCCTTTTGATTCAACCTTAGCCTTTGGCTTTGGAGCTCGTTGTGGTTGTTTACCCTTAGAAGCAGTAGGTCGGTGAGTGGTTGGAGATTTTTGATTGCCAAACTGTTTTCTAATCTCAGCCTTAGGAATTGGATCACATTGTGTTACCACAATTCCCGGAAGTGTTTTTCCCAAAAATTTGTTTGTATTGTCTTCAAAGACTTTGTCAATCAAATATTTATTTACATTTTTAATTGGAAAAACATGATCGGAGTAGATTTTATTATCTCCAACCAAAGTGTACAACACATTACTGCTTTTAACAGTAGACACACCTGTCTTTTCAACCTTGACAGGATCAATCACTTGCTTCTCAACAGATGGAACCTCAGGAGTATCAGGATCACAAAGGATGTGATTCTCTCGTGGAATATCTACTCCTTTCATCTTGCTAAGTGATTTATCCTGATCACTTACAGCCACTTCTGATTCATCATCCGATGTCTCATAGTCCTCGATAATTGGAGGACTTTGTTTCATGGATGGTGAAGTTTCTTGTTCCTTAGGGGCTGTGTTTGAAGAACTGTCCGGTTTGAACCCTAGGCCAGTAGAAAATTCCTCAAAGTTCAAAGGCACACTGGGTTCATACCGAGGCATTTCTTCTTCATCAGGCATCTTGGTATAGTTGCTCATCAAAGGAGGTGGACATGCCTTATACCCAACTCCTTTCACGTTCCCTTTCAGTTGTTGAACGTCAATTATGTGATCAAGCACAAATTGGGAGTTAGAATAACTATCCAATTTCTGTTTAATCGCATCATGCTTGCATTGGGCAATGGCTAACTGCTTCTTAGTTTCTTCCACAAGATTAATGTATTCGTTTATACTTACTTGTTTGTGGTAAACTACTTTGTTAACCTCGGACACATTTTTCTTTAATGTTTCTATTACAGATTTAAATTCTTTTTCATTCCGGGTTAAAGCCATGTTTGCCTCTTGGCATTTTGACAGTTCAATAACCAAATTCTGATTATGACTATGAAGCTTTTCTGATTCAAGCTTCATATCTGCACATGATTTACAAACACTAGGAGCAGGAGGTTCAGAAGTTACCTGACTAGTAGAGGCTGAACCATTTGCCATAAAGGCAGTTTGAAAAGAAAAAGCTCCATCTTCAGAAAATAGCTTTTCCATTTCCGTTGATGTAGCAGCAGCCTTCCTAATCAGAATTGATTTCTGACATTTAAGCTCATCAGCTTCATTCAGAAGATCCTGAATATCTTCACATTCTTCCTCCTCATCAGGCTCTGAGTGATTATCCCCAGAAACAGAGCCTTCTTCATCTGAACTTCCAGAATAACCAGAACTGTCATCACTTCCAGAAGATTCTTCTTTATGAACCTGCTCGATGACTTTAGCGTACAAAGCAGTTCCACTTCCCAGATCACCTTCACCAAACTGGACTGACCAATCGCATCCCTCATCAGCTTGAACAGCCAAAGCCCGATTGTGATTGGTAGTTCCAGGCTGTCCCTGATTGTTATTCACTGCCACCATCCTCCGTTCACGGTTTTCTTGTTGGGCATTCACATTCGTCTGGTTTCTGAAAGGGTTGTGATTGCCGTGTTTTGTTGGTCGAGTGCACTCACGTTTAAAGTGCCCTTTCTCGCCACAGTTAAAGCACGTGACGGCATTAATATCAAACCCATACTTCGTGTTTTTCTTTCCTTCCAACGAAGTTCTTCCAGTTCGTGCCATGAAATCTTTTGCCCTTCTAACCGCACTAGCAAAAGCCCATTTAATATCCATCAACTCCATTTCTTCCTTGTCGATCTGATCATAATCTTCATTGGTCATGTTGATGTTTCCAAGCTGACCAGCTACCAAACCACAGTATGCACTGACCATGGTGTTAATAATCTCCATATGTTCTTTAGCAACTTCAATGCTAAGGTGTGAGAGATTTGAGTTGTCGACTCGGATCGTGTGATGACTTTGGGATTGAGGTTGAGGATTGCTTGTATAGTGAGCTTGCTGTTGTTGTTGTTGAGGTTGTGGTTGTGGCTGTGTTGGAACAGGAATGTAAGACCTCGGATCGAATTGAGGTTGTGGTGGAGCAGCTGTTGATTGAGGAAATGGAAAGGAACTCGTATTGGACACAAAAGCAGTTTGAAGCTTCGGTTGCTGAACAGAACTAGAACTAGCTGAAGGACCAAAACCAGGCAAATACATTTCTGTATTCTGAGGAGCTGGAGCACGCCTTGCTTTCCTAATTTCTTCATCATTTTTATGTTCCAGCTTCTGAATGAACTCATAGATGTTAATCTCATCTAGAGCTTTAGTATGCTTCAACAACTCAATAAACGAACTCCATTTTGGGGGTAGGGCATCAGCAAACCTATTCACCATGTCTTGTTGAGTAGCTGCCACCCCATAAGCACACATTTCACTAATCAAATGATAGAAACGTGTGGTCATATCATTCAGAGTCTCGTTTTCCAAAAACTGAAAAGATTCAAATTCTTTCTTCAACAAATCATGCCTAGACTTTCGAGCAGCTGCATTGCCTTCTCCTCTAGCAACTAAGGCATCCCACAATGCTTTCGTGGTCTTGCAATATGAAAACTGATGGTAGATGTCTTTGTTGAGTGCTTGAGTAAGTGTGGCATAGGCCTTTTTCTCCAATTCATAAGCCTTCTTGTCATTTTCAAGCATGTTGGCGTAACCTTCTGAAGTGGATGCTCTACTTTCAAGACTTTCATTGAATGCATTGACAAAACACATCCAAAGGTCGGTGCTTTGTCCTTGAACATATGTGTGAAAGCGGCCTTTCCATGACGGAAAATCGTTCATGTGGTTCAGCTTTGGTGGACGATTGCTACTTCCTGTTTCACTCTCACTAATCAGAAGGTTCTGAAGACTTTGACTTTGATTGGATACCAAAGCCCATTGACATGAACTTATTGATTGTTGTTGTTTTGGAATGGCACTCGTCATATATTCAGCCATCGACATCTGTTTCAGATCTGGTTGTGGATCCGTACTCCAATCCCAAGGACTTGTGCAACTCATTTTGATCAATTATATATATACCAAACCTACACACCACCAACTGTTAAAGTGTAAAACAGATATGAACTGAAAGATACAACCTGTTCGAAAGATCAATACTTGTTCGAATGATCAACAAGGTTCGAAAGATCCTTGTTGAGTTTCGAACAAAGACTTCGAAGGATTGACTTCGAAGGATTGACTATACGAAGGGTCCTTATCTTTCGAAGGATGATTTCGAAAGATTCTCCTTATGTTTCGAACACAGTCCTCGAAAGATGACAACTGTTCGAAGAATCAACAGTGTTCGAAGGATCACTGTTGATGGCTCGAACAATAATCTCGAAAGATAACCTTGAAAGATTCACCCAACACGAAGGATCCTTATCTTTCGTAATGAACAGTAACTCGAAGGATGTATCTATCGAAAAGATTCCTTGACTCGAAGGATAACACACTGACTTCGAAGGATGTTCGAAGGATGGTTATCTTTCGAATCTCCTTGATCGAAGGATGGTCCTTCGAGCTCGAAAGTTATCTTTCGACTGCTGACACACTGACAAAAGCACTGATGGGTTGGTGAGAAAAGTGACAGGTTGGTGTACCAACTTTCGGCAGAAAGGATGTTCTGCCACCAACTTTTCACCAAACAATTTGACTTTCAAAAATTTTACCAAAATAGGCAACCTTATCTTCAAGTTCAGTCACCGGAGACAAACCGGAAGTATGGCCGGAAAGTTCAAAGTTTCACAAAAACGATTTTTATGTTACCCAAACCGACCCCGAACACTCCCGATAGGTTTAGTAGTCGTTTTTCAGTTTCAAAATGCAAGGAAACTACCAAAAACGAGTGCTAAGCCAAGTGTCCAAACACACCAAAGAACTCGAACACACCGGTTTTAAACAAGGTAAAGAGCGAGGCTCTGATACCACTTGTAGGTCCCTTTTCTCGGAGGATCGAGAACAACCTAAACCTTGTTATACAAACCCACTAGCGAGTGCGGAATCCAAGCTAGTAGGCAAACCGGGATGAAGCAAGAACAAACACAAGAACACACAAAGTTCACCGATTAACACCACTGTATTAATACGTATGAAGGTTTACAGTTACAAGCACAATGTTTACAATCTGTTTGCAAACTCTCTAAAGTGTGTGTGTGTGTGTTTTGCAGCAGAGTTTCTCTAACTCTCTATGTGTGCATCTACTGAGTGTCTGACTAAACCACAACACACTGCATGGATATATATACCCATACACAGCAGGTCCTGTCCGAAGGATCCGATAGATGGTCCGAAGGATCATCTATCGATGACAGCAAGCTCGAAAGATCAGCATGGACCTCGAAGGATCATCCTTCGAGGTCTAATGGTCGAACCATGGTCGAACCATATCTTTCGAGCACCTCAAAGGATCAATATTATCCTTCGAGGTTATCCTTCGAGACAGACATTTATCTTTCTAACTGTTTGACCAAGTCAATCCGGAGGATGGTTGACTTAGTCAATTTACAGACTTAGGACATCGTTTACATACAGACCGAATACAGACAAAGTACAGACACAAGTGCACCAACACAACATATGTACAAAGAAATAAATGTTTGAAACTGGAAAATAAGATGTTATTCACCTTACAACCACTAAAACCTTAAGAGAGGATTGTTCTAAGGTCCATAGACAAATTATAAGTGCTAATCCCAACGTTAAGGTTCTTCAAGGGAAAAATCTCACTGCATTATTATGTCATTAGACTAGGCATAAGCAACGAGACTATCCATTATTCTAAAGAACAGTTGGATAAATTAATTAGATAGTAACTTCCTAATGATATTTAAGTCTGGTAATTTTTAATATTCCAATTAACACATGATTAGTTGACTCTAGTTCCATACGTTTCCTTACCAGAACTCGACAAATAACTAACACGAGAGTTAGTGACAAAAATTAAATGTTAAGGCTATAAGAGCCATAATAAGCAGTCTTCAAACAACGCTTTTCGATACCTGATATATTCTGATTAATCAGAATATAGTATCATAATTAAGCAAAGATATGAAGATTGTGAGGTTTGCATAGTCAACATAAAGTCACACTTACTGTAAACTCTCATTTTATTTGTTCTAAATATCTGGATAGAAACATTACTAAGATGAAACTAGATGATGCCTTACTTTTCACAACTTTTGTCATCATGCAAATGAGAATTTGACAAAAGGAAAATGAGACTTATAAATTTCATCCATTAGAACCAAAATTCATGAGAAATCATAACATGGTTAATGAGGATGATTTTTTCATCTAATCTCATTTTAAGTGATTTTAAATCATGACGTTAAAGCCCTAAAATATGACTTGGCTTAAGGAATAAGCATGGGTCCATCATAAGTCATTCATTGACATTCGTGGAACTTATTCCAAATGGAATATTCAGACATAATTCATTTATCATTTGAAAGACTATCAACTTGTATCTAAATTTTGTCGCATATGGCCCACGGTCTTAGAAGAACTCTATTCATATATGTAGTTAATCAGATTTCTATTAAATATGTCCCTAAAGTTTCTTATGATATCTGGACATTAAAGAAATCAAATAAAGTCTAACGTATATGTGATAGGTTCCCACGTCACGTAGCTCATTGAAACTTCTCTTGTAGCATTCTAGAGATATTAAAGATCAGTGGGAGCATTAAGTGTCTTAATAATAACTTGCAATAGTTGCAAGAGGTGGGGAGTGAAAATTTTAAATTTACACCTCTTGTACAAGACATCGCTCCATCACGACACTGTTCTATCAAACCTTATCTCCTTAAATCTAATGCTACTCTTACAAAAGTTTCATTGTTGCCTAATTGTGTGCGCACTTAGATTTCTTACCTAAAATAACATAATCCTCAACAAGAGAAACTACAACGACTAACGTCATTAACTTGTTTCTCTATTAGAATTTGTTGGTCATTACATGTTGACCCTAAGCATGCTGAGTTCCTAAAGATTTCTAAGGTCAGTGGGAGCAGTCAAAGTCCTTATAATGACTTGCAAGGAATACAAGAGGCGGGGGGAAGAGTGTCATTAAATTTCACTCCGAATTTAACTCCGATTACACCTCTTGTACACCATACTGCACCAACTCTTATAAACTTAGAATGAAAATGATAGCAACCTAACAAAGAGCTAATCCATAAAACTGAAACTTCTAACAAACCCAATAATCAACTCAGGAGGTCATCTAGGTTTAAAAACATACTAACTTTGATGATTACATAACCTCCCTAATTGAAGTTGAAATGGATTTTGGAAAAGTTTACTGATCTTATCTCTTAAAATTAAGCCATTAGTGTCAATCAATCCTCTGAATGAAATAAAACTGTTTTCTAGTAAAACTGATTTTATGTGTTCTTATAACGTTTGGGATTTGATTGAATTACCTAAGAGTGTTCATAACTAAATCAAATCCTAATATAAGCGTTAAGACACAAAGAGGCATGATTGGTTGTCAAAGGTTGTACTCAGGAAGAGATAAATTATTAAAGAATCTTTATTACATATCTAACAAAAGATTTCTTTAAGGATCATCACTGTTTTAGTAGCTTATAATAGTTTTAAGCTACATTAGATGAACATTAAAACGATTTTCCCTAACAAATGGCTGGCATATTTACATGTTCATAAAACAACCTGAAAGTTCCAAACTGAAGGTTAAAGAACACTTTATTTGTAAGCCAATAAAATCCATGTATGGGTTAATGCAAACATCATAATATGATGAAAAGCTAACGTAATTATTTTCATCAAGAATCAAGTGGATTAATGTACCTACCTCAAGATGAGTGGGAGCAACTAAGATAAACTTGTCTATATAGATGATATTCTTTTGACAAGTATATGTTACATAAGTCAAAGCATTGTTAACACAAACTTTGATATAATAAATCTCAGAGATATTTCTTACGTGATTGATATCATAACATACTGAGATAGACCCAATGGGATATTAGTTCCGTTCCATAAATTTAACCTTAAATGGGTCCTCACACATGTAACAAACAATTTTGCTCTCCTTTAGAGGATAATAGGATAAATGAGATTATTTCCTTATGCTTCATTAATTGGAAGCCTTATGTAAGTTTAAGTCTATACTCGTTTAGATATTACTCACATTGCAACACACTAGATATGTCTAGATTAATGTGTAGCATCTAATTGAGTATTACAATATCTTTAAAAGAAACGAGAGACTACAATTTAAAGAAGAAGTGAGAATTAAAACCGGTTTATTACTCTAACTTTGAGATATTCAAAGATGACAAAATGTAGTTTCGGGTATATCTTTATGTCAGCAGACAAAACTATCTCATGGAAGAGTCATAATGCACTAATATCAACAACGTAAGTTATAACGACATAATATAGTCACTAAATGTTGTTGGAAATTTATCAGTGGACTCGTAAGTTTATTAACTCCATATAATTAATGTTTTGAAGAATTAGTGTGATAAAGTCAGCTACCATTACTCCTTGAACAGTAACAGTTCAAGAGGTGCTGCATTAAGTTTCGATACGCAATTAATTATTCGTTTATGAACGAATTGAGGAAACTAAGTTTTGTATCGAATACATTCATGATATGCTTAAGGATCCTATAACTGAAGGGCTATTACCCATAAGTCTTATTAAGAGAGCTCATAGACGGGTATTAATTAATAGTCGTGCGCAATTGCATATCGTACTATGAATGACTAAGTATTAGTTAATTTTCCTCATCAGTTTGATTTTGTATGTCTCTAAGAATATGTCAAGCTAGCATAATGGCATATAGACAAATATAGTTACAAATCAAACAAAGGGCTTACGCGTATTTTGATCATAACGATTAGGTTTTAAATTAAGGCTATAGTATGATTAATGGGGGTCCTGAGTTGCATAATGATTCAACGGCTGTATTTTTCTGCTATAGTACTTGTTTAAGGCTAAAATGAGTGTTAACTCCTGATCAGGCTTATCTAATACTCATAGTAAATGATTACTCGGCCAAGTGGGAGAATGTAAGAATAAATAAATAATATATTTATTTATATATGGCCATTATAATCATTTACATTATATGGATCAAAATATATAACAATCCATTAAATAATTAGTTGGTAATTGTTGATGGGCCTTATTACCATTATTAACTAATTAGGGTTTCCTCCTGGGTGCATATATAAGGAGACTTATTTTGAGGTTCTAGGGTTAGACTCATAACCTAATTACTCATAACATCAAATCGACCTCCATCTCCATAACCGAACTCCCTTATTCGGTTTCTTCATCACCATCATTAGATTGCACCCTAAGGAGGAACCAGACAAAACTGACAACTATGTCAAACACTGTTGCTACATCTCCATCTGGATTCTCTGCTGGCTTGTGCTGATGCAATCAGGTATGTTTTCATGTTTTCCTTCATGTATAAACAGAACTGAACCAACAACTCTCCCAAGCTGTTTAAAAGTTTTGTCTTTGTCAATGGACCACCACCCCATTGGTGAGATGTGATGTTATATGGTGGTATTTTAATAATGTTTGCCGAAAGTGAATATAAAAGCCTAAACGATTTATATGCAGTTTACTAGTTTAATTATCAGTTCACCACGTCAACATAAGAGGATGTAATGTATAATGTGTTATGTGTTACGTGTTACGTGTGGTGTCTCATGATATTTGGGGCAATTGGATGTGAAATTTGAGGTTGCGTTGATGTGGTGGTGGTGTCGAAGATAATGATAGTGAATATTGGGTTAGAATCCCGGTTACAATATTTTTGAAAAGTTAAAATATACTATAGCATTATTATATTTTTAATAAAACACACTAGCCTAAAGTATTTCATAGGGTTGTATTATTTTTTAAAATGTGCATAGTGTATAAAAATCAAACAAGCCCGTACTTCAAATACTTTTTAGTGAAATTGTTTTATAAATACTTTTTAATGTGTTACACAGGTTGGATAAAGAAAATACTTCAAATAAAGTTATAAAACACACGAAAGATTTCAAATAAAGTTGTTAAGCCTTTATTATTTATTGTTATTGTAAAAAAAATTACAGATGCCGTCAGCTTGAAGAATCAATGAGCTAAGTGTAAAATAATTACAGATGCGGTCAGCTTGAATATTGCATCTGACATTTATGTATTTTAGTGTACTATGAATTTACATCGAGATAGTTGGTAAACAGGCAACAAGCTGCGCCGCTACCCCTTTTTGACATTAACAAAATATTTTGTTTTGACTAGTGATCATGCTGGCAAATACCCCAAGATGAACATCAGTACCTGGGATAAAAATATTAGAGGATATCATTTATATACAACAAAAAACTCTATTCGTCCCTAAAAACATAATGGCAGAAGTGCAGATTGATAAAAACACAAAATCCAACTAAGCATTTCTATTTACAAACTACAATGACCTAACGCTTCTTTTATTGGTTCGGTCATTAAGCAGCAGGTGGCCTCAGCTCATGATCATGAGACGTATCACACGTAGATGGTGGTAAATACTGCCACATTGGATTGTAACCGTAGCCTGGAAAAACAGGCATCTTGTTCGCTCCAGCCTGAAATGCAGCCGGATGTGGTGCCATAAATCCAGGTGGTGGAATATTACTGGTCATGGATTTGACCTGCTGCTCCATTTTTGCTTTTTCCGCCTTTAATACAAGTTTCTCTTCACGAAGCTCGTTCTTCTCCGCCTGCAGGTTTTGAAAAAGAAAAACATTTTTAAACAAGTCTAGAGAAATTTATTAAGAGAGAAGAAAACCATTAAGCAAGTTCATTTATTATCAATACGTGTACATGTATACTAACCTTCAGGGTTTTAATTTCTTCCGATAGTTTCTCATTCATTTCTTTGAAATCCTGTGTTTCAGATTTGAGCTGATTTAGAACTCGAATAGTGTCTCCAAGTATAGCCAATTTATCAGTGGTAGCAGGCCGGTCGGGTTCCAAAGTAGAGCTTAATTCTAAGAACCTACAAAAAGAATTAATAATATATAAACAATAAACCTTAAACATAAATCCATTTATATTGCTGAAGAATATACTGAATATGAAAAAGACCAGAAAATACTTATTTCTTGCATTTTGGCTGTTAATTAACGCACTAACCGGATATGAATACCAAAACGTAAAACCTAGAGGCATCTAAATGGGTGGATTTGTAATGGTTAACAGGTTAAAACGAACGAGACTTTTTGTTACGGGTCAATGAAGGTTTATTATTTTATAAATTATCAAAATAAACTTTATTACTTCAGTAAATACACTCTGGGTGACTTTCAACCCATTTGACTCACTTCAGTAGTTCATCTTAAGTCATCTATTGATTTGACCCATTAAGAGAGAGAGAGAGAGAGTAACACACATCAACCCATTTGACTAAACGGTACATTTATTCTTGTTCGTCTGTATTTTTTAAGCAACTTAAGGGATAAACTAAAACACTAGGCGGACCAGGCGATCGCTTTTAACAACAGAGATTAAAACACTAATGAACTATTGAACACAACCGAACACAAAGGAACACGTTACCGGACGTTCACGAACATAAATGAACGAACGGGGCTTCTATTCTTGTTCGCTCATTTAACTAAACGAACGGAATTTCTTGTTCGTGTTCGTTTGTTTCATAAATAAACAAACACAAATGAACTTCCCGCCGAACGGTTCACAACCCGTTCGCCGAACGTTTGGTTCGTTTGCAGCCCTAGGTAGATTTGATCTGTTGTATAGCTTCTTTTTTGTAACCCTTGAAAGTGTACTTATTGGTTGTTGGTTTTTGTAGAGTTTGGCTTTGTTGGGGGCACTTTTGTTCTTCATCGGGATGAAGAACTCTATCCCAAGAAGATCTTCAACAACAAAGAAGGCTGCCAAAACGAAGACCGTCTAAGAGATGGTGTTGTACGCTTGCATCTTGATTTTCTTATTTTTTGTTTTCATGAACCGTTGAGATTTCGATGTGATCTCTTGTATGATTTCTGTTAAGGTTTTGTTGTTGCTTAAGAGTTATGTTACATTCTTGTTGGTGCACTTGTGTCTGTACTTTGTCTGTATTCGGTCTGATATAAACGATGTCCTGATTTGTATTGTAAGTTGACCAAGTCAACCATCCTCCGGTGTGACTTGGACAACAGTTGAAAGATGTTCTGATCGAAGGATAGCCTCGAAGGATACACCTGATCCTTCGAGGTGATCGAAAGATATGGTTCGACCATGGTTCGACCATTAGACCTCGAAGGATGATCCTTCGAGGTCCATGCTGATCTTTCGTGTAACATGTGGTCGACAGATGATCCTTCGGACCATCTGTCGAATCCTTCGAGCAGACATGCTGAGCTGGGTATATATACCCATGCATGTGTTGAAAGTTCTGGAGTTCTGCCATTCCCACACACCCGAGAGATAGAAGCTTAGAGAGCATTCTGCCCAGAACTCACTCACACACTTAGAGAGTTTATAGAACACTTCTGTAAACATTGAGCTTGTAACCGAAACCCTCATTGCATTAATACGACTAGTGTTAATCGGTGAATCTTTGTGTGTTTGTTTCTCTACTTGCTACTAACTCGGTTTGCTTGCTAGCTTGGATTCCGCACTCGCTAGTAGGTTTGTATAACAAGGTTTAGGTTCGTAATCCTCCGCGAAACAGGGACCTACAAGTGGTATCAGAGCTTGGCTCTTTACCTTGTTTAAAACCGGGTTTTTACAAGTTGTGGTGTGTTGAAACACTTGGTTTTGCACCTGTTTTTACTTGTTTTCTTGCTTTTTCTTTGAGTAAAAACGTGTCTAAACTAACCGGGAGTGTTTTAAAGTGGGGTTGGGTAACTTGAAAACTTGTTTTTGAGTGATTTGGTGAATTCCGGCAAATATTCCGGTTAAGGTTCCGGTCACCGGTTTCTGGGTTAAGTTTTCCTTTTTGGGTAAATTACCTTTGAAAATCTTGGTTGGTGGGAAAGTTGTCAGCCTGCCATACCATTCTGCCGAAAGTTGACTTACCTACCCATCACCTTTTCACCAACCCGTCACATCTGTGTCAGTGTGTCAGTGCACATTCGAAAGATATCCTTCGACTTCGAAAGATATCCTTCGACATCGAAAGACCATCCTTCGATCAGTGACAGCTCGATAGATAAACATCTTTCGAGTAGTCCTTCGAAGTTCGAAACATATCTTTCGATCAGGGAATCTTTTCGAAAGATAGTTGTTTTATCTCGAAAGATAAGGATCTTTCAAGTGTGAATCTTTCGAGATTTTGAGTCTTTCGAAGCCAGTGCTCGAAAGTCAACAGTGATCCTTCGAACACTGTTGATCATTCGAACAAGTGTGATCCTTCGGAAGTTAGCTATTCGAAAGATAAGTGTCCGAAAGATAGGGATTTGACTCGAAAGATAAGGATCTTTCAAAAGGGAATCCTTCGAGTTCTTGAATCTTTCGAGATCATTGTTCGAGAGTCAACAGTAATCCTTCGAGTACTGCTGATCCTTCGAACAAGATTATATCTTTCGATTGTGATCTGTTTATTGTTAACAACTTTCTGTGATTGCAGATCTTTCGACCAGGAACCTTCGGTTGTGTGATCTCTCGGATTATTCACTTAGAATTTATTTTTCTTGTCAAAGATGAATCCGAGTTGGTGGAATCCTGCTCCAGATAGTGGTAAATATACAAGTTCAGGAGTTACTCCTTCATGGTGGGGTACACCGGCTCCTGATAGTGGAAAATACACGTGTACAAGTCTATCACCATCATGGGCCGAATCTCCAGTATCTACATCTTCACAAGCAAATGCTTTACCATCAAATCAATGGGCATTAGTAACGGGTCAAACTCCGAGTGTACAAAGTATCTTATTAAGCGAAAGCGAAACAGGAAGTTTGAATCGACCCCCAAAACTGATGAGTTTGAATGAATATCCAGGATGGGCTGAGAGGTTTAAAACATATGTTCTTGGTCAAAATACGGAACTGTGGATACGTTTCACCACAGATTTCGATCAAGCCATAGAGGTTGCTGCTTCAGAGACTGCGTCATTTGCTGATCTTCCCGAAGATAAAAAGAAAACGTATGATCTGGAAAAGAAAGCATACGCCATTCTCACCCAGGCTTTGAGCAAGGATATTTATCACCAGTTTGTCAGCTTCAAGACAACTAAGAAGTTGTGGGACGGGTTGAAAACAAGAGGAGTAGGGAATGAAGCAACACGTCAGCTGCGTCATGATCTACTCAAGAAAGAATTTGACAGCTTCGCTTGCCTGGATAAGGAGTCTCTGGGAGACATGACAAGTCGGTTCTATCACCTGCTTACTGAATTGAACAATTTTGGAGTTACAACAACTCAAGCAGAGGTGGTAAAGAAGTTTGCTGATGCCTTACCTCCTCAATGGAGTAGTTTCTTGGAAATCCTTAAGTATAACGGAGCGTTGAGAACTACAACTTTTAACGACTTCGTGCAGCTTTTGGAAAACAAGGATCAGGAGGAAACATTGAAGGCGAAGAGAGTTCCATTGCCACAGAATCCAGAAGTGTATTATGGAACTTCCAGCTCTTCGTCTGCAAGAACTGGTTCACATGCTCCAATTCAAACGGCGTTTGTCACAAGTACAGATTGTTTTGGCAATCCAATACAAGTTCCTGTTAAGCCGCCTCCCACCACAGACATATTTGGAAATCCAATCCAACCACCTCCTCCTCCGCCTCCTGCTCAACAACAACGTGCATGTTATGGAGGAACATCATCTGCTGGTCAACAATCAAAGCCAAATACAGTACAGCTCGACACTTCAAGCTTCTCAAAAGTCAGTGTAGAAGTAGCCAAGGAACACATGGAGCTACTTAACACTATAGTGAGCGCGTACTGTGGATTGATAGAAGGTCAGATTGGCAACATTAATCTGACACAGGAAGACTATCGGCAGATAGATAAAGAAGAGATGGACTTGATGGATATCAAGTGGGCCTTTGCTAGTGCTGTGAGAAGAGCAAAGGATTGGATGGAAAGTACTGGCAGAACCAGCTTGGAAAGTAAGAGAGACACCAAGTATGGGTTCGATAAACAAGCAGTAAGGTGCTTCAACTGTGGTGAACGGGGTCACTTCAAGAGGGAATGTGCAAAGCCAGCACAGCATGGAAACCAGAACCCCTTCAGAAACCAGGGCAACCAGCAGAACCAGAACAGGAATAATGAACGTACATTAGTGCCTGTCAACAATCAAGACAACCGGGCACTTGTAGTTCAGATGGATGAAGGTTGCGACTGGACAATCCAGTTTGGTGGTGATGCTCCTAATGGTACAGCTTGCTTTGCTCAAGTTGTGAAGGATGTAGTTAACACCAGTGGTGGAGAATCTTCCGCCAGTGGTGGTGAATCGTCTGAAGATGAAGACTCTTCTGGGTACAGCAGAAGTGTTGATGAAGATTCATCTGGGTCAGGCGATGAGAATATGGGTGAGACATCTGGTGTCTCAGTTGATGCTGATATTGATGAACTTTTGGAGGAAGCTGCAGCAGAAACTCAAAGAAGATCTGTTCTGATGGATCAAGCTGCTTGTACTTCGTCTTCTCTCCATTCAGCCTTTATGGCTAATGTCGACAGTTCTTCAAGTCAGGTATGTGTCGATGAACCCATTGCTGTAAACTGTGATAATTGTGATAGCTTACAGGCTAAATGTGCTGAGTTTGAGGCAAGCATGTCTGAGTTGCAAGCCAAACATGATGCTTTACAAGCTAGTTTGTTTGACTTGCAAGACAAACATGATTCCTTGAATGCTGAGTGGTGTGCATTGCAAAGCAAACACGACGCTTTGCAAGAAAAATATGATGTGACATTCATCCACAATCAGAAGTTGACTGTGGATCTTTCAAAATGCACAGAAGCTAATATGTTTTATGAAAACCATGAAAAGGAATTTAAGTCAATGATTGAGACATTAAAGAAAGACAAAACTGAATTGACTAAAATGGTTTCCAGAAAACAAACGGACATTAATTTGTACATCTCACGTCTTGAGGCAATGCAAAAAGAAATGGTCTGTGTAAAAACGGAAAGTGAGGCAATCCAACTCAAGCTAGACAGCTATTTGAGCTCTAGCTACGTGTTGGATCACATCATTGACGTTCAGAAAGAAAAACGGGATGTCACATGCATAGGATACAAAAAATGTCCACCACCAGTCAGACACAATTATGATGCCATGCCTGATGAGGAGGATAGAGTGTTCTTCGAACCATCTGTTCCTCTTGATGTGAAGGAGTTTGCAGCAGGACTCGGATACCAGAAAGAAGTATCCTCGGATTCGGATGTGTCAGCAGATACATCTGTAACTGCTGAACAGAAACAGGATCCTCCAGTTGAGGTTGAGGATGCTGATTCTTCAGATGATGAATCTGATGATGCTGCTCCAGCAAAGTCTGATGCGGTAGTCAAAAATGAGGACATACCTCTTGAGAATCACATTCTATGTGATCCCCCTGTCACACCCGCTAAGACTGTTGCAACTGAGTCCTCGTCTGAGAAGGAGTCGGAGAGTGTGACCTTGCTGTACACTTTGGTTGGTGATGATAAAATTTACTCAGACAAAGATTTTCCTATTAAGAACGTTAATCAATCCTTAATCGATAAAGTCTTTGAAAATTCGACAAGTAAGTTTTTGGGGAAGAAAGGACCACATGTTACAGTTACACAGTGTCCTCCAATCCCAAAGGCTGAAGTTCGAAAGCAATTTGGCAACAAGAAATTGCCAACAGTGCCAACACAGCAAAATCACACCAAACCCAAAGGTAAAGCACCGGCTCAAGTCCAGAAGAAGCCGAATCAAAAGAAGAAGAAAAATGTTAACTTTGTGAAATCGACGGGAACGGACAAAATTGAAACGTTTGAAAATAAATCTAACTTAGATTTTGTCAAGAAAGCTACTGTTTTGAAAAGGAATGAACAAAACAGCTCAAAGCCTAGTACCTCGAGTTCACAAGGTTCAACATCATCAGCTAAGAGAACACATGATTCTTCGAGGTATGTTGAACGAAGATCATGTTTTGAGTGTGGAACCATTGGGCATATAATTCGAAATTGCCCTTACCTTCATAAGCAAAAAGGGAAGGTTGATGATCCCCGTGACAAGACTGACCGTAAGCCATCTACTTCCACAAAACAAGATCCCCGACTTGTAAAAGAAAGGGAGAAGAAGCAGAAACGCCAACAGGTCAAAAGGATTGAAAAAGCAATTAAAACCGATGTGGTTCAAAAACAATCTGTTTCTGTAAAATCAACAAATTCAAAAACTTCAAACTGTAATGAAGTTAAAATTTTAAAGAATGACACTGATAAAACAAAACAGACATGGAAACCTAAATCGGTTACTGAATCAGGGGGACCATCACAATTTACAAACCATCAAAGACAAGAAGTTATTGTCATTGATGAAAATGGAAGACCCAAGACCACAATGGCTTGGGTCCCTCTCTCCAACTAATCTCTGAATGAGTGTGCAGGAAGTTCCAGGAGGAACTATTGATAGTCTTAGGATTGTTGATAGTGGAATGTCCTTGCACAAGATAGGCGACAGAAGAAATTGTTGCCTTTGATGGAGAGAGAGAAAAGAAAAAGAGAATGTGGCTGAATGAAGTTGCAAAATTTGACCAAATGAAGAACGTGCCAAAAATTTGGTCTTTCTGGTTTTGATCGGGTCCACAGGAACGAATGAAGTGAAATGTGTGTCGATGCCTTTGCATGGATTGAACATCCGCACACCATTTCTGAAAGAGAAAGTCAAGACCTTCGCTGGTACAATGTGGAAGACCAGCCGGACCCGGAGGTTTATGAGCTTATTGCTGTCAAGAGATTTTTCAGTAGTTGCAAATTCGACCTTGAAGTCCACACCGGATGGATATCCAGTTGGGAGAGTGCTTAGATTCCTTGCAATGCACGGAACAGTTGCAGGATACGCCTCTAAATTCTTAATCTCTCCTATACTTGTCGATATTTGAGCTACTTTGTGAATTATTATTATCTCGAACAGCACTCTTTGACCTGACACGTTGATCTCGGATATCACCTCACACGTGATTGTTTCAATGTGAAACTCATCAATGTTGTCATGGTTCGCATCGCTTACCGACATGCCAACTCACTTTTCCAAAATTTGTTAAATCTTTTCTGATAAAACTTAATTTTGGTAAACGGCATTAAGGTCAAGCAAGAGTAAAACCAACATCGGAAAATCATTTTTGTAAATACCTTTGTGTTTTTAAATTTATCTTAGTTTGTTGATTTTAGGGGGAGTAAATCCAAAAATCTGAAAATCCAAAAACATCGAAAAATTTCAAAAACACAAAAACAATAGAAAAACAAAAATGAGTTTCCTGGCGAGCAAAAGAGAAAATGATAGTACATCAGTGGTCTATCCAAACCTCTTTAAACCTTAAATGAAAAACGATAAGCAGCTCTATATAAGATGTATCGGTAGGCTCACAATCATTTTAAAGTGTGCAGGGTGATATAAATCTTAATCGACTGAAGACCAGGTGGGAACCATTCATTGGCATATGGTCTTAGTACCGAAATTTCGTTTGATAGATTGCCGAGGTTCTGAGATATTCGGTCTTTATGCTGCTTATCATCTGGGTATCATGGTTGCTTCTATAAATAGACTAAGTCTAAGATCTTCCATGATACTATACATACGTGTACATATTGCATACTGCATTCGACCTCAATAAGTGATAAACAATCACATGTCCAAATCAAATAAGTGATAAAATATCACATTTATCCGGGTGTCAAGTTCGTCTCTCTGCTGTACGGAAGTACTGACCTGTTCACGGACTTGCACCTGTGCCCTCATGCATACGAAAATCAAGTTCCTCATCAATAAGTGATTATATCACAAAGGACTTGTTTTCAAATCAAAATAAGTGAGTATCTCACAATTTATACGGTCAAACAGATGATAATCGGTATACTCACCGGTAAGATGAACACTCGTGCATACCTTGATACGGGAATGTGTCGTGATGTGGATGAACACCGGTCGGTAAGTATAAATCATACCTTAACGTATCCCCTCTCCATGATTACATCTGATAAGTTGAGCTTAAGTGGACAACAATACCGATAATTGTTATAGGATGCTTATCTTAATGTTAACTAACTGAACAACAAGAGTGTTTTGGCATGACCGTACACTGATATGATTCTCTTACCCTCGAAACTCGCAAAAAGAATGTTTGTATATATTTATTTATTTACTGCTTAACTTTTATTGTTTTTCTTTTAAACAGTTTCGTCGTTTGGTGCATATCAGCACGACATTAGCGGTGATGTCGTTTGATAACACTCAAAGGATTTTAAATTGTTATCTTTTAATTTCAAAAACACGCCTAAAATCCGTGTTTTAATATAAACTTTATAAAAGCCAAAAAGATTTTATTTCTGCTTTATTTTCGATCGTACGATGTTGGAGCTCAAGTCTTCATTACCTGAAACCTGACTGAAAACCGAACTGACTAAATCTTCATAAAAGGTCGAAATTTGCATGTTTTGAAAGTTAAAAACTAAAATTGACAAATTTTATTAAACTTTCAAACTGTCGGACGGTGTTTGATTATGACATGGTCATTCGTGTGTCATTTGTTTATACTATATTCCAAGCAATTGTTCTCATTACACGTTTAGATTTCTTGCATGTGCAGATTCTAAAGGCTAGGAGAACATGGTCGTTGACGAGCTTTGGAATGAAGACACGAAGGCACTCAATGAATGAAGATGATCGAGTTGCCGCTGGCCATCATCATCACCTCAAGGATCTTACTTCATAAAGTTAAAGTCTTTTCACGAGCATAACTCAAGGGGGAGCTTATGTTAAGGGGGAGTTTGTCAACACACTTCCTACATGATACGGGTAGTTTGTTGATACACTCTCTACTTTCAAGACGTGAAGACTTTGAAGATCCTCCGACATTGAAGACATGATAGGACATCAGAGTCTTGAAGACCTGAAGACTAAAGACTGTCTAAGTTCCAGACGAGTCTAAACTTTTAGAAGAACAAGACAAAGCTTAGAGATCAAAGACAAAGCTACAGCCAAGGGGGAGTTTGTTGGTGCACTTGTGTCTGTACTTTGTCTGTATTCGGTCTGATATAAACGATGTCCTGATTTGTATTGTAAGTTGACCAAGTCAACCATCCTCCGGTGTGACTTGGACAACAGTTGAAAGATGTTCTGATCGAAGGATAGCCTCGAAGGATACACCTGATCCTTCGAGGTGATCGAAAGATATGGTTCGACCATGGTTCGACCATTAGACCTCGAAGGATGATCCTTCGAGGTCCATGCTGATCTTTCGTGTAACATGTGGTCGACAGATGATCCTTCGGACCATCTGTCGAATCCTTCGAGCAGACATGCTGAGCTGGGTATATATACCCATGCATGTGTTGAAAGTTCTGGAGTTCTGCCATTCCCACACACCCGAGAGATAGAAGCTTAGAGAGCATTCTGCCCAGAACTCACTCACACACTTAGAGAGTTTATAGAACACTTCTGTAAACATTGAGCTTGTAACCGAAACCCTCATTGCATTAATACGACTAGTGTTAATCGGTGAATCTTTGTGTGTTTGTTTCTCTACTTGCTACTAACTCGGTTTGCTTGCTAGCTTGGATTCCGCACTCGCTAGTAGGTTTGTATAACAAGGTTTAGGTTCGTAATCCTCCGCGAAACAGGGACCTACAATTCTTTAACTTGTATTTCTAGTTTAAGGTTCCGTCATTAATTTAAGTTCTGCTTTTATTTTTAGATTTAGTCGGATTAGTGCACTATGACAGGGTTTTTCAAAAACCGGGTAGGAACCGTTCTTGGGTTTGGTCAACAAAGTCAAGAATCGGGTCAGGTAGGAACCAGTTCTGGGTATGTTCGGGTTTTTGACCGAGTTTGACCAGTTTGGCTGGGGTTTTTTCGTGGTTTGGCCGGTTCGGGTCCAGGTTTTGACTGGGTAGAGGTGGAACCGGTTACGGTTCGTTTTTTCCCAACCCCGGCCCTGGAACTGGTATGTACCTGCGGGTAGGGTTGAATCTGGTTCGATTCCGGTTCCACTGGGTCAGGTAGGAACTGGTTTTTTGTGCACCTCTACTTATGGTGTGTTCGACACGGCCTGACTTGTTTAACCCATAAAGATGTGTTTCGGCCGACCCAACCTGTTCAATTCAAAAATATTTACCCGTTTCAAAATGTTACCCAATCGGCCAATCCTTTAAAATTTCTGTTTCGGTCACCATGTCTCCAATGACAATATTGTTACTTTAAGCTTGTTTGAAAATAATAGCTTGAAGTTGGCTCGTGAGCCAGCTTTGATCGGATCGTTTATAAACCAAGGCTAGCTCAACTTGGTTCGTTTACAAACCCAGCCTCTCAACTCGTCTTGTTTACAAGCCGAGCTCGAGCTAGCCCTGGCTTGGCTCGATTTAGTTTGTGAACTACCCTATATTTTTGTCTTCTCGGTTCGTGATATGCTTAATTATCACAAGAACTTGGTTGTATCACTAAACCAAATGATAATAGGTGAAAGGACCAAATATCAATATTATTTTGAGTTTAAGCATGGGTATGAATAACATACATATGTTTTTGTATAGACAAAAATTTATAAGGTTGTAAATTTCATAAGTATGGTACAATTTATATCTTCAAATGAAGTAAACGCGGAACACCATCAAGGCCCTTAGAGACGGAATAGTGAGCGTAGTCATGAACGGTGGTTTCCCTGTACCTCGGTGGGTTCTCATTGGAAACCAGCTCCTTGATAGGCCCATACACCTTCGTGGACGCCGCTAGCGCGGTGGTGAAAAAACACCCCACCGACACCCTCGGCCCTTTCTCATTCGCCATCACTCTGTGCTCCACACTTTTCAACTTGTCATTCGATATCATCTAAAACATAACAATATTAGACATTAGATTTAAATATCCGTACTCAAAATCAAATTAAACTTACTTGTAACAAATCACCGATATTGATCACAAGCGCGCCAGGGGTAGGTGGAACATCAACCCATTGATTTTGATGAAGTATTTGCAGCCCGCCGATATCATCCTGTAGAAGTACAGTCAAGAAACCGTCGTCCGTGTGTTTGGTTGCACCCATGGTTAGATCCGGTTGCGGACAAGCAGGGTAACAATGGCCAACAAATGTCAACCCCTTGTTAGAATCCATATCTCCTAAATGATTTGGTTCCAAACCTAAAGCCTCCGAGATCAACCGAAACAATAACACGACAAGTTTCAACACATGATTTGAGTACTCGATTTGTATGTCTCTACAAACCTCGGGCAATTCTTCCGCCTTTGGAGGTAACGGAGCCATAACCGAAAAAAAAGTGTCCCTCCAGTTCGCCGCAGGCGAACTATACAAATCAATATTGCTATTATACACCACGGTATTCGAAACGTCCCTCGTGTAAAACCGTTTTTTAGTCTCTACATCTTGTTCGTGGAATCTACGGACGCCTTTAAGCGTCTCGTCCATCACACTCAATGGGATTCCATGATTAACCACTTGGAAAAGCCCGAGGTTCTTCGAGGCCTCGCGGATCTTTTCCACCGTGGATGCTCTATCGGTTGAACCGAGGTCTATGAGTGGAAGCTCAATAGAGGTGGGAGCTTTTGGAATGGTTTCGGGTTGGTTGATGAAGATGCGAGGGACGTGTTGGATACCCGCATCGACGAGGCCTTGGACACCGGTTTTTGCTTGGTCGAAAGCTTTGAGTTCGGTTACTCGATCGTATGGTGCGATGGTTGAAGTTGTGGTGGTCATGTTTGTGATGATGATCATATGCAAAGAGTCATTCTATAAATGGAGATACGTAGTCAACTATATAGATATAATTGTTGACTAAAGATAATAAACCACAATCTAAAGAATATCTAGATAGGATTTTATGTTATATTTTTCAATGATCATAATGTGTCATTTGAATAATCTTTTTTTTTTTTGTGTAAATTACAAAAAATGAACCATATTCGTCAATATTGGACTATATTATCTTTGATTCTAATCGTTGACTAAAGATATTAAACCTCGATCTAAAAAATATGTGGATATGATTTTAAGTTATATTTATCAAAGACCATAATGTGTTAACTGAAAATATGACCATTTTGTCCTTCATTAAAAGGAGGAAAAAGACAAAAAAATCAGGATGTTAACCGAAAAATCTAACTAGATTTTGATTTTGGATGAAAATGACAATAAAGTTGAAATCACAGGGACCCAAATTCAAAAAGTTTGAATTTTGAACTAAAGTGTCAAAAGTGACCAAACCTCAAGAACCATTTTGACAGTTTACTATATAGATTATCAAATGTGGTTTATAATTAATTGTAATTATGATGCCCTAGTTAGTTAATTAAATAATTATCTAGCATTCTAAACGAGTTAGGTTTGGATGTCTTAAGGATAATTACGTGAACAACCCTAGCTAAGTCTAACGCGTTAGGTTAGCTATATATACCGTGTATTGGGTAGGGATTTGTAATCAAGTTTTTGTATAGTTTTCTTGGTCTAATAATATTGTGGGAGTTAGTCATAATTTTATGTTCGTTTGATATTCTATCGGGACTTAAATTGGTATCAAAGCCAAGTTCAAGCATCGATATCAAACGTGTACTCGGGTTCTTACCGAACTGATTAAGTGAAAACCAATTGGTTAATAAAATAAACTAATCGATGACTTCGATTTCAATTGAGAATAATAACCGAACCAACCGACAGTGTTTGTGTTTCCCGTCACATCACGTGAGCACCCTTCTAGTTCCTTTATAATGTGTCAACATAGATGAGCCGATGGTACCGAAGCTCATTCTACTGGTTCATTGTTTTGATTAGTGATACAAACATCCTATATAATATTTTTTTGTACTTTTTTTCTGTTTGTACTTTTGTAATATGTAATTTAAAATCCCATATTCCACTGTGCATTGTGATTATTGATATCAACGTCACACATATACCCCAACTCCGGGCCCATCGGGAAATCAGGGTGTGACAATAAATGACAAAGTTCAGATATAACACATACGGAATTGAATTCAGATATCATAATTGATCAATGAAAGGTCATATGCTAAAGAAAATACTGAGATGATCGGTGGAAACGGACCTAGACACATCATAATTCATATGAGATCAAACAAAATCAAACATATCGAATTTCAGAATTCTAAGACGTAAACAGATTCGGATAAACTCTAATCTACATAATAGGAATCCAAAAGCGTACACATGTGATTCACAATTACGTTCATGGTCGTAAGTGGCAATCACCTTACATCAGTGCCCTAACGGTTTCCTGTCGAGCATCTCTACGATCTATCGAAAGTGTAGAGAAGGAAAAGTGACGATAAATGAATCACGGTTAACTATAATTCAGAAAAAATAATGAGAGGATACCTAAAGCTTAAGCGTTAATTCTTCTTGAAAATATAACTGATATGAAACACCACTGGGAGCACATATGGTTTCAATGTCCTTGTTGTGCGTAGTATGTAATAGGTAAATAGAAAGTAACGACGAAAATGCGTCAAATAGATAAATCTAAAGACCACCAACATATGAGAATGAAGACTGATCAGAAGTTGAGATCCTAACCCAACGTCTACCGATTTCCTCACAGGTTTAGTTGATCAAGTTTAAGTATTCGCGATACCCTTCATAGCGCCCCTCCATAACACATCTGCAACGGTGTTGAGGGCACTATGAAGCTGAGTTGGCAGGGGATGTGAGCCCATACCAACTAACCTAAGAGGAGAAAAGCAAAGAAAACACCAAAAGTTATGAGTGGGCCATGTAGCAAATTCTAGTTAGCCATTATAAAAAAACACATAGAAAAGTATTATGATTTAAAAGGTAAGTCCATTTACATATGAGGAGTCCATGTTATACTTATTGAGGAGACATATTATAACTTTAAAAGTAACTCGTAGTTGTGCTATAACAACTTGGACCAGTGATGGTATTGTCCATACCGAGAACTTGTTAATATTATACATAATTTGAAATTGGTTGTATGTTTGATGTTATTTCAACTGTTTTAAATGAAATAATAATACAACTATTAAATACAGATATTAAAAATCATAGCTTGATATTTTGGGGGCCATGGTTAGATATTGTTGGTCAACTATTTGCAATAATGATAGGGTCCCAACAATTATATCTCTAGCTGACTGCTAATTTCTTCTATATATAGAATCATCTGATCTTTGCATAGTTTCATCTCACATAACAAAACATGGCTCTTGCCAAAACAATAGCTTCAATCTACGATCGAGCAACCGATCTCAAATCATTCGACCAAACAAAATCTGGAGTCCAAGGCCTTGTCGATGCTGGAATCAAACAAGTCCCTCGCATCTTCATCAATCAATGGAAAAGCATTCGCAAAACTTCCAACTCTTTGGAACTTCCTGTCGTAGACCTTGGGTCCACCGATAGAGCATTGACGATTGAGAAGATCCGTATGGCCTCAGAAAAAATGGGGTTTTTTCAAGTGGTGAACCACGGAATCCCATTGAGTGTTATGAACGAGGCGCTACAAGGCGTCCGTAGATTTCATGAACAAGATGTGGAGATTAAAAAACGGTTTTACACTAGAGATGCGTCGAGGCCCGTGGTGTATAATAGCAATTTCGATTTGTATACTTCTCCCACGGCGAACTGGAGAGACACATTTTTTTCATTCATGGCTCCATCGCCCCCACCCCCGGAAGAATTGCCAGAGGTTTGTAGAGACATTCAAATCGAGTACTCAAATCAAGTGCTGAAACTAGGCGGCTTATTGTTTCGGTTGATCTCAGAGGCCTTAGGTCTAAAACCAAGTTACTTGGGAGATCTGGATTGTGACAAGGGGCTCGCATTCTTCGGCCATTGTTACCCTGCCTGTCCACAACCAGATCTAACCATGGGTACAACCAAACATACAGACACCGGTTTCCTGACTGTGCTTCTACAAGATGATATCGGCGGGCTGCAAATACTTCATCAAAATCAATGGGTTGATGTTCCACCTACTCCGGGTGCGCTTGTTATAAATATCGGTGATCTATTGCAGGCAAGTTTTTTAGTCGGGGTCATCATAAAGCGCTATGCTGTTAATATCAGTGATATATCGGTTATGAGTCCCAATGTAAAATATTGGTCAGAGTATCGGTAACGATATTATCGACGATATTGACCAATATTTGATCAATATAATCAATATATCACAGATATTTGACCGGATTGATAAATGAGTGAATTGTTAGTGTTAAATTGCCATATATATAAATTTTGCATGATATTAAAATTACCAATATCTCACCCAGATAATCTACATCTCAAATAGTGTTCCTTGACCGATATCCGATATTTTACCGCATTAACTGCATAGTCATAAAGTTCTTTTCTTTAGTGTTTATGATTAGCTATGCAGTTAATATCAGTGATATATTTGTCCCTTAGTAAAATATTGGTGTCAAATATCGGTACCGATAATATTAACCGATATATCTTTGAATTATTGGTGTTAAATAGCTATATATATATATATATATATAAATTCTGCATTATATTAAAATTATATCCCACTCATATCTCATCGGGATAACCTACATTTCAAATATCGGTCCTTGACCGATATCCGATATTTTACCGCATTAACTACATAGATGATTAGGTGGTCAAACTCTTTTTTTTTTAATTAAAAATCTCATATTCAGTATTTTAAAATCCAACAAATTATGTTCGCATTGATCAACGGACTCTCTTAACCCACCTTAGGTTCGACCTATGTTTAAAACTAGAGGCTAATTCAGTTATGTTTCAGATGATGTCTAATGACAAATTGAAAAGTGTGGAGCATAGAGTGGTGGCAAATGAGAAAGGGCCGAGGGTGCGTGTTTTTTCAGCAGCTCGTTAGCTCCGTTGACGAAGCTATATGGACCTATTAAGGAGTTGGTTTCCGATGAGAACCCACCAAGGTACAGGAAAACCACTGTTCATGACTACATACAGTATTCCATGTCTACGGCCCTTGATGGTGCTCCTCGTTTACTTCATTTGAAGCTTTAAATTGTACCATTTTTAATATAACTTGATCATCTAATCATTTGGGTGGATGAGATCATCTAATATAACTAGATCATCTCATCTAATCATTGGGACAATGTTTTCATATCTTTATGTGGAATGGGTGTTTAATTGGGTTCATGACTTGTGTTCAACTCTTCATGACTTGTGTCACATACTTTAATAACTTTTGCATTATATTAACTTTTCGTTTTAAATCTTTTTAATTTGGTAATATATAATATGCATTATTTTTTGTTTAAAAAGATTTGTGTTGGTGCACTTGTGTCTGTACTTTGTCTGTATTCGGTCTGTATGTAAACGATGTCCTAAATCAGTCTGTAAGTTGACCAAGTTAACTATCCTCCTAGTTTGACTTGGACAACATGATGTTTGTCTGGATCGAAGGATAGCCTCGAAGGATACAACTGATCCTTCGAGGTGCTCGAAAGATATGGTTCGACCATGGTTCGACCATTAGGCATCGAAGGATGATCCTTCGATGTCCATGCTGATCTTTCGGACACATTGTCATCGACAGATGATCCTTCGGACCATCTATCGATCCTTCGACCAAGACCTGTTATGTATGGGTATAAATACCCATGCAGTGTGTTAGTGTTAGATAGATGCACATTTGGAGAGTTAGAGAAACTCTGCTGGAAAACACACACACACACACTTTAGAGAGTTTGCAAACAAGATTGTAAACATTGTGCTTGTAACCGTAAACCTTCATACGTATTAATACAGTGGTGTTAATCGGTGAACTTTGTGTGTTCTTGTGTTTGTTCTTGCATCATCCCGGTTTGCCCGCTAGCTTGGATTCCGCACTCGCTAGTGGGTTAGTATAACAAGGTTTAGGTTTGTTCTCGATCCTCCGAGAAAAGGGACCTACAAGTGGTATCAGAGCCTCGCTCTTTACCTTGTTTAAAACCGGTTTGTTCAAGTTCTTGGTGTGTTTGGACACTTGGTTTAGCACCCGTTTTTGGTAGTTTTCTGCATAAAAACGCATACTAAACCTATCGGGAGTGTTCGGGGTCGGTTTGGGTAACATAAAAATCGTTTTTGTGAAACCTTGATTTTTCCGGCTATATCTCCGGTGTGTTTCCGGTGACCAGTTCTTGAAGATAAGGTTGCTTATTTTGGCAAAAATTTTTGAAAGTCAATTGTTTGGTGAAAAGTTGTTGCAGAACCATCCTTTCTGCCGAAAGTTGGTACATCAACACATCACCTTTTTCACCAACCCGTCGTACTTTGTGTCAGTGTGTCAGAGCTGTCGAAAGATATCCTTCGACATCGAAAGATATCCTTCGACATCTTTCGATCAAAGGCAGCTCGAAAGATAAGCATCCTTCGAGTAGTCTTTCGAAGTCTAAGGGTTATCCTTCGTAGTTGGAATCTTTTCGAAAGTTGGTTGTCCGAAAGATAAGGATACATCTCGAAAGATAAGGATCTTTCATTGTGAATCCTTCGAGATCAGTATTCGAAAGATATAAATCTTTCGAACATTGAATCTTTCGTGATAATCAGTCGAAAGATAAGGATCTTTCATTGAGAATCTTTCGAAGACTATTGCTCGAAACTCAACAGTAATCTTTCGATCACTGTTGATCCTTCGAACAAGTCTTGATCTTTCGATCAGATTGTATCTTTCAATTGTTGTCTGTTTGTTGTTAACAGTTTGTGGTGTGTAGGTTATTTGTTAATTTTTGATCACAATGAGTTGCACAAGTCCTTGGGATTGGAGTACGGATCCACAACCAGATCTGAAACAGATGTCGATGGCTGAATATATGACGAGTGCCATTCCAAAACAACAACAATCAATAAGTTCGTGTCAATGGGCTTTGGTATCCAATCAAAGTCAAAGTCTTCAGAATCTTCTGATTAGTGAGAGTGAAACAGGCAGTAACAATCGTCCACCAAAGCTGAACCACATGAACGATTTTCCGTCATGGAAAGGCCGCTTTCACACATATGTTCAAGGACAAAGCACCGACCTTTGGATGTGTTTTGTCAATGCATTCAATGAAAGTCTTGAAAGTAGAGCATCCACTTCAGAAGGTTACGCCAATATGCTTGAAAATGACAAGAAGGCTTATGAATTGGAGAAAAAGGCATATGCCATACTTACTCAAGCACTCAACAAAGACATCTACCATCAGTTTTCATATTGCAAGACCACGAAAGCATTGTGGGATGCCTTAGTTGCTAGAGGAGAAGGCAATGCAGCTGCTCGAAAGTCTAGGCATGATTTGTTGAAGAAAGAATTTGAATCATTTCAGTTCTTGGAAAACGAGACTCTGAATGATATGACCACACGTTTCTATCATTTGATTAGTGAAATGTGTGCTTATGGGGTGGCAGCTACTCAACAAGACATGGTGAACAGGTTTGCTGACGCCCTACCCCCAAAATGGAGTTCGTTTATTGAGCTGTTGAAGCATACTAAAGCTCTAGATGAGATTAACATCTATGAGTTCATTCAGAAGCTGGAACATAAAAATGATGAAGAAATTAGGAAAGCAAGGCGTGCTCCAGCTCCTCAGAATACAGAAATGTATTTGCCTGGTTTTGGTCCTTCAGCTAGTTCTGTTCAGCAACCGAAGCTTCAAACTGCTTTTGTGTCCAATACGAGTTCCTTTCCATTTTCTCAATCAACAGCTGCTGCACCACAACCTCAATTCGATCCGAGGTCCTATATTCCTGTTCCAACACAGCCACAACCACAACCTCAACAACAACAACAGCAAGCTCACTATACAAGCAATCCTCAACCTCAGCCTCAAAGTCATCACACAATCCGAGTCGACAACTCAAATCTTTCACACCTTAGCATTGAAGTTGCTAAGGAACATATGGAAATTATCAACACCATGGTCAGTGCTTACTGTGGTTTGGTAGCTGGTCAGCTTGGAAACATCAACATGACCAATGAAGATTATGATCAGATCGACAAGGAAGAAATGGAGTTGATGGATATTAAATGGGCTTTTGCTAGTGCGGTTAGAAGGGCAAAAGATTTCATGGCGAGAACTGGAAGAACTTCGTTGGAAGGAAAGAAAAACACGAAGTATGGGTTTGATATTAATGCCGTCACGTGCTTTAATTGTGGCGAGAAAGGGCACTTTAAACGTGAGTGCACTCGACCAACAAAACACGGCAATCACAACCCGTTCAGAAACCAGACTAATGCGAATGCCCAACAAGAAAACCGTGAACGGAGGATGGTGGCAGTGAATAACAATCAGGGACAGCCTGGAGCTACCAATCACAATCGGGCTTTGGCTGTTCAAGCTGATGAAGGATGTGACTGGTCAGTGCAGTTTGGTGAAGGTGATCAAGGAAGTGGAACTGCATTGTATGCTAAAGTCATCGAGCAGGTTCAAAAAGAAGAATCTTCTGGGAGCGATGACAGTTCTGGTTATTCGGGCAGTTCGGATGAAGAAGGCTCTGTTTCTGGGGATAATCACTCAGAGCCTGATGTGAATGAAGAAGGAGATGATGATATACAGGAGCTACTGAATGAAGCTGATGAGCTTCAATGTCAGAAATCAATTCTGATTAGGAAGGCTGCTGCTACATCAACGGAAATGGAAAAGCTATTCTCTGAAGATGGAGCTTTTTCTTTTCAAACTGCCTTTATGGCAAATGGTTCAGCCTCTACTAGTCAGGTAACTTCTGAACCTCCTGCTCCTAGTATTTGTAAATCATGTGCAGATATGAAGCTTGAATCAGAAAAGCTTCATAGTCATAATCAGAATTTGGTTATTGAACTGTCAAAATGCCAAGAGGCAAACATGGCTTTAACCCGGAATGAAAAAGAATTTAAATCTGTAATAGAAACATTAAAGAAAAATGTGTCCGAGGTTAACAAAGTAGTTTACCACAAACAAGTAAGTATAAATGAATACATTAATCTTGTGGAAGAAACTAAGAAGCAATTAGCCATTGCCCAATGCAAGCATGATGCGATCAAACAGAAATTGGATAGTTATTCTAACTCCCGATTTGTGCTTGATCACATCATAGACGTTCAACAACTGAAAGGTAACGTGAAAGGTGTAGGGTATAAGGCGTGTCCACCCCCTTTGATGGACAACTATACCAAGATGCCTGATGAAGAGGAAATGCCCCGGTATGAACCCAGTGTGCCTTTGAACTTTGAGGAATTTTCTACTGGCCTAGGGTTCAAACCGGAGAATTCTGAAAATACATCCACAGAGCAACAGGAAGCTTCAACATCCATGAAACAAAGTCCTCCAATCATCGAGGACTGTGAGTCATCGGATGATGAATCAGAAGTGGATGTGAGTGAACAGGATAACTCACTTAACAAGATGAAAGGAGTTGTCATTCCCATTGAGAATCACATCCTTTGTGATCCTGATACTCCTGAGGCTTCATCTGTTGAGAAGCAAGTGATTGATCCTGTCAAGGTTGATAAGACAAGTGTGTCTACTGTTAAAAGCAGTAATGTGTTGTACACTTTGGTTGGAGATAATAAAATCTACTCAGATCATGTTTTTCCAATTAAAAATGTAAATAAATCTTTGATTGACAAAGTCTTTGAAGACAATACAAACAAATTTTTGGGAAAAACACTTCCGGGAATTGTGGTAACACAATGTGATCCAATTCCTAAGGCTGAGATTAGGAAACAATTTGGTAATCAAAAATCTCCAACCACTCGACAACCTACTGCTTCTAAGGGTAAACAACCACAACGAGCTCCAAAGCCAAAGGCTAAAGTTGAAACAAAAGGAGCTCGTTACATGAAGAAAGGAAAAGATGTTAAGTTTGTAGCATCAAAAGGTACAGATAAAATTGAGACTTTTGAAAACAAATCAAACACTGATTTTGTACAACAAGTCAAGATTTTGAAACGAAACAGTGATAACAATTACACCCAACACACAAACGGGTGTGATGAAAAAGCAAGTACCTCAGGTTCTACAAGCTCAACATCTGGTAGTCGATCAAGTTCTCCTAAGTCTGTTGAAAGGAGAACTTGTTTCAAATGTGGAGAAATTGGGCACATTATCAGAAATTGCCCAAACGCTCCAAAGAAGAAGTTTGTTGAAAAGGCTCCACCTGAAGCAGTTCACCCTCAACGTCGGTCAGTTTCACCTAAACAAGATAAACGAACTGTAAGAGAACAAGAAACTAAGCAACGACGTAAGAACATAAAAACTGTTGAAAAAGCTTTAAAATCTGAAGTTAAAACAGTTCAAAAGGAACCAAGAGTGTCACAACCTGTAAAACCAGAATCTTCAAAAACTGGTAGGCACAGACAAACTTGGTTACCTAAGTCGGGTGACAATTCAGGGGGAGCAGTTGTTCTTGAAAACCATCAAGAGATAGAGCTTACGTATCGTGATGCCAAGGGACGACCCAAGACCACTAAGGCTTGGGTCCCCATTCTCAACTGATGTGTTTATTTGACATGTGCAGGATGTTCTAGGAGGAACTATTAATAGTCATTGGATTGTTGATAGTGGAGCATCCAGGCACATGACTGGCGACTTACGGCTCCTGTATGACGTGAGAAATATTAGAGGAGGGTATGTTGCTTTTGCGGGTGATAAAGGAGGATACATCACTGGAGAAGGAAGTATCTCCAATGGCATCGTGTGCTTTGATAAGATCAATTATGTGAAGCAAATTGATCACAATCTTCTCAGTGTGTCGCAAATCTGCGATAAAAAGTTCTCAGTGATTTTTGATGATGCTGGCTGTTATGTGCTGAAGCCTGGTTTCAAAATTCCACAAGAATGGGTTCTCTTATCGGCTCCGAGAGTTAATGATCTTTATATTCTCGACATGAGCCAAGCGATTACTACATCTGCACAAGTCACCTGTTTTGTCTCAAAAGCCACAGAAAAGGAGTCTATATCTTGGCACAGAAGAATGGGACACATTCACTTGAGGAAGATGAACCATTTGGTGAAAAATAATCTTGTGAATGGTGTGCCTGTAAGAAGTTTTCATTTGCAAGATATCTGTGTCTCGTGCCAAAAGGGGAAGCAAACGAAGAAGTCTCACCCCTTGAAGAAAATCAACACTGTCAGCATGCCTCTCGAACGTCTTCATATGGACCTATTTGGACCTATGAAACACAAGACAACGTTTGGTGATGCTTATTGTTTAGTAGTTACTGATGACTACTCTAGATTTTCTTGGGTATCTTTTATGGCACACAAAAGTGAAACTCCTGGCATCCTCAAGGATCTTCTTACAATGTTGGAGAATCTCTATACGTTGAAAGTGAAAAGGATCCGAAGCGACAATGGAACTGAATTCAAGAATCAAGTTATGGATGAGTTTTGTACTTCTAAAGGCATTCTTCATGAGTACAGTTCTCGTTATACTCCACAACAAAATGGTGTCGCTGAGAGGAAGAATCGAACTATTATTGAAACTGCAAGAACAATGTTAGTAGAGTCGGAACTCCCTATTCAATTCTGGGGAGAGGCTGTATCGGCTGCTTGCTACACGTTGAACAGAGTTCTTACAGTTAAGAGACATGGCAAGACTTGCTTCGAACTCCTTCAGAGAAGGAAACCGGATCTTTCTTACCTTGAACCATTTGGTGCTCCTTGTACAATGATTGAGCCGGATGGAAAGTTTGGTGCAAAAGCTATCGAGGGTTTCTTCCTTGGATATGCTACTCCTAATTTTCGTGTTTGGAATCTAGCTACCAAGAAGATTGAGCTATGGAGCGAAGTTAGGGTTCAAAGGTACACGAGTCCTGTTAGGGCTCCGGGTGATCCGTGGATGTTCGATTATGATGGGCTATTTGACTCCTTCAATCTGCCAACCTTTGACGAAGAATCAGCAGCGGCTCGAATGTTGTTGGAAAGTGACAACGCTGCTGTCTCGCCATTGGTTAGACCTATTGTTGTTGATCCTCAAGCTTCTACGTCAGTCAACAATATGGTTCAAAATGAGGTTTATGAAGATGCTGCTGATTATAATGACTCTTCTGAAGATGATGAATATCATGATGCAGCCGAAGGATCTTCAGCTCCAGCTGCTCCTGTTCAAGGTGCCTCTGGTGATACACCTCATACGCAGAATGTAGATACTGCTGAAGGGAATGCATCCACCTCTACACACATTCCTGGTGTGGAGTTGGTTGTTGATCTTAATCTGAATAATTTGGGTATCAATGCTCGTGTGCCAGATAATCCTGAAATGCGGATTCACGATACCCATCCCCAGCAGAATATCATAGGAGATGTCCATCGCGGTGTGCAGACGCGTAATCAGCTGAGAAACAACCGGAATGCTGGTTTGTATTCAGCTATAAGAGAATCTGGCCAACAGAATGACTGGTCCTTCGCGTGTTACGTGTCACAAGAAGAACCAAAGTCGTGGAAGGAAGCATTGAAAGACAGTGCTTGGGTTGAAGCCATGCAGGAAGAATTACAGCAATTTCACAAGCTTGGTGTTTGGAAGCTTGTTGAAAAACCCGAGAACTACAAGAAGATTGGCACTCGATGGGTCTTCAAATGCAAGAAAGACGACCGTGGAGTGGTTATTCGGAACAAAGCTCGTTTAGTCGTTCAAGGTTTTCGTCAGATAGAAGGGATCGACTACAACGAAGTCTATGCACCAGTTGCACGTCTGGAAGCTATTCGGATCTTTCTGGCTTATGCCTCATTCAAAGGATTCAAGGTTTACCAGATGGACGTCAAAAGTGCATTTCTACATGGTGTGGTTGAAGAAGAGGTATATGTCGAACAGCCTCCAGGTTTTGAAGATCCTGTCCATCCCGATCGGGTTTGGTTGCTCAACAAAGCTCTCTATGGTCTTCATCAAGCGCCACGAGCTTGGTATGCAACCTTATCTACATATCTGCTGGAGAACGGTTTTCGAAGAGGTCTTATCGATTGTACTCTCTTCATCAAAGAACAAGATGGAGATCTTCTTCTGGTTCAGGTATATGTTGATGATATTATTTTTGGTTCTACTAATGATGTTTTGTGTAGGAATTTCGAGCGCATCATGCAGGATAAGTTCGAGATGAGTGCTATGGGGGAAATGAATTTCTTTTTGGGCCTACAAGTGCAACAAACGGAGTCTGGGATATTCATCCATCAGACTAAATATGTTGGAGACATCTTGAGCCGGTTCCAGATGTCCGATGCAACGCCCATTGGTACCCCACTGCCAACTAATCACGGAATAACTCCTGACTTGAAGGGTGAACCTGTTAGCCCTTCATACTATCGCGCGATGATTGGATCCCTTATGTACCTCACAGCATCAAGGCCAGATATAATGTACCCAACGTGCCTGCTTGCCAGATATCAAGTTAACCCGAAGGCCTCACATCTTGCAGCTGTCAAAAGGATTTTTCGTTATTTGAAGGCTTATCCAGACACCGGTCTGTGGTATCCTAGGGATAATAACTTTGACTTGGTCGCATTCAGTGATTCTGATTTTGGCGGATGTAAAATCGACGGCAAATCCACAACGGCTGGATGTCAGTTTTTAGGAAATCGCCTAGTCACCTGGCAGTGCAAGAAGCAGACGTGTGTCGCTACATCAACATGCGAAGCTGAATACATTGCTGCCTCAAGTTGTTGTTCACAAGTTCTTTGGATCCAACAACAATTGCGGGACTACGGTTTTGAATTCCTAACTACTCCTATTTACGTTGATAATTCTGCTGCTTTAGATATCACTAGAAATCCTGTGCAGCATTCAAAGACCAAACACATCGAAATCAAATATCACTTCATACGTGATTGCTTTGAGAAAAGGCTAATCGATGTTGTTAAGGTCCACACCGATGACCAACGTGCCGACTTATTTACCAAAGCCTTTGACAAATCTAGATTTGACTTCTTATTATTGGTAAACGGCATTAAGGTCAAGCAAGAGTAAACCAACATCGGAAAATCATTTTTGTAAATACCTTTGTGTTTTTAAATTTATCTTAGTTTGTTGATTTTAGGGGGAGTAAATCCAAAAATCGGAAAATACAAAAACATTGAAAAATTTCAAAAACACAAAAACAATAGAAAAACAAAAATGAGTTTCCTGGCGAGCAAAAGAGAAAATGATAGTACATCAGTGGTCTATCCAAACCTCTTTAAACCTTAAATGCAAAACGATAAGCAGCTCTATATAAGATGTATCGGTAGGCTCACAATCATTTTAAAGTGTGCAGGGTGATATAAATCTTAATCGACTGAAGACCAGGTGGGAACCATTCATTGGCATATGGTCTTAGTACCGAAATTTCGTTTGATAGATTGCCGAGGTTCTGAGATATTCGGTCTTTATGCTGCTTATCATCTGGGTATCATGGTCGTATCTTTTACCGAAAAATAACGGGGACGCAAGTCTAGATCTTCCATGATACTATACATACGTGTACATATTGCATACTGCATTCGACCTCAATAAGTGATAAACAATCACATGTCCAAATCAAATAAGTGATAAAATATCACATTTATCCGGGTGTCAAGTTCGTCTCTCTGCTGTACGGAAGTACTGACCTGTTCACGGACTTGCACCTGTGCCCTCATGCATATGAAATTCAAGTTCCTCATCAATAAGTGATTATATCACATAGGGCTTGTTTTCAAATCAAAATAAGTGAGTATCTCACAATTTATACGGTCAAACAGATGATAATCGGTATACTCACCGGTAAGATGAACTCTCGTGCATACCTTGATACGGGAATGTGTCGTGATGTGGATGAACACCGGTTGGTAAGTATAAATCATACCTTAACGTATCCTCTCGCCATGATTACATCTGATAAGTTGAGCTTAAGTGGACAACAATACCGATAATTGTTATAGGATGCTTATCTTAATGTTAACTAACTGAACAACAAGAGTGTTTTGGCATGACCGTACACTGATATGATTCTCTTACCCTCGAAACTCGCAAAAAGAATGTCTGTATATATTTATTTACTGCTTAATCTTTATTGTTTTTCTTTTAAACAGTTTCGTCGTTTGGTGCATATCAGCACGACATTAGCGGTGATGTCGTTTGATAACACTCAAAGGATTTTAAATTGTTGTCTTTTTATTTCAAAAACACACCTGAAATCTGTGTTTTAATATAAACTTTATAAAAGCCAAAAAGATTTTATTTCTGCTTTATTTTCGATCGTACGATGTTGGAGCTCAAGTCTTCGTTGCCTGAAACCTGAACGAAAACCAAACTGACTAAATCTTCATAAACGGTCGAAATTTGCATGTTTTGAAAGTTAGAATTTAAAATTTGAAAAATTTATTAAACTTTCAAACTGTCGGACGGTGCTTGATTGTGACATGGTCATTCGTGTGTCATTTGCTTATACTATGTTCCAAGCAGTTGTTCTCATTACGCGTTTAGATTTCTTGCATGTGCAGATTCTAAAGGCTAGGAGAACATGGTCGATGACAAGCTTTGGAATGAAGACACGACGAGAAGGCACTCAAAAGATGAAGATGATTGAGTTGCCGCTGGCTATCATCAACACCACAAGGATCTCACTTCATAAAGTTAAAGTATTTCACGAGCATAACTCAAGGGGGAGCTTATGTTAAGGGGGAGTTTGTTAACACACTGCCTACATGATACGGGTAGTTTGTTGATACACTCTCTGCTTTCAAGACGTGAAGACTTTGAAGACGTGAAGACTTTGAAGATCCTCCGACCATGAAGACTTGAAAGGACATCAGAGTTTTGGAAACTCGAAGACCAAAGACTGTCGAAGTTCGAGACAAGTCTACATCTATAGAAGATAAAGACAAGATAAAGACAAAGCTACAGCCAAGGGGGAGTTTGTTGGTGCACTTGTGTCTGTACTTTGTCTGTATTCGGTCTGTATGTAAACGATGTCCTAAATCAGTCTGTAAGTTGACCAAGTTAACTATCCTCCTAGTTTGACTTGGACAACATGATGTTTGTCTGGATCGAAGGATAGCCTCGAAGGATACAACTGATCCTTCGAGGTGCTCGAAAGATATGGTTCGACCATGGTTCGACCATTAGGCATCGAAGGATGATCCTTCGATGTCCATGCTGATCTTTCGGACACATTGTCATCGACAGATGATCCTTCGGACCATCTATCGATCCTTCGACCAAGACCTGTTATGTATGGGTATAAATACCCATGCAGTGTGTTAGTGTTAGATAGATGCACATTTGGAGAGTTAGAGAAACTCTGCTGGAAAACACACACACACACACTTTAGAGAGTTTGCAAACAAGATTGTAAACATTGTGCTTGTAACCGTAAACCTTCATACGTATTAATACAGTGGTGTTAATCGGTGAACTTTGTGTGTTCTTGTGTTTGTTCTTGCATCATCCCGGTTTGCCCGCTAGCTTGGATTCCGCACTCGCTAGTGGGTTAGTATAACAAGGTTTAGGTTTGTTCTCGATCCTCCGAGAAAAGGGACCTACAATTTGTTTATGTGATCAATCTTTAATTTTATTTTTCGTATACTATCCATTAGTTTGAATATAAATTACTTTATTAACAAAGTCTTGGTTTGTTATAACTAGCAATAAGACCCGCGCACTTTGCGGCGCAGTACATCGCAAACATCGAATGGATTAGTCCAAACGTTATGTGATGCATTAACCATATGAAAACATGTGTTTCGACATATTATCTGATTGAACTCAACGGGAAAAAACAGATGAAAAAACGTTGAACCCCACACGCACGTCGCTGCGTGTTGACTCGCAAAATTTCGAACGAAACGTAAAACGAAAAACTTGCGAAAGATAAAAAGTATGGGGGACCAAAGTTGAAAATAAAAAAGTGTTGAGGTTAAATTGAAAGATTGAAAAGCTTTGGGTTAAAACTAAAAAAGTCAAAGAGGTTAAATTGCAAAAATAAAAAACCATTTGGATTAAAAGTGAAAAATGCAACTTTTTTTAGGAAAACTCCTAATACATATATTACAACTACATCAAGCAACAAAATGTTGGAAATTTATAGTTTGGAGATATATTAATTGAATTTATATAATAATTTGATTTAATATAAAAAATTGATTATTAAAAATAAATAAAAAATGTGATGATAGTGTAGAAATGTAAGGATATCTTAATAATCATATAAGAGTGGAGATAAAATAAATGTTTTAGAGGATGATGGAAATTTGATATTCCCACTATGTGTGTACATGTCGTTTCTCAAGTCTCAATCAACAATTTAACAAGTTGAAAAAATGAATTAAAACTGAATCATAATCAACAATTTAACAAGTTGAAAAAATGAATTAAAATTGAATCATGAGAAAATAATTCAAAACTGATTAATCTTTTTTTAAACTATAACCTGGTTCTCTTTCTTCTCTTCATCTTAATCATAGCTTTAATCAGGTTAAATAGGGAATGATTTGGTTACAATTAGAGTAGAACGTAACTTCCTGATTAGATAATAATAGATTAAACTCCCATATTTATCTATCTATTATAAATTAAATATAATTCATTTAATTTATCTCTAATTAACTTAATCAAATAACCATACTAATTCATAACTCGAATTATTAATCGGCCCAACCTTAACCACCCGTTTACAAGATCGGCCCAACCCGCCTCATAGGCTCGAGTACGGCTTCCCAACAGTTTCAAAGTTTTGGGTTGGAGATGGTCTCATTCGTATAGAATCTGTCTCTATCTCTTCTAAATGATTCTAAAATTTAATTTGTTTATTTCAGTTTTTCCAAAATTCCATAAACGCTTCCCCATGTACAAACTATAAAACTAAGCATGGATCTTTCATATTTTACCAATGGGGTGCTGACCCATTGGCAAAAGCAAAGCCTTTAAACATCTTCAAGGAGTGAGATCTTTGGGTTCAAGTCTCACAGACGACGGAAGTAAGAAATTTGCCGTTCAAAAAAAAGTTTTAGCCACCGACTCGAATTTATTATGGAGCATCATTAACACCCTCTTGAGGGAATTTGTTATTTTAGATTTGGATAATCTTCATCATATTTTTGGTATCATTGCCACTTGAGACATACATAACCTTCTTTTTCGTCTCAGCCCCCGACATTCGTGAAATTTTTACCTGCAGGTATATCCGCAAGCGAACCATGTGCTAGACCGTGGATACGTCCAATAAGCTCAGCACCACCTTTGGTGACTTGCTTCTCGATGGTATCATATACTGAACTCTAGCTGGGGTGTTACAATATCTTACCTTCATGCGCCCAGACATTACTTTTGCTGTTCAGCAGGTCTGTTTGGTTTTGCATGCCTAAGGGAACCTCATTTTCAATTTATGATGCAAATCTTGCGATACCCGAATGGTACAATTGATTGCGGTCTACACTTTATCTCGTTTTCTACTTATTCAATGACGATATTTGATGCCGATTTTGGAAGATGTCTAGACTCTAGATTCCTGTTGGTCAACATCGAGATATTGTGTTTTTGTGAGCGATAACTTACTATGGTCATCCAAACCACAACTGACAATATCCAGATCCAGTGGGGTTCTATATATGTCGTTGCTGAAACTCATGGCCGGCCCTGAGGGTGGGCGGGGAGGACCACCGGCCAGGGCCTGATATTTCAAGGGCACGTTTTTTATGAAAAAAATCCCGATATGTATATGTAAAATATTTTTTTAATATCGTACACTCATACAAACACCAACATAGGCCTCCTTACAAAACTTTTCTTATGGTTTAGATTAGTTATTAACCCCTTTGGCATTAGGTTTAGACCTTTTGTGAGTCCAATACCCAATTTCGTTAAGGCCTAAGGGCACATTTTTTCAAGCTCAAACAGGGTAAACGAATTCTCAAGGCCGACTCTGCTGAAACTACATGGTTGCATAATCTACTACTCGAGCTTCATGTCCCACTGCACCGAGCTACTGTAGTTTATTGTGACAACATGTTAGTTGTCTACTCGTCCGAGAACCCAATTCAACATCAACATACAAAACATGTTGAAATTGACACACACTTCGTTTAGGAAAAAGCCGGCCTTGGCCACCCCAGATGTTCCAAAATTTTCGCTCCAGTTCGAGTGTTTGTCCAATCGCCGCTCAAACTGCGGATAAATATTAAAGTATATTATATTTAATGAAAAATGATTGTATTTATCTTTTTCATATTTAGTTGCAAAACAGGCAACAAGCTGCGCCGCTACCCTTTTTGAATCATTAATAAAGAAAATCTATACTTGAACCGTTTTTATAACTTTTGACAAATAGGGTTCATCTTTATAATTTACAAAATAAACGATTTTTTTTTAAAATAGAACAGTACTGATATTTAAATATAAGATAGCTTCAAAGTTCGAACCACAACTTAATTTTTGTGGGGCAATGGTTTTGATATTTTCATCATTGATTAAAAGTCAAAGATGGCGCTCAAAAAATAAAAAAAATAAAAGTCAAAGATTGCAATAATGAATGTGTGGCGGCAATTCTATCTCTAGTTGACTACATATTTCCATTTATAGTATGAGTCTTTGCTTCGATCATCATAACAAACATGACCACCACAACTTCAACCATCACACCATACAATCGAGTAACCGAACTCAAAGCTTTCGACCAAACAAAAACCGGCGTCCAAGGCCTCCTCGATGCGGGTATCCGACACGTCCCTCGCATCTTCATCAATCAACTCGAAACCATTCAAAAACCTTCCACCTCTATCGAGCTTCCACTCATAGACCTCGGATCCACCGATAGAGCATCCGTGGTGGAAAAGATCCGTGTTGCCTCGGAGAATATCGGGCTTTTTCAAGTAGTGAATCATGGAATCCCGTTGAGTGTGATGCACGAGACGCTTCAAGGCGTCCGTAGATTCCACGAACAAGATGTCGAGAATAAAAAACGGTTTTACTCGAGAGATGCTTCGAGGACCGTGGTGTATAATAGCAATTTCGATCTGTATACTTCGCGAGCCGCGAACTTGAGAGACACATATTTTTCATTTATGGCTCCATCACCTCCAAAGGTGGAAGAATTGCCGGAGGTTTGTAGAGACATACAAATCGAGTACTCGAATCTTATGTTGAAACTTGGCGGCTTACTGTTTCGGTTGATCTCGGAGGCTTTAGGTTTGAAACCAAATCACTTGGGGGATATGGAGTGTGACAAGGGGTTGACATTTGTTGGCCATTGTTACCCTGCTTGTCCGCAACCGGATCTAACCATGGGTGCAACCAAACACACGGACGACGGTTTCTTGACTGTACTTCTACAAGATGATATCGGCGGGCTGCAAATACTTCATCAAAATTGTAGGTCCCTATCCGATGGATGACGAACCTCAAACCTTGTTATACAAACCTACTAGCGAGTGCGGAATCCAAGCTAGCAAGCAAACCGAGTTAGTAGCAAGTAGAGAAACAAACACACAAGTTCACCGATTAACACAACTTGTATTAATGCAATGAGGGTTCGATTACAAGCTCAATGTTTACAGAAATGTTCTATAAACTCTCAAAGTGTGTGTGTGAGTTCCGGACAGAATGCTCTCAAAGCTCTCTATCTCTCGGATGTGCAAAATGGCAGAACTTTTTCACACACATACACTGCATGGGTATATATATACCCAGCCCATGATGCTAGTTCGAAGGATCCGATAGATGGTCCGAAGGATCATCTATCGATGGCTAAGCAATCGAAGGATCAACATGGACTTCGAAGGATGATCTATCTATCATCCATCGAAGGTTCATCTTTCGAGAAGCTCGAAGGATCAACAATATCCTTCGAGCTGCTATCCTTCAAGCAATCCTTCGATACAAGCAATCATCTTTCAACTGTTGTCCAAGTCAAACCGGAGGATGGTTGACTTGGTCAACTTACAACACAAATCAGGACATCGTTTACAAAGTGACCGAATACAGACAAAGTACAGACACAAGTGCACCAACAAACTCCCCCTTGGCTGTAGCTTTGTCTTGATCTTCAATAAATGTAGACTCGTCTCGAACTTCGACGGTCTTGGGTCTTCGAGTTCTCAAAACTCTGATGTCCTTCCAAGTCTTCAAAGTCGGAGGATCTTCAAAGTCTTCACGTCTTGAAAGCAGAGAGTGTATCAACAAACTACCCGTATCATGTAGGAAGTGTGTTGACAAACTCCCCCTTAACATAAGCTCCCCCTTGAGTTATGCTCGTGAAATACTCTAACTTTATGAAGTGAGATCCTTGTGGTGTTGATGATGGCCAGCGGCAAACTCGATCATCTTCATCTTTTGAGCGCCTTCTCGTCGTGTCTTCATTCCAAAGCTTGTCATCGACCATGTTCTCCTAGCCTTTAGAATCTGCACATGCAAGAAATCTAAACGCGTAATGAGAACAACTGCTTGGAATATAGTATAAACAAATGACACACGAATGACCATGTCATAATCAAACACCGTCCGACAGTTTGAAAGTTTAATAAATTTATCAATTTTAAATTCTAACTTTCAAAATCTGCAAATTTTTGACCGTTTATGAAGATTTAGTCAATTCGGTTTTCGTTCAGGTTTCAGGTAACGAAGACTCGAGCTCCAACATCGTACGATCGAAAATAAAGCAGAAATAAAATCTTTTTGTCTTTTATAAAGTTTATATTAAAACACACCTAAACTCTTTTTGGTATTTTTGAAATTAAAAGACAACAATTTAAAATCCTTTGAGTGTTATCAAACGACATCACCGCTAATGTCGTGCTGATATGCACCAAACGACGAAACTGTTTTAAAAGAAAACAATAAAAGTTAAGCAGAAAATAAATAAATATATACAAACATTCTTTTTGCGAGTTTCGAGGGTAAGAGAATCATATCAGTGTACGGTCATGCCAAAACACTCTTGTTGTTCAGTTAGTTAACATTAAAATAAGCATCCTATAACAATTATCGGTATTGTTGTCCACTTAAGCTCAACTTATCAGATGTAATCATGTTTAGAGGATACGTTAATGTATGATTTATACTTACCGACCGGTGTTCATCCACATCACGACACATTCCCGTATCAAGGTATGCACGAGAGTTCATCTTACCGGTGAGTATACCGATTATCATCTGTTTGACCGTATAAGCTGTGAGATACTCACTTATTTTGATTTGAAAACAAGTCCTATGTGATATAATCACTTATTGATGAGGAACTTGATTTTCGTATGCATCAGGGCACAGGTGCAAGTCCGTGAACAGGTCAGTACTTTCGTACAGCAGAGAGACGAACTTGACACCCGGATAAATGTGATATTTTTATCACTTATTTGATTTGGACATGTGATTGTTTATCACTTATTGAGGTCGAATGCAGTATGCAATATGTACACGTATGTATAGTATCATGGAAGATCTAGACTTGCGTCCCCGTTATTTTTCGGTAAAAGATACAACCATGATACCCAGATGATAAGCAGCATAAAGACCGAATATCTCAGAACCTCGGCAATCTATCAAACGAAATTTCGGTACTAAGACCATATGCCAATGAATGGTTCCCACCTGATCTTCAGTCGATTAAGATTTATATCACCCTGCACACTTTAAAATGATTGTGAGCCTACCGATACATCTTATATAGAGCTGCTTATCGTTTTGCATTTAAGGTTTAAAGAGGTTTGGATAGACCACTGATGTACTATCATTTTCTCTTTTGCTCGCCAGGAAACTCATTTTTGTTTTTCTATTGTTTTTGTGTTTTTGAAATTTTTCGATGTTTTTGGATTTTCAGATTTTGGATTTACTCCCCCTAAAATCAATAAACTAAGATAAATTTAAAAACACACAAAGATATTTACAAAAAAATGACTTTCCGATGTTGGTTTTACTCTTGCTTGACCTTAATGCCGTTTACCAATAATAAAAAGTCAAATCTTGATTTGTCAAATGCTTTGGTAAATAAGTCGGCACGTTGGTCATCGGTGTGGACCTTAACAACATCGATTAGCCTTTTCTCAAAGCAATCACGTATGAAGTGATATTTGATTTCGATGTGTTTGGTCTTTGAATGCTGCACAGGATTTCTAGTGATATCTAAAGCAGCAGAATTATCAACGTAAATAGGAGTAGTTAGGAATTCAAAACCGTAGTCCCGCATTTGTTGTTGGATCCAAAGAACTTGGGAGCAACAACTTGAGGCAGCAATGTATTCAGCTTCGCATGTTGATGTAGCTACACACGTCTGCTTCTTGCACTGCCATGTGACTAGGCGATTTCCTAAAAACTGACATCCAGCCGTTGTGGATTTGCCGTCGATTTTGCATCCGCCAAAATCAGAATCACTGAAAGCTACCAATTCAAAGTTATTATCCCTAGGGTACCACAGACCGGTGTCAGGGTACGCCTTCAAATAACGAAAAATCCTTTTAACAGCAGCAAGATGTGAGGCCTTCGGGTTAACTTGATATCTGGCAAGCAGGCATGTTGGGTACATTATGTCTGGCCTTGATGCTGTGAGGTACATAAGAGATCCAATCATAGCGCGATAGTTTGAAGGACTAACAGCTTCTCCCTTCAAATCTGGAGTAATTCCGTGATTAGTTGGCAATGGGGTACCAATGGGCGTTGCATCAGACATCTGGAACCGGCTCAAGATGTCACCAACATATTTAGTCTGATGGATGAATATCCCAGACTCCGTTTGTTGTACTTGTAGGCCCAAGAAGAAAGTCATTTCCCCCATAGCACTCATCTCGAATTTATCCTGCATAATGCGCTCGAATTCCCTACACAAGACATCATTAGTAGAACCAAAAATAATGTCATCAACGTATACCTGTACCAGAAGAAGATCTCCATCTTGTTCCTTGATGAAAAGAGTACAGTCGATAAGACCTCTACGAAAACCGTCCTCCAGCAGATAGTGTGATAAGGTTGCATACCAAGCTCGTGGTGCTTGATGAAGACCATAAAGAGCTTTGTTGAGCAACCAAACCCGATCGGGATGGATAGGATCTTCAAAACCTGGAGGCTGTTCGACGTACACCTCTTCTTCAACCACACCGTGTAAAAATGCACTTTTCACGTCCATCTGATAGACCTTGAATCCTTTGAAGGACGCATAGGCTAGAAAGATTCGAATTGCTTCGAGACGTGCAACAGGTGCATAGACTTCGTTGTAGTCGATCCCTTCAATCTGACGAAAACCCTGAACGACTAAACGTGCTTTGTTTCGGATAACAACTCCGCGGTCATCCTTTTTGCATTTGAAAACCCAACGGGTACCAATCTTCTTATATCCAGCAGGTTTCTCTACGAGTTTCCAGACACCCAGCTTCTGGAATTGTTGCAGTTCTTCCTGCATTGCTTCAACCCAAGCGTTATCTTTCAAGGCTTCTTTCCACGTTCTTGGTTCTTCTTGTGAGACATAACACGCGAAGGACCAGTCGTTTTGTTGCCCGGATTCTCGAATGGCTGCATACAAGCCTGCATTGTTGTTGTTTCGCAACATGTTTCTTGTTTGAACGCCACTTTGCACATTTCCAATGATGTTTTGTTGAGGATGGGTATTATGAATCCTTGTTTCTGGATTATCTGGAACTGGAACATTTATACCCAGGTTGTTAAGATTAAGATCAACAACCAATTCAAGACTCGGAATTGACGAAGAGGATGATGCAGCAGCCTCAGCTGTTCTATGTGTATCCACTGGAGGAGTACCCTCTGAAGTACCATGAACTGCTGTTGTAGGAGCTTCTTGATCTGCATCTAGAAATTCATCATCCTCTGAAGATTCGTTCAATTCGTTTGCCTCATGAAAATCCTCATTGTTGAGAGTATTATTGTTCACCGAAGAAGATGGTTCTTGATTAACAAGAATTGGACGAACCACCGGTGAAACTGTTGCATTGTCACTCTCGAAAAACATCCTAGCCGCAGCATTTTCTTCAACGGTTTCAACATTGATCGAATTGAAAAAGTCATCATACTCAAACATCCAAGGTTGACCCGGATTTTTGACTGGCAAGGTGTGCCTTTGTACTCTGACCTCAGACCATTCCTCGACCCTTTTAGTCTCTAGATTCCAGACTCGTAAGTTAGGGGTGGCATACCCAAGAAAGTATCCATCAATTGCTCTTGCCCCAAACTTTCCATTAGGATCGATGATTGTGCATGGAGCTCCAAACGGTTCGAGATAAGACAAATCTGGTTTCCGTTTTTGAAGAAGCTCAAAGCAGGTCTTGTTGTGTCTTTTGACTGTAAGGACTCTGTTCAATGTGTAACATGCAGAGGCCACAGCTTCAGTCCAAAATGGAATGGGCAACTGTGACTCTACCAACATTGTCCTAGCAGTCTCGATCAATGTGCGGTTCTTACGTTCAGCGACACCATTCTGTTGAGGAGTATAAGCTGCACTAAACTCATGAAGAATACCCTTTGAAGTGCAGAACTCCGCCATGGAATGATTTTTAAATTCAGTACCATTGTCGCTACGTATCCGCCTAACCTTCAACTTATACAAATTCTCAATCTGAATGATCAAGTTTTTGATGATGCCAAAGGTTTCACTCTTGTGTGCCATGAACGCAACCCAAGAAAATCTTGAATAATCATCAGTAACCACGAGGCAGTATTGATCACCTCGAATACTCTTGTGCTTGACAGGACCGAACAAATCCATATGCAAGCGTTCAAGAGGAACTGCCACCGTGTTGATCTTCTTTGTAGGGTGCTTCTTCTTTGTTTGCTTTCCTTTCTGGCACGAAACACAGATGTCTTGAAGATGGAAATTTTTGAGGGGTACACCATTCACCAATTCATTTGAAACCAAATGATTCATTTTGCGTAAGTGAATGTGACCCATTCGTCTGTGCCAAGAGATAGTGTCTTTTTCTGTGGCTTTGGAAACGAAACAAGTTGCTTGTGCAGACGTAGTAATAGCCTGGCTCATGTCAAGGACGTACAAATCATTTATCCTTGGAGCCGACAAGAGAATCCATTCTTTTGGAATTTTGAAGCCGGGTTTCAGCACATAACATCCATTAGCATCAAAGTGTACTGAGAACTGCGTGTCACAGATTTGAGAAACACTGAGAAGATTGTGATCAAGTTGTTGCACAAAATTGATCTTGTCAAAGCTGACAATCCCGTTAGATATCATTCCTTCACCCGTAATGTATCCACCTTTATCTCCAGCAAAAGCAACATAACCTCCTCTAATAGATTTAACGTCGTAGAGAAGCTTCATGTCGCCTGTCATGTGCCTGGATGCCCCACTATCAACAATCCAATGACTACTGATAGTTCCTCCTGAAGCACCCTGCACATGAACTCAAATGAATTAGTTGGAGATGGGGACCCAAGCCATTGTGGTCTTGGGTCTTCCATTTTCATCAATGACAATAACTTCTTGTCTTTGATGGTTGGTGAATTGTGATGGTCCCCCTGATTCAACAACCGTTTTTGGTTTCCAAGTCTGTTTGGTTTCACCAGTGTTTTTCTTTAAAATTTTAACTTCTTGATGATTTGAAGTTTTAGAATTGTCTGGTTTTACAACAACAGATTGTTTTTGAACCACATCGGTTTTAATCGCTTTTTCAATCTTTTTGACCTGTTGGCGTTTCTGTTTCTTTTCCCTTTCTTTTACAAGTCGGGGGTCTTGTTTTGTGGAAACAGATGGCTTACGGTCAGTTTTGCCACGGGGATCATCAACCTTTCCTTTTTGTTTATGAAGATATGGACAATTACGAATAATATGTCCAATGGTTCCACATTCAAAACATGATCTTCGTTCTACAAACCCCGAAGTATCATGTGATTGCTTAGCCGATGATGTTGAACTTTGTGAACCCGAGGTACTGGGCTTTGAACTACTTGGTTCATTTCTTTTCTCGACAATAGCTTTCTTGACAAAATCTAAGTTAGATTGATTTTCAAACTTTTCAATTTTGTCCGTTCCCGTCGATTTCACAAAGTTAACCTTTTTCTTCTTCTTTTGGTTCGGCTTCTTGTCAGCTTGAGCCGGTGCTTTACCTTTGGGTTTGGTGTGATTTTGCTGTGTTGGCACTGTTGGCAATTTCTTGTTGCCAAATTGCTTTCGGATTTCAGCTTTTGGAATAGGAGGACACTGTGTAACTGTAACTTTAGGTCCTGCCTTTCCCAAGAACTTACTCGTCGAATTCTCAAAGACTTTACAGATTAAGGATTGATTAACACTCTTAATGGGAAAATCTTTGTCTGAGTAAATTTTATCATCACCAACTAGAGTGTACAGCAAATTCACACTCTCCGGCTTTTCTGCAGATGAGGACTCAGTCGCAACAGTCTTAGCGGGTTGAACAGGGGGATCACATAGAATGTGATTCTCAAGAGGTATGTCCTCATTTTTTACTACCGCATCAGACTTTGCTGGGACAGTATCATCAGATTCATCATCAGACGAATCAGCATCCTCAATCACAACTGGAGGATCTTGATTCTGTTCAGCACTCACAAATGTATCTGCTGACACATCTGAATCTGAGGATACTTCCTTTTGGTATCCGAGTCCTGCAGCAAACTCCTTAACATCTAGAGGCACAGAAGGTTCAAAGAATACCCTGTCCTCTTCATCAGGCATGGCGTCATAATTATGTCTCACTGGTGGTGGACACTTCTTGTAGCCTATGCATGTGACATCTCTCTTTTCCTTCTGAACATCAATGATGTGATCTAACACATAGCTAGAGCTCAAATAACTGTCTAGCTTGAGTTGGATCGCATCACTTTCGGTTTTCACACAAGCCATCTCTTTTTGCATTGTTTCAAGACGAGAGATATACAAATTAATATCAGTTTGTTTTCTTGAAACCATTTTAGTCAGTTCAGTTTTATCCTTCTTTAATGTTTCAATTACTGACTTAAATTCTTTTTCATGGTTTTCATAAAACATGTTGGCTTCTGTGCATTTAGAGAGATCCACAGTCAACTTCTGATTGTGGATGAATGTCACATCATATTTCTCTTGCAAAGCCTCATGCTTGCTTTGCAAGTCACACCAATCAGCACTCAAGGAACTATGTTTGTCTTGCAAGTCAAACAAACTAGCTTGTAAAGCATCATGTTTGGCTTGCAACTCAGACATGTTTCCTTCCAAATCAGCACACCTAGCATGCAATCTATCACATTCATCACAATTAATAGCAGTGGGTTCATCGACACATACCTGACTTGATGAACCGTCGACATTAGCCATAAAGGCTGAATGGAGAGAAGACGAAGAGTAAGCAGCCTGATCCACCAGAATAGATCTTCTTTGAGTTTCTGCTACAGCTTCCCCCAAGAGTTCATCAATGTCAATATCATCCGAAACATTAGATGTCTCACCCACATGATCATCACCAGAGTTGGATGATTCTTCATCAACACTCCTGCTGTATCCAGAGGAGTCTTCATCTTCAGACGATTCATCACCACTGGCAGAAGATTCTCCACCACTGGTGTGAACTAGCTCCTTCACAATCTGAGCAAAACATGCTGTTCCATCAGGAGCATCACCACCCAACTGGATTGACCAGTCACAACCTTCATCCACCTGAACTGCAAGTGCTCGGTTGGTTTGGTTGTTAACAGGCACCAATGTACGATCATTGTTTCTGTTCTGCTGGTTGCCTTGGTTTCTGAAGGGGTTTTGATTCCCGTGCTGGGCTGGCTTTGTGCACTCCCTTTTGAAGTGACCCCGTTCACCACAGTTGAAGCACTTTACAGCTTGCTTATCGAACCCATACTTGGTGTCTCGCTTACTTTCCAAGCTGGTTCTGCCAGTACTTTCCATCCAATCCTTTGCTCTTCTCACAGCACTCGCAAAGGCCCACTTGATATCCATCAAGTCCATCTCTTCCTTATCAATCTGCCGGTAATCTTCTTGTGTCAGATTAATGTTTCCAATCTGACCTTCTATCAACCCACAGTACGCGCTCACTACAGTGTTAAGTAGCTCCATGTGTTCCTTAGCTACTTCTACACTGACTTTAGAAAAGCTTGAAGTGTCAAGCTGTACTGTATTTGGCTTTGATGGTTGACCTGCAGCAGATGATGTTCCTCCATAAAACGCATATTGTGGTTGTTGAGCAGGAGGAGGAGGAGGTGGTTGTATTGGATTTCCATACAGATCTGTGGTTGGAGGCGGCTTTACAGGAACTTGCACTGGATTGCCATACATATCCGTGCTTGTGACAAACGCCGTTTGAAGTGGAGCATGTGAACCGGCTTTTGCTGATGAAGAAGTGGAGGTGCCATAATACATCTCTGGATTCTGTGGCACTGCAACTCTCTTTGCCTTCAACGTTTCTTCCTGATCCTTGTTCTCCAGAAGCTGCACGAAATCGTTGATATTTGTAGTTTTCAACGTTCCGTTGTACTTCAAGATTTCCAGGAAGTTATTCCATTGAGGAGGCAATGCATCGGCAAACTTCTTTACCACCTCTGTTGGAGTCGTTGTGACTTCAAAGTTGGTCAGCTCAGTAAGTAGGTGATAGAAACGGCTTGTCATATCTCCCAAGGACTCCTTATCCATACATGTGAAGCCATCGAATTCTTTCTTCAGTAGATCTCGTCGTAGTTGACGTGTGGCTTCATTACCTACTCCTCTTGTCTTCAATGCATCCCACAGCTTCTTCGTAGTCTTGAAACTGACGAACTGATGATAAATATCCTTGCTCAGTGCTTGAGTGAGAATAGCGTATGCTTTCTTTTCTAAGTCATACGTCTTCTTTTGATCATCAGGAAGATCGGCAAATGTAGCTGTCGAAGAAGCAGCAACCTCGATAGATTGATCGAATTCCGTAGTGAACCGCAACCACAACTCTGTATTTTGACCAAGAATGTATGTATGGAAACGATCAACCCATCCCGGATATTCATTAAGATGCATCAACTTTGGAGGCCTGTTCAAACTTCCGGTTTCACTTTCGCTTAGTAGAAGACTTTGAATACTCGGAGTTTGATTTGAAACAAACGCCCATTGACCAGCTGGAGTGGCATTTGTTTGTGAGGATGTAGATACCGGAGATTCGGCCCATGATGGAGATTGACTGGTGTTCATGTATTTTCCACTGTCTCGTGCCGGATTTCCCCACCAACTCGGATTCATCTTTGACAAGAAAAATAAATTCTATGTCCAAGTCACGAAAGATGATGAGCACCCGAAAGATCACTCCCAGTCGAAGGACCCTGGTCGAAGGATCTGAAATCACAGAAACTTGTTAACAACAAACTGGCCACAATCGAAAGATCAACTATTGTTCGAAGGATCAACAGTACTCGAAAGATTACTGTTGAGTCTCGAACAATGATTTCGAAAGATTCAAGAGCTCGAAGGATTCTCCTTTGAAAGATCCTTATCTTTCGAGCTAAATCCCTATCTTTTGGACACTTGTCTTTCGATTAGATTCCTTTCTCGAAGGATATGATTCAGACTTCGAAAGATGGGTCGAAGGATAACAATCTTTCGAGCCTTCCTTGATCGACAGATGTCGAAGGATAGTCTTTCGATGTCGAAAGATATCTTTCGAGAGGTTCTGACACAAACTGATCTGATGTGAAAGGTTGGTGAAAAGGTGACAGGTTGGTAAGTCAACTTTCGGCACGATGGTATGTGCAGGCTGTCCTTTCACCACCAACTTTGAAAATTTTGCCAAAAATGATCAACCTTATCTTCAAACCAGTCACCGGAAGTTTAACCGGAGCTTTCGCCGGAAAACACAAAGTTACTCAAAAACAAGTTTTCAAGTTACCCAACCCCACTTTAAACACTCCCGGTTAGTTTAGACACGTTTTTACTCAAAGAAAATGCAAGAAACTTAGTAAAAACAGGTGCAAAACCAAGTGTTTCAACACACCAAAACTTGTAAAAACCCGGTTTTAAACAAGGTTAAGAGCCTTAGCTCTGATACCACTTGTAGGTCCCTATCCGATGGATGACGAACCTCAAACCTTGTTATACAAACCTACTAGCGAGTGCGGAATCCAAGCTAGCAAGCAAACCGAGTTAGTAGCAAGTAGAGAAACAAACACACAAGTTCACCGATTAACACAACTTGTATTAATGCAATGAGGGTTCGATTACAAGCTCAATGTTTACAGAAATGTTCTATAAACTCTCAAAGTGTGTGTGTGAGTTCCGGACAGAATGCTCTCAAAGCTCTCTATCTCTCGGATGTGCAAAATGGCAGAACTTTTTCACACACATACACTGCATGGGTATATATATACCCAGCCCATGATGCTAGTTCGAAGGATCCGATAGATGGTCCGAAGGATCATCTATCGATGGCTAAGCAATCGAAGGATCAACATGGACTTCGAAGGATGATCTATCTATCATCCATCGAAGGTTCATCTTTCGAGAAGCTCGAAGGATCAACAATATCCTTCGAGCTGCTATCCTTCAAGCAATCCTTCGATACAAGCAATCATCTTTCAACTGTTGTCCAAGTCAAACCGGAGGATGGTTGACTTGGTCAACTTACAACACAAATCAGGACATCGTTTACAAAGTGACCGAATACAGACAAAGTACAGACACAAGTGCACCAACAAAAATCAATGGGTTGATGTTCCGCCTACTCCGGGTGCGCTTGTGATCAATAATGGGGATCTGTTACAGGCAAGTCTAGTTCTACATGTTATTTTGATTATAGAAATGAGGCTTGTAAACGAACTGGAACGGTTCAGCAGAACTTGGTTTATCTAACAAACGAACGATCATGAACAAAACTTTTTTATTGATTTAATTAATTTAATGAACAAACACGAACACATGTTCAGTTCGTTCATTATGTTAATGGGCGTTCGTTCATTTAAATACGCTTACGTTTTTTTATGTTCTTTGGTTTATTGTTTAAACATGTTACGCCAGTTACCATTTAGTTTAGTTTTATGAAACTAAAATATCACCAATTATAATTTAGTCTAGTTTTATAACTTTAACACAACGTTATTCATTGTTAGTTTTAATTGGTGTTAGCTTAGTTATGTTCATTTATCTATGTTCAGTTGCGTTTGTTTGTTTACATTCGTGAACCATTCGTTTATACTATTAATGAAAGAACCTAAATAAACACGACCACATTTGTTTTCTTAAGGAACTAACACGAACAAGTAAACCCCGTTCGTTTAAATGTTCTTGCAAGCACATATGTTTGGTTAAAGTTAAACAAACGAACATGAGCATTCTCTGTTCGTGTTCATTTACAAGCCTATTGAAAACTATTAAAAACTAGAATCCAATATTGTTAAGTTTCAGATGATATCGAATGACAAATTGAAAAGTGTGGAGCACAGAGTGGTGGCGAATGAGAAAGGACCAAGGGTGTCGGTGGCATGTTTCTTTAGCAGCTCCCTAGCGGCGTCCACGAAGGTGTACGGACCTATCAAGGAATTGCTTTCCGATGAGAACCCACCGAGGTACAGGGAAACCACAGTTCATGACTACGTTCAATATTCCTTCTCTAAGGGCCTTGATGGTGCTCCTCGTTTACATCATTTGAAGCTATTATAAATTGTACCATACTTGTGAAATCTGCTATCTTATTATTATTTTTAAAGAAAAGTGTATATATTGATCATACTCATGCTTATTAATATTAATATTAATATCCGGACAACATTTAAGCTTTTAAACTGACCCTTTCCATGATTTTAAATTATATATGCCACAAGAACAATTTGGTTGATTTCCTCTATTTGTGTTCTGGGTAAGCTATATTTATAAAATACTTTCTACACTAAAAACTACAACTCAAATACTTTCTACACTACTTCAATAGATTGTTCTGATATGTGCTCAATAATTAAAATAAATAAAAAACTCCATAACCTTAAAGTATGTGTTTATTTTATGTATTTAGTGTGTAAATTATCTGCAATAATTTGTTCATATATCATATATCCACCAGAGTGCAGTATAAATCATCACCACATCTGTTTCTATATTGTAATATATGTACCGACTGATATGGAGAAAAAACAAATGGGTCACGGAACTCTCATCTGATATGGTTAGCAGCCATCGATCTAGATCACTATTGACCAGTGTTATTGTAGGTCCCTATCCGGTGGATGACGAACCTCAAACCTTGTTATACAAACCTACTAGCGAGTGCGGAATCCAAGCTAGCAAGCAAACCGAGTTAGTAGCAAGTAGAGAAACAAACACACAAGTTCACCGATTAACACAAATTGTATTAATGCAATGAGGGTTCGGTTACAAGCTCAATGTTTACAGAAATGTTCTATAAACTCTCAAGGTGTGTGTGTGAGTTCCGGACAGAATGCTCTCAAAGCTCTCTATCTCTCGGATGTGCAAATGGCAGAACTTTCAGAACTAACTCGCACACATACACTGCATGGGTATATATATACCCAGCCCATGATGCCAGATCGAAGGATCCGATAGATGGTCCGAAGGATCATCTATCGATGGCTAAGCAATCGAAGGATCAACATGGACTTCGAAGGATGATCTATCTATCATCCATCGAAGGTTCATCTTTCGAGAAGCTCGAAGGATCAACAATATCCTTCGAGCTGCTATCCTTCAAGCAATCCTTCGATACAAGCAATCATCTTTCAACTGTTGTCCAAGTCAAACCGGAGGATGGTTGACTTGGTCAACTTACAACACAAACAGGACATCGTTTACAAAGTGACCGAATACAGACAAAGTACAGACACAAGTGCACCAACAAACTCCCCCTTGGCTGTAGCTTTGTCTTGATCTTCAATAAATGTAGACTCGTCTTGAACTTCGACGGTCTTTGGTCTTCGAGTTCCCAAAACTCTGATGTCCTTACATGTTCTTCAATGTCGGAGGATCTTCAAAGTCTTCACGTCTTGAAAGCAGAGAGTGTATCAACAAACTACCCGTATCATGTAGGAAGTGTGTTGACAAATTCCCCCTTAACATAAGCTCCCCCTTGAGTTATGCTCGTAAAAAAAAAAAACTTTATCTTTATGAAGTGAGATCCTTGTGGTGTTGATGATGGCCAGCGGCAACTCGATCATCTTCATCTTTTGAGCGCCTTCTCGTCGTGTCTTCATTCCAAAGCTTGTCATCGACCATGTTCTCCTAGCCTTTAGAATCTGCACATGCAAGAAATCTAAACGCGTAATGAGAACAACTGCTTGGAATATAGTTAGCATAAACAAATGACACACGTATGACCATGTCACAATCGAACACCGTCCGACAGTTTGAAAGTTTAACAAATTTATCAATTTTAAATTTTAACTTTCAAAATCTGCAAATTTTGACCGTTTATGAAGATTTAGTCAGTTCGGTTTTCAGTCAGGTTTCAGGTAACGAAGACTCGAGCTCCAACATCATACGATCGAAAATAAAATAGAAATAAAATCTTTTTGGTAATTTTTTTTTTTTTTGAAATTAAAAGACAACAATTTAAAATCCTTTGAGTGTTATCAAACGACATCACCGCTAATGTCGTGCTGATATGCACCAAACGACGAAACTGTTTAAAAGAAAAACAATAAAAGTTAAGCAGTAAATAAATATATACAGACATTCTTTTTGCGAGTTTCGAGGGTAAGAGAATCATATCAGTGTACGGTCATGCCAAAACACTCTTGTTGTTCAGTTAGTTAACATTAAGATATGCATCCTATAACAATTATCGGTATTGTTGTCCACTTAAGCTCAACTTATCAGATGTAATCATGGCGAGGGGATACGTTAAGGTATGATTTATACTTACCGACCGGTGTTCATCCACATCACGACACATTCCCGTATCAAGGTATGCACGAGAGTTCATCTTACCGGTGAGTATACCGATTATCATCTGTTTGACCGTATAAAATGTGAGATACTCACTTATTTTGATTTGGAAACAAGCCCTATGTGATATAATCACTTATTTATGAGGAACTTGATTTTCGTATGCATGAGGGCACAGGTGCAAGTCCGTGAACAGGTCAGTACTTCCGTACAGCAGAGAGACGAACTTGACACCCGGATAAATGTGATATTTTATCACTTATTTGTTTGGACATGTGATTGTTTATCACTTATTGAGGTCGAATGCAGTATGCAATATGTACACGTATGTATAGTATCATGGAAGATCTAGACTTGCGTCCCCGTTATTTTTCGGTAAAAGATACAACCATGATACCCAGATGATAAGCAGCATAAAGACCGAATATCTCAGAACCTCGGCAATCTATCAAACGAAATTTCGGTACTAAGACCATATGCCAATGAATGGTTCCCACCTGATCTTCAGTCGATTAAGATTTATATCACCCTGCACACTTTAAAATGATTGTGAGCCTACCGATACATCTTATATAGAGCTGCTTATCGTTTTGCATTTAAGGTTTAAAGAGGTTTGGATAGACCACTGATGTACTATCATTTTCTCTTTTGCTCGCCAGGAAACTCATTTTTGTTTTTCTATTGTTTTTGTGTTTTTGAAATTTTTCGATGTTTTTGGATTTTCAGATTTTTGGATTTACTCCCCCTAAAATCAATAAACTAAGACAAATTAAAAAACACACAAAGATATTTACAAAAATGATTTTCCGATGTTGGTTTTACTCTTGCTTGACCTTAATGCCGTTTACCAAAATTAAGTTTTATCAGAAAAGATTTAACAAATTTTGGAAAGGTGAGTTGGCATGTCGGTAAGCGGTGCGGACCATGACAACATTGATGAGTTTCATATTGAAACAATCACGTGTGAGGTGATATCTGAGATCAACGTGTCAGGTCAAAGAGTGCTGTTCGAGATAATAATAATTCACAAAGTAGCTCAAATATCGACAAGTATAGGAGAGATTAAGAATTTAGAGGCGTATCCTGCAACTGTTCCGTGCATTGCAAGGAATCTAAGCACTCTCCCAACTGGATATCCACCCGGTGTGGACTTCAAAGTCGAATTTGCAACTACTGAAAAGTCTCTTGACAGCAATAAAATCATAAACCTCCGGGTCCGGCTGGTCTTCCACATTGTACCAGCGAAGGTCTTGACTTTCTCTTTCAGAAATGGTGTGCGGATGTTCAATCCACGCCAAGGCATCGACACACATTTCACTTCATTCGTTCCTGTGGACCCGATCAAAAACCATAATGACCAAATTTTGACACGTTCTTCATTTGGTCGAATTTTGCAACTTCATTCAGCCACATTTTCTTTTTCTTTCCTCTCTCTCCATCAAAGGCAACAATTTCTTCTGTCGCCTATCTTGTGCAAGGACATTCCACTATCAACAATCCTAAGACTATCAATAGTTCCTCCTGGAACTTCCTGCACACTCACTCAGAGATTAGTTGGAGAGTGGGACCCAAGCCTTCACAGACTTGGGTCGTCCGTCATCATCGAGAATTGTAACATCCATTTCCCGATGATTCGGAATTGATGTAGCTCCCCCTGAAACAGTTACCGGTTTTGGTATCCAAATCTCTTTCTGTTTTTCATGTTTAACATCCGATTTAACAGATTTTGTTTGAATAATCTCCGGTATTAAAAGCTTTTCAACTTCTTTTCTTTGTTTCTTTTTCTGTTTCTTTGCTCGTTGTTTAACAAGACGAGGGTCCTGTTTTGGTGAAACAGATCTTTTATGGTAATTGTTACCATGGGGGGCATCAATTTTTGTCTTTCTCTTGGTGAGATATGGACAATTCTTAATGATGTGCCCATACTCACAGCATTCAAAGCATGATCTCCGCTCAACAAACCTCGGAGTATCATAACTGCAATAGCTGGATGATGAACTTCGTGATCTTGAGGTACTTGGTCCTACATCACAACCGTTTGTATGTTGTGTATAGTTGTTTTGACTGTTTCTTTTCAAAATTTTACTTTGTTTAACAGAATCCTTGTTGGATTTGTTTTTGAAAGTATCAATTTTATCAGTCCCTCTTAATTTCACGAAGTTTATCTTCCGATCCTTTTTCTTGTTTTCGCCCTGTTTGCCTTTTCTATTCTCTTGGGCGGCCTGATTTTGTTCACGGGGATCATCAACCTTTGCTTTCAACTTATGAAGATATGGACAATTTCGAATGATATGTCCAATTGTTCCACACTCAAAACAATATCTTCGTTCAATAATCCCCGAAGCATCATGTGATCGTCTTGCCGACGATGATGAACTTTGTGATCCCGAGGTACTAGGTTTTGAACAGTTTGGATCATTTCTTTTCAACACTGTTGCTTGTTTAACAAAATCTAAGTTAGATTTGTTCTCAAAAGTTTCGATTTTGTCCGTTCCCTTAGATTTCACAAAGTTCACATTCTTGTTTTTCTTTTGGGTCTGTTTCTTCTGACCCTGAGTCGATGCTTTTCCTTTAGGTTTGGCATGATTTGGCTGCCTTTTCTCTGTTGGTAATTTCTTATTCCCAAATTGTTTTCGAATTTCGGCCTTTGGAATAGGAGGACACTGTGTAACTGTAACACGTGGTCCTGTCTTTCCCAAAAACTTACTTGTCGAATCTTCAAAGACTTTACTTATTAAAGATTGATTAACATTTTTAATAGGAAAATCTTTGTCAGAGTAGATTTTATCATCACCAACGAGAGTGTACAGCAAGTTCACACCCTCCGACTCTTTTGCAGACGAGGACTCGATTGCAACAGTCTTAGCGGGTTTGACAGGGGGATCACATAGAATGTGATTCTCAAGAGGTATGTCCTCATTTTTGACTACCGCATCAGACTTTGCTTGAGTAGCATCATCAGATTCATCATCTGAAGAATCAGCATCCTCCACCTCAACTGGAGGATCCTGTTTCTGTTCAGCAGTTACAGATGTATCTGCTGACACATTTGAATCTGAGGATACTTCTTTCTGGTATCCGAGTCCTGCTGCAAACTCCTTCACATCAAGAGGAACAGATGGTTCGAAGAACACTCTATCCTCCTCGTCAGGCATCGCATCATAATTGTGTCTCACAGGTGGTGGACATTTCTTATATCCTATGCATGTGACATCCCGTTTTTCTTTCTGAACGTCAATGATGTGATCCAACACATAGCTAGAACTCAAATAGCTATCTAGCTTGAGTTGGATTGCCTCACTTTCCGTTTTTACACAGACCATTTCTTTTTGCATTGTCTCAAGACGTGAGATATACAAGTTAATGTCCGTTTGTTTTCTGGAAACCATTTTAGTCAATTCAGTTTTATCTTTCTTTAATGTCTCAATCATTGACTTAAATTCTTTTTCATGGTTTTCATAAAACATATTGGCTTCTGTGCATTTTGAAAGATCCACGGTCAACTTCTGGTTGTGGATAAAAATCACATCATATTTCTCTTGCAAAGCTTCGTGTTTGCTTTGCAATTCACACCACCTTGCATTCAATGAAACATGTTTGTCTTGCAAGTCAAACAAACTAGCTTGTAAAGCATCATGTTTGCCTTGCAACTCAGACATGTTTGCCTTTAATCTAGCACAATTATCACAATCTACAGCAGTTGGTTCATCAACACATACCTGACTGGAATTACTCTCAGGTGTTGGCCTTTCTGCATCAGAATCAACAATCTCCCTTGATGATTCACATTCAGATCCATCCTCACTTGAACTTGAAGTTGTATCACCCTCAACTGAAGTTGAAACATCTTCATCTGAACTTCTAACATGTTCAGAACTGTTATCATTCCCCGAGGATCCACCCTTGCTGACATCTTTGACAATTTCAGCATACAACGCCGTTTTTGTCTGACTACTGTTCTTGGGATTAAGAAATGATGATTCTACAGTAGAATAATGGTGTTGTACGGCAACTGGGGGTAATGGATTTCCATACATGTCTGTGGTGGGAGCTGGCTTTACAGGAACTAGTTTTGGATTGCCAAAACAATCTGTGATTGTGACGTACTCCGTTTTTAATGGAGCATGTGGAACGGGTCTTGCAAACGAAGTACTGGAAGTTCCAAAATACATATCAGAATTGCATGGCACACTGGATCTTGCAGAAAACGTACTGCTCTCTGCAGTTGACGGATTACCCCATGCTGGATTCATTTTTGATCAGAAAAATGAATACTATATCAATGTCTCGAAGGATAATAGCCACCCGAAAGATCACACAGCCGAAGGATCCTGATCGAAAGATCTGAGATCACAGAAACTTGTTAACAATAAACTGACCACAATCGAAAGACCAACTATTGTTCGAAGGATCAACAGTACTCGAAAGATTACTGTTGAATCTCGAACAATGATGTCGAAAGATTCAAGAACTCGAAGGATTCTCCTTTGAAAGATCCTTATCTTTCGAGTTAAATATCCTTATCTTTCGTATAGCTGACTTTCGAAAGATCACACTTGTTCGAATGATCAACAGTGTTCGAAAGATCACTGTTGACTTTCGAGCAATGGCTTCGAAGGATTCAAAATCTCGAAAGATTCACACTTGAAAGATCCTTATCTTTCGAGATAAATCCTTATCTTTCGAACAACTATCTTTCGAGCAACTATCTTTCGAAAAGATTCTCTTATCGAAAGATATGTTTCGGACTCAGGAGGACTACTCGAAAGATGTTTATCTATCGAGCTGTCTCTGAACGAAGGATGGTCTTTCGATGTCGAAGGATATCTTTCGAAGTCGAAGGATATCTTTCGAATGTGCACTGACACACTGACACAGATGTGACGGGTTGGTGAAAAGGTGATGGGTTGGTAAGTCAACTTTCGGCAAAAGGGTATGGCAGGCTGACAACTTTCCCACCAACCAAGATTTTGAAAGATAATTTGCCCAAAAAGGAAACCTTATCTTCAAACCAGTCACCGGAGCTTTAACCGGAATAATCGCCGGAAAACACAAAGTCACCTAAAAACAAGTTTTAAGTTACCCAACCCACTTATGAACACTCCCGGTAAGTTTAAAACACGTTTTCCAGTTTAAAAGTGTAGAAAAACCAACAAAAACGAGTGTTAAACCAAGTGTTCAAACACACACCAAGAACTTGAAAAACCCGGTTTTAAACAAGGTAAAGAGCCAAGCTCTGATACCACTTGTAGGTCCCTATCCGGTGGATGACGAACCTCAAACCTTGTTATACAAACCTACTAGCGAGTGCGGAATCCAAGCTAGCAAGCAAACCGAGTTAGTAGCAAGTAGAGAAACAAACACACAAGTTCACCGATTAACACAAATTGTATTAATGCAATGAGGGTTCGGTTACAAGCTCAATGTTTACAGAAATGTTCTATAAACTCTCAAGGTGTGTGTGTGAGTTCCGGACAGAATGCTCTCAAAGCTCTCTATCTCTCGGATGTGCAAATGGCAGAACTTTCAGAACTAACTCGCACACATACACTGCATGGGTATATATATACCCAGCCCATGATGCCAGATCGAAGGATCCGATAGATGGTCCGAAGGATCATCTATCGATGGCTAAGCAATCGAAGGATCAACATGGACTTCGAAGGATGATCTATCTATCATCCATCGAAGGTTCATCTTTCGAGAAGCTCGAAGGATCAACAATATCCTTCGAGCTGCTATCCTTCAAGCAATCCTTCGATACAAGCAATCATCTTTCAACTGTTGTCCAAGTCAAACCGGAGGATGGTTGACTTGGTCAACTTACAACACAAACAGGACATCGTTTACAAAGTGACCGAATACAGACAAAGTACAGACACAAGTGCACCAACAGTTATGTATCCACTGAACCAGATTGACCTAAGATGCAGTACCAACTGATAATATTACAATATATAGTTGTTATATAAAAGCACATTTGCTAGACAACATTACTCTACTTTCGGAATCTGGATGAATAAGAGGCTCACAAGTGATGGACTTGCCCAGAATCTTACTTGCTGCATACACATAGTATAGAATGAGTTTTATAATTACTTATACATGTCCACAAGTACAACTTTCAGGCTTCCAAATCCTAAGACTATGGGGTGGGGAGGGGTTTGGGTTGGGGGCATTGCTCGACACGTGGCAGATGTGGGCTCCACCAGTCCACACCCAAAAAAGTGGGGTGTGGAAGTGGCGTGCCCAGGCCGGTGTTGTGGAAGGGGCTAGCCAAACGGTCATCAACAACCAGCCAACCATTGCCAGACATGTCACCCCAGGCCAGCGCCCCATGCCAAGCAGTATTGCCACGCCAAGCCGGCCACGCCCACTGTTAATGATGTAGGCTTCGTAGGGTTAGGGCCCGTTAATCAGTTTAAGCCCAGTTTTGGGTTGCCCTAATTTTAGTCTATATATTGATCTCTTGTACTTGTAATCTTTATCACTTAATAAAATATCTCCTAGTTTGCCCCTGTGGACGTAGGTTGTACTCTGCAACCGAACCACGTAAATCTCTGTGTCATCTTTCATTGTGATTTAAGACCTAACAACTGGTATCAGAGCCAAGGCACTCGATCAAAATTGTAGGTCCCTTTTTGTCGGAGGATGACGAACCTCAAACCTTGTTATACTAACCCACTAGCGAGTGCGGAATCCAAGCTAGCGAGCAAACCGGGATTAAGCAAGTATAAACACAACACACAAGGGTTCACCGATTAACACAACTTGTATTAATGCAAATGAAGGTTTCGGTTACAAGCACAATGTTTACAAACCTAACTTGTAAACTCTCAAAGTGTGTGTGTGAGTTCCGGACAGAAAGCTCTCAAGAAGTCTCTCTTTCTTTCGGTGTGTGCACCTATGTGAACTCTCAGAACTGTCTAACACAACACACTGCATGGGTATTTATACCCAGCTCATGATGTGCAGTCCGAAGGATCCGATAGATGGTCCGAAGGATCATCTATCGAAGACAAGTCACTCGAAAGATCAGCAGGGACCTCGAAAGATCACCTTTCGAGGTCTAATCATTCGAAGCATATCTTTCGATGAGATCGAAGGATCCACATCATCCTTCGATCTCTTATCCTTCGAGACAGTACATCTTTCAACTTTTACCAACTGTTGTCCAAGTCAAACCGGAGGATGGTTGACTTGGTCAACTTACAACACAAGAACAGGACATCGTTTACATCGTGACCGAATACAGACAAAGTACAGACACAAGTGCACCAACAAACTCCCCCTTGGCTGTAGCTTTGTCTTTATCTTCTATAGTTGTAGACTCGTCTCGAACTTCGACGGTCTTGGGTCTTCGAGTTCTCAAAACTCTGATGTCCTTTCAAGTCTTCAAAGTCGGAGGATCTTCAAAGTCTTCACGTCTTGAAAGCAGAGAGTGTATCAACAAACTACCCGTATCATGTAGGAAGTGTGTTGACAAACTCCCCCTTAACATAAGCTCCCCCTTGAGTTATGCTCGTGAAAAGACTTTATCTTTATGAAGTGAGATCCTTGTGATGTTGATGATGGCCAGCGGCAACTCGATCATCTTCATCTTTTGAGCGCCTTCTCGTCGTGTCTTCATTCCAATGCTTGTCATCGACCATGTTCTCCTAGCCTTTAGAATCTGCACATGCAAGAAATCTAAACGCGTAATGAGAACAACTGCTTGGAATAGTATAAACAAATGACACACGAGTGACCATGTCAAAATCAAACACCGTCCGACAGTTTGAAAGTTTAATAAATTTATCAATTTTAAATTCTAACTTTCAAAATCTGCAAATTTTGACCGTTTATGAAGATTTAGTCAGTTCGGTTTTCAGTCAGGTTTCAGGTAACGAAGATTTGAGCTCCAACATCGTACGATCGAAAATAAAGAAGAAAGAAAATCTTTTTGGCTTTTATAAAATTTATATTAAAACACACCTAAAATCTTTTTTGAATTTTTTTTTTTGAAATTAAAAGAAAACAACAATTTAAAATCCTTTGAGTGTTATCAAACGACATCACCGCTAATGTCGTGTTGATATGCACCAAACGACGAAACTGTTTAAAAGAAAAACAATAAAAGTTAAGCAGTAAATAACTATATACAGACATTCTTTTTGCGAGTTTCGAGGGTAAGAGAATCATATCAGTGTACGGTCATGCCAAAACACTCTTGTTGTTCAGTTAGTTAACATTAAGATAAGCATACTATAACAATTATCGGTATTGTTGTCCACTTAAGCTCAACTTATCAGATGTAATCATGTTTAGAGGATACGTTAATGTATGATTTATACTTACCGACCGGTGTTCATCCACATCACATCCACATCACGACACATTCCCGTATCAAGGTATGCACGAGGGTTCATCTTACCGGTGAGTATACTGATTATCATCTGTTTGACCGTATAAATTGTGAGATACTCACTTATTTTGAATTGAAAACAAGCCCTATGTGATAAAATCACTTATTGATGAGGAACTTGATTTTCGTATGCATGAGGGCACAGGTGCAAGTCCGTGAACAGGTCAGTACTTTCGTACAGCAGAGAGACGAACTTGACACCCGGATAAATGTGATATATTATCACTTATTTGATTTGGACATGTGATTGTTTATCACTTATTGAGGTCGAATGCAATATGTAATATGTACACGTATGTATAGTATCATGGAAGATCTAGACTTGCGTCCCCGTTATTTTTCGGTAAAAGATACAACCATGATACCCAGATGATAAGCAGCATAAAGACCGAATATCTCAGAACCTCGGCAATCTATCAAACGAAATTTCGGTACTAAGACCATATGCCAATGAATGGTTCCCACCTGGTCTTCAGTCGATTAAGATTTATATCACCCTGCACACTTTAAAATGATTGTGAGCCTACCGATACATCTTATATAGAGCTGCTTATCGTTTTTCATTTAAGGTTTAAAGAGGTTTGGATAGACCACTGATGTACTATCATTTTCTCTTTTGCTCGCCAGGAAACTCATTTTTGTTTTTCTATTGTTTTTGTGTTTTTGAAATTTTTCGATGTTTTTGGATTTTCCGATTTTTGGATTTACTCCCCCTAAAATCAATAAACTAAGAGAAATTTAAAAACACACAAAGATATTTACAAAAATGGTTTTCCGATGTTGGTTTACTCTTGTGCTTGACCTTAATGCCGTTTACCAAAATTAAGTTTTATCAGAAAAGATTTAACAAATTTTGGAAAAATGAGTTGGCATGTCGGTAAGCGGTGCGGACCATGACAACATTGATGAGTTTCATATTGAAACAATCACGTGTAAGGTGATATCCGAGATCAACGTGTCAGGTCAAAGAGTGCTGTGCGAGATAATAATAATTCACAAAGTAGCTTAAATATCGACAAGTATAGGAGAGATTAAGAATTTAGAGGCGTATCCTGCAACTGTTCCGTGCATTGCAAGGAATCTAAGCACTCCCCCAACTTAATATTCACCCGGTGTGAACTTCAAGGTCGAATGTGCAGCTACTGAGAAATCTCTTGACAGCAACCAGCTCATAAACCTCCGGGTCCGGCTGGTCTTCCACATTTCACCAGCGAAGGTCTTTGACTTTCTCTTTCAGAAATGGTGTGCGGATGTTCAATCCACGCCAAGGCATCGACACACATTTCACTTCATTCGTTCCTGTGGACCCGATCAAAAACCATAATGACCAAATTTTGACACGTTCTTCATTTGGTCGAATTTTGCAACTTCATTCAGCCACATTTTCTTTTTCTTTCCTCTCTCTCCATCAAAGGCAACAATTTCTTCTGTCGCCTATCTTGTGCAAGGACATTCCACTATCAACAATCCTAAGACTATCAATAGTTCCTCCTGGAACTTCCTGCACACTCATTCAGAGATTAGTTGGAGAGAGGGACCCAAGCCATTGTGGTCTTGGGTCTTCCATTTTCATCAATGACAATAACTTCTTGTCTTTGATGGTTTGTAAATTGTGATGGTCCCCCTGATTCAGTAACCGATTTAGGTTTCCATGTCTGTTTTGTTTTATCAGTGTCATTCTTTAAAATTTTAACTTCATTACAGTTTGAAGTTTTTGAATTTGTTGATTTTACAGAAACAGATTGTTTTTGAACCACATCGGTTTTAATTGCTTTTTCAATCCTTTTGACCTGTTGGCGTTTCTGCTTCTTCTCCCTTTCTTTTACAAGTCGGGGATCTTGTTTTGTGGAAACAGATGGCTTACGGTCAGTCTTGCCACGGGGATCATCAACCTTTCCTTTTTGCTTATGAAGATAAGGGCAATTTCGAATTATATGCCCAATGGTTCCACACTCAAAACATGATCTTCGTTCAACATACCTCGAAGAATCATGTGTTCTCTTAGCCGATGATGTTGAACTTTGTGAACCCGAGGTACTAGGCTGTGAACTGTTTTGTTCATTTCTTTTCAAAACAGTAGCTTTCTTGACAAAATCTAAGTTAGATTTATTTTCAAACGTTTCAATTTTATCCGTTCCCGTCGATTTCACAAAGTTAACATTTTTCTTCTTCTTTTGATTCGGCTTCTTCTGGACTTGAGCCGGTGCCTTTCCTTTGGGCTTGGTGTGATTTTGCTGTTTTGGCATTGCTGGTAATTTCTTGTTGCCAAATTGTTTTCGAACTTCAGCCTTTGGGATTGGAGGACACTGTGTAACTGTAACATGTGGTCCTTTCTTCCCCAAAAACTTACTTGTCGAATTTTCAAAGACTTTATCGATTAAGGATTGATTAACGTTCTTAATAGGAAAATCTTTGTCTGAGTAAATTTTATCATCACCAACCAAAGTGTACAGCAAGGTCACACTCTCCGACTCCTTCTCAGACGAGGACTCAGTTGCAACAGTCTTAGCGGGTGTGGCAGGGGGATCACATAGAATGTGATTCTCAAGAGGTATGTCCTCATTTTTGACTACCGCATCAGACTTTGCTGGAGCAGCATCATCAGATTCATCATCTGAAAAATCAGCATCCTCAACCTCAACTGGAGGATCCTGTTTCTGTTCAGCAGTTACAGATGTATCTGCTGACACATTTGAATCTGAGGATACTTCTTTCTGGTATCCGAGTCCTGCTGCAAACTCCTTCACATCAAGAGGAACAGATGGTTCGAAGAACACTCTATCCTCCTCATCAGGCATGGCATCATAATTGTGTCTGACTGGTGGTGGACATTTTTTGTATCCTATGCATGTGACATCCTTCTTCTCTTTCTGAACGTCAATGATGTGATCCAACACATAGCTAGAGCTCAAATAACTGTCTAGCTTGAGTTGGATTGCCTCACTTTCCGTTTTTACACAGACCATTTCTTTTTGCATTGCCTCAAGACGTGAGATGTACAAATTAATGTCCGTTTGTTTTCTGGAAACCATTTTAGTCAATTCAGTTTTATCTTTCTTTAATGTCTCAATGATTGACTTAAATTCCTTTTCATGGTTTTCATAAAACATATTGGCTTCTGTGCATTTTGAAAGATCCACAGTCAACTTCTGATTGTGGATGAATGTCACATCATATTTTTCTTGCAAAGCCTCGTGTTTGCTTTGCAATGTACACCACTCATCATTCAAGGAACCATGTTTGTCTTGCAAGTCAAACAAACTAGCTTGTAAAGCATCATGTTTGGCTTTCAACTCAGACATGTTTGCCTCTAACTTAACACATTTAGCCTGCAAGCTATCACAGTTATCACAGTTTACAGCAATGGGTTCATCGACACATACCTGACTTGAAGAACTGTCGACATTAGCCATAAAGGCTGAATGGAGAGAAGACGAAGTACAAGCAGCTTGGTCCACCAGAATAGATCTTCCAACACTTAGTGCTGCAGCTTCATCCAAACGTTCATCAATATCAGCATCAGCCGAGACACCAGATGTCTCACCCACATTCTCATCGCCTGACCTAGATGAATCTTCATCAACACTCCTGCTGTACCCAGAAGAGTCTTCATCTTCAGAAGATTCACCACCACTGGCAGAAGATTCTCCACCACTGGTGTTAACTACATCCTTCACAACTTGAGCAAAGCAAGCTGTACCATTAGGAGCATCACCACCAAACTGGATTGACCAGTCACAACCTTCATCCATCTGAACTACCAGTGCCCGGTTGGCTTGATTGTTGACAGGCACTAACGTACGTTCACTATTTCTGTTCTGGTTCTGCTGGTTGCCCTGGTTTCTGAAGGGGTTCTGGTTTCCATGCTGTGCTGGCTTTGCACATTCCCTCTTGAAGTGACCCCGTTCACCACAGTTGAAGCACCTTACTGCTTGTTTATCGAACCCATACTTGGTGTCTCTCTTACTTTCCAATCTGGTTCTTCCAGTACTTTCCATCCAATCCTTTGCTCTTCTCACAGCACTAGCAAAGGCCCACTTGATGTCCATCAAGTCCATCTCTTCTTTATCTATCTGCCGATAGTCTTCCTGTGTCAGATTAATGTTGCCAATCTGGCCTTCTATCAACCCACAGTACGCGCTCACTATAGTGTTAAGTAGTTCCATGTGTTCCTTGGCTACTTCTACACTGACTTTAGAAAAGCTTGAAGTGTCGAGCTGTACTGTATTTGGCTTTGATTGTTGATCAGCAGATGATGTTCCTCCATAACATGCACGTTGTTGTTGAGCAGGAGGAGGTGGAGGTGGTTGGATTGGATTTCCAAATATATCTGTGGTGGGAGGCGGCTTAACAGGAACTTGTATTGGATTGCCAAAACAATCTGTGCTTGTGACAAACGTCGTTTGAATTGGAGCATGTGAACCAGTTCTTGCAGACGAAGAGCTGGAAGTTCCATAATACATTTCTGGATTCTGTGGCAATGGAACTCTCTTCGCCTTCAATGTTTCCTCCTGATCCTTGTTTTCCAAAAGCTGCACGAAGTCGTTAAAACTTGTAGTTCTCAACGCTCCGTTATACTTAAGGATTTCCAAGAAACTACTCCATTGAGGAGGTAAGGCATCAGCAAACTTCTTTACCACCTCTGCTTGAGTTGTTGTAACTCCAAAATTGTTCAACTCAGTAAGCAGGTGATAGAAACGACTTGTCATGTCTCCCAGAGACTCCTTATCCATGCAAGCGAAGCTGTCAAATTCTTTCTTGAGCAGATCATGACGCAACTGACGTGTTGCTTCATTCCCTACTCCTCTTGTTTTCAACCCATCCCACAACTTCTTAGTTGTCTTGAAGCTGACAAACTGGTGATAAATATCCTTGCTCAAAGCCTGGGTGAGAATGGCGTATGCTTTCTTTTCCAGATCATACGTTTTCTTTTTATCTTCGGGAAGATCAGCAAATGACGTAGTCTCTGAAGCAGCAACCTCTATGGCTTGATCGAAATCTGTGGTGAAACGTATCCACAGTTCCGTATTTTGACCAAGAACATATGTTTTAAACCTCTCAGCCCATCCTGGATATTCATTCAAACTCATCAGTTTTGGGGGTCGATTCAAACTTCCTGTTTCGCTTTCGCTTAATAAGATACTTTGTACACTCGGAGTTTGACCCGTTACTAATGCCCATTGATTTGATGGTAAAGCATTTACTTGTGAAGATGTAGATACTGGAGATTCGGCCCATGATGGTGATAGACTTGTACACGTGTATTTTCCACTATCAGGAGCCGGTGTACCCCACCATGAAGGAGTAACTCCTGAACTTGTATATTTACCACTATCTGGAGCAGGATTCCACCAACTCGGATTCATGATTAATGAGCAAAATAAATGCTAACTGAATACTCCGAAAGATCACACAGCCGAAGAATCCTGGTCGAAAGAACTGAGATCACAGAAACTTGTTAGCAATAAACTGACCACAATCGAAAGATCAACTATTGTTCGAAGGATCAACAGTACTCGAATGATTACTGTTGAGTCTTGAACAATAATTTCGAAAGATTCAAGAACTCGAAGGATTCCCTTTTTGAAAGATCCTTATCTTTCGAGTTAAATATCCTTATCTTTCGTATATCTGTCTTTCGAAGGATCACACTTGTTCGAATGATCAACAGTGTTCGAAAGATCACTGTTGACTTTCGAGCAATGGCTTCGAAAGATTCAAAATCTCGAAAGATTCACACTTGAAAGATCCTTATCTTTCGAGATAAATCCTTATCTTTCGAACAACTATCTTTCGAAAAGATTCCCTTATCGAAAGATATGTTTCGGACTCAGGAGGACTACTCGAAAGATATTTATCTATCGAGCTGTCTCTGAACGAAGGATGGTCTTTCGATGTTGAAAGATATCTTTCGATGTCGAAGGATATCTTTCGAATGCTCACTGACACACTGACACAGATGTGACGGGTAGGTGAAAAGGTGATAGGTTGGTAAGTCAACTTTCGGCAAAAGGGTATGGCAGACTGTACTATCTTACCAACCACGATTTTCAAACAAGAACTTACCCAAAATGGTAAATTTAACCCAGAAACCGGTGACCGGAACCTTAACCGGAATATTGCCGGAATTCACCAAATCACTCAAAAACAAGTTTTCAAGTTACCCAACCCACTTACGAACACTCCCGGTAAGTTTAAAACACGTTTTCCAGTTTAAAAGTGTAGAAAAACCAACAAAAACGGGTGTTAAACCAAGTGTTCAAACACACACCAAGAACTTGAAAAACCCGATTTTAAACAAGGTAAAGAGCCAAGCTCTGATACCACTTGTAGGTCCCTTTTTGTCGGAGGATGACGAACCTCAAACCTTGTTATACTAACCCACTAGCGAGTGCGGAATCCAAGCTAGCGAGCAAACCGGGATTAAGCAAGTATAAACACAACACACAAGGGTTCACCGATTAACACAACTTGTATTAATGCAAATGAAGGTTTCGGTTACAAGCACAATGTTTACAAACCTAACTTGTAAACTCTCAAAGTGTGTGTGTGAGTTCCGGACAGAAAGCTCTCAAGAAGTCTCTCTTTCTTTCGGTGTGTGCACCTATGTGAACTCTCAGAACTGTCTAACACAACACACTGCATGGGTATTTATACCCAGCTCATGATGTGCAGTCCGAAGGATCCGATAGATGGTCCGAAGGATCATCTATCGAAGACAAGTCACTCGAAAGATCAGCAGGGACCTCGAAAGATCACCTTTCGAGGTCTAATCATTCGAAGCATATCTTTCGATGAGATCGAAGGATCCACATCATCCTTCGATCTCTTATCCTTCGAGACAGTACATCTTTCAACTTTTACCAACTGTTGTCCAAGTCAAACCGGAGGATGGTTGACTTGGTCAACTTACAACACAAGAACAGGACATCGTTTACATCGTGACCGAATACAGACAAAGTACAGACACAAGTGCACCAACAAAAATCACACATCCCCAGCCGTGGGACAGCCACAACAGAAACAGCCGCCAGCCGTAGGACAGCCACAACAGAAACAGCCGCCAGCCGCCGCTCACCGCTAGGGTTCCGATCAGAAGCCGCCGCCGTCAACCAGATTAGGTTTTTCTCGCCGCCGCCGTCGTTCTGTTGCTGATTCTTGTTCCAGAAGCCAATTAGGGTTCCGGTTGAACCCAATTGCAGTCGACCTTGTTGTTCCTCGTTCCCAGAAATTGATTAGGGTTCCAATTGAACCTTAATTACTGCTGCCGTCACTATTTTTTTTCAACCAGATTAGGGTTCAGGAGGAAGATTAGAACCTGTCCCTGCGTTGATTTGACTCACGACTGCCGACGGGAAGAGTTTGGGGTTTTGGACCATTGTTCAGTTCGTATTAATGGCTGAAGACGGAAAATACAGGATTGAGAAGTTTGATGGGCAAGATTTTGGGTGGTGGAAGATGCAAATCGAGGATTTGCTTTGTCAGAAGGATTTAGAGCTTGCGTTGAATGAAAACAAGCCGACAAATATGAAGGATGAAGATTGGCACAGTCTAGACAGAAAGGCCCTCGCAGTGATCAGGTTTACTTTAGCCAAGAATGTGGCTTTCAATATTGTGAAGGAGACGACCTCGTTTGGTTTGATGAAAGCCCTATCAAACATGTACGAGAAACCTTCAGCATCCAACAAGGTATTCCTGATCAGACAGCTGGTTAACACCAAGATGAAGGAAGGTGCATCTGTTACGTCTCATGTTAATGATTTTAAGACTATTCTCTCAAGATTGTTATCTGTTGATATTAAGTTCGATGACGAGATTCAGGCATTGTTATTACTGTCTTCCTTACCTGACAGCTGGTCAGGCTCAGTTACTGCCATTAGTGGTTCTTGTGGAACTGCTAAACTCACTTTTGAAGGCATTAGAGACTTCATTCTAAATGAAGATATGAGGAGACGTAATTCTGGAGGAGAATCATCAGGTAAGTTACTGAATACAGAAGGGAGAGGTAGAAGGAAAGACAGAGGTAACAACAGGGGAAGATCCAAGTCTAGAAATAGGGGTCGATCAAAGCCGAGAAAGGATATTAACTGCTGGAATTGCAAGGAAAATGGGCACTTTAGAAGTCAATGCCCAAATCCACCTATTGTTCGTGATCAGAAGCAGGTGAACATTACCTTAGAAGACTCTGATGATGCTCTTATCTGCTGCATAGAGGATACAGCTGAGTCTCGTGTTATGGATTCAGGAGCTTCATTCCACGCCACACCGACTTCTAAGAACATGAAGAATCTCCAAACAGGTAATTTTGGTAAAGTTCGGTTGGCTAACAATCATACTTTGGCTATCACAGGAATAGGAGACATAGAATTGAGGACCTCGCTGGGTACTACTTGGATCCTGAAGGATGTCAGGGTTATACCAGGTCTCAAGAAGATGTTAATTTCTGTTGGTCAGCTTGACGACCAAGGGTATGATGTCGTGTTTAGTGGAGGACAGTGGAAGGTTGTGAAAGGGAGTCTTGTTATTGCAAAGGGCAAGAAAAGAGGTACACTATACATGGTGGAGGTTCCTGCAGAAGAAGCAAATGCAGTTACAGCTAAGCCGAGTCTCTCAAAGTTATGGCACCAAAGACTCGGGCATATGGGTGATAAGGGAATGAAGATGCTTATGGCAAAGGGTAAGCTTCCAGATCTGAAAAAGGTAGAGCCAGAATTTTGTGAATCGTGTGTATTCGGAAAGAAGAAGAAAGTCTCATTTGTGAAGACTGGAAAACCACCGAAGGCTCAGAAGTTGGAGCTAGTTCACCCTGACGTTTATGGGCCTACATCAGTCTCTTCTCTAGGTGGATCAAACTATTATGTGACTTTCATTGATGACTCAACTCGTAAGGTATGGGTCTACTTTCTTAAAAAAAATATGATGTATTTGATGCCTTTAAGAAATGGAAAGTTGCTGTTGAGAATGATACTAACCTGCAGGTTAAGAGTATCAAGTCCGACAATGGTGGAGAGTATGTGAGCACAGAGTTCATTGACTTTTGTGCTAACAATGGCATCAAAATGATTAAGACGGTCCCGGGCACTCCTGAACATAATGGAGTCGCAGAAAGGATGAACAGGACACTGAATGAGAGAGCCAGGAGCATGAGGATCAATGCAGGGCTCCCCGAGATGTTCTGGGCAGACGCAGTCAGCACTACTGCCTACTTAATCAATCGTGGTATATCAGCACCATTGGGATTCAACGTACCAGAGGAAGAGTGGAGAAGGGAAGCTGTCAAGTATGAGCATCTGAAGATATTTGGGTGTAGTGCTTATGATCTTATCAAGGATCATGACAAGTTGGATGCTAAATCCATAAAGTGTACTTTTATTGGTTATGGGTCAGAAAAGATGGGTTTCCGACTGTGGGATTATCAGAACAAGAAAGTAATCCGGAGCAAGCATGCCACGTTTAATGAAGCTGAGTTATATAAAGACAGAAACACTGATTCTTCAAAGGTTCAAAAGGAACAGGTTGAAATTGAAAAACCATCAAAACCAGCAGGTCAGAGGAAACTCCAGATAGTGGGAGTACTGAAGTTGAAGAACAGCCTGAATCAACTAATCCTGCAGACGAAAATGATGAAAGCAGTGATAGCTCAGGGGATGAAGAAGGACCATCTTCATCAGAGCCTCAGCAAGATGAATCGCATTGGGTCAGAAGATCTTCAAGGATTACAAAGCCTCCTGCCAGATTCGATCCGTCAGTCAATTACCTTTTATTGACCGAGAATGGTGAACCGGAATGTTATTCAGAGGCAGTGAAGCAGAAAGATTCAAAGTAGTGGGAGCATGCTATGAAAGAAGAAATGAGTTCATTAAACAAGAACAAGACTTGGGTTCTTGTCAAGCTTCCGCCAAACAAGAAAGCATTGCAAAACAAATGGGTCTTCAGAATCAAGGAAGAAAATGATGGTTCTAAACGATACAAGGCGCGTTTAGTTGTCAAGGGGTTCCAACAAAAAAAGGGGATTGACTACAATGAAATTTTCTCCCCTGTTGTGAAGATGACTACCATCAGGTTAGTACTAAGCATCGTGGCAGCAAAAAATTTACATCTGGAGCAGCTAGATGTTAAAACAGCATTCTTACACGGTGACCTTGATGAAGACATTTACATGGCACAACCTGAGGGGTTTCAAGTTGCCGAGAAAGAAAAGATGGTCTGCAAGTTGAAGAGGAGTCTATATGGTCTGAAACAAGCACCAAGGCAGTGGTACTTGAAGTTCGATGAATTCATGGAACGAACTGGGTACCGGAGATGTGAAATGGACCATTGTTGTTACTTGAAGAAATTCAAGGGCTCCTATATCATCCTTCTTCTGTATGTGGATGATATGCTTATAGCTGGTGCTAACATGGAAGAAATTAGCAGGTTAAAGAGGCAAATGTCTAGAGAATTCGAGATGAAAGATCTCGGACCAGCCAAACAAATACTCGGAATGAGTATCATTAGAGATAAAAGGGATGGATCTTTGACACTTTCCCAGGAGAAATACATAGGGAAAGTGTTAGAGAGGTTCAAGATGAATGATGAAAGAACCAAGCCCAGAAACACACCATTGGGGAGTCATTTCAGGCTTACCAAAGATCAGTCTCCAAAGTCCGACAAGGAAAGAGCTGAAATGTTGAATGTTCCTTATGCATCAGCGGTGGGCAGTCTTATGTATGCCATGGTCTGTACTAGACCGGACATAGCTCATGCAGTGGGAGTCATTAGTCGCTTTATGTCAGACCCAGGAAGAGAACATTGGGAAGCAGTCAAGTGGCTGCTGAGATATCTGAAAGGGACTTCAAGAATGGGTTTATGTTTTAAGGGAAAAAACGCCATTCTCAGGGGTTATTCTGAATCAGATTTGGGTGGTTGCACGAAGACTTTCAAAAGCCCTACAGGGTATGTTTTCACAGTGGGAGGAACAGCGGTCAGTTGGACGTCTAGATTGCAGAAAAGTGTTGCTTTATCAACCACTGAAGCTGAGTACATGGCTATTGCTGAAGCCAGTAAAGAGCTAGTATGGTTGAAGACTTATCTTGGAGAATTGGGTAAAGACCAGGCTGATTACTCACTGTACTGTGATAATGAGAGTGCAGTGAAACTTGCTAAGAATCCAGTGCATCATGGTAAAACAAAACACATCGGGATGAGATATCACTTCGTTAGGGGTTTGATAAGTGAAGGTACCATGAGCTTGAAGAATATCCCAGGTGCAGAAAATCTAGCAGATATGTTCACCAAATCTGTTACGCTGGATAAGCTGAAGCTTTGTATAGCTTCAGCTGGCCTTCAGGAATAAGTTGAGAAGGCTGGTGGCGAACTAGGAGGAGATGAAAAGCAGTTGAAGATTTACAGAAGTACAAGGAGTGGAGAGCAGCCAGTTTCGGTTCGAAGCCTCCAAGTGGGAGATTGTTAATGATGTAGGCTTCATAGGGTTAGGGCCCGTTAATCAGTTTAAGCCCAGTTTTGGGTTGCCCTAATTTTAGTCTATATATTGATCTCTTGTACTTGTAATCTTTATCACTTAATAAAATTGTAGGTCCCTTTTCGCGGAGGATTACGAACCTAAACCTTGTTATACGAACCTACTAGCGAGTGCGGAATCCAAGCTAGCAAGCAAACCGAGTTAGTAGCAAGTAGAGAAACAAACACACAAGATTCACCGATTAACACAACTTGTATTAATGCAATGAGGGTTCGGTTACAAGCTCAATGTTTACAGAAGTGTTCTATAAACTCTCTAAGTGTGTGAGTGAGTTCTGGGCAGAATGCTCTCTAAGCTTCTATCTCTCGGGTGTGTGAAAATGACAGAACTCCAGAACTTACTCACACTCAACACATGCATGGGTATATATACCCAGCTCAGCAAGTCTGCTCGAAGGATTCGACAGATGGTCCGAAGGATCATCTGTCGACCACATGTTACACGAAAGATCAGCATGGACCTCGAAGGATCATCCTTCGAGATCTAATGGTCGAAACATATCTTTCGATCACCTCGAAGGATCAGGTGTATCCTTCGAGGCTATCCTTCGATCAGAACATCTCTCAAATGTTGTCCAAGTCAAACCGGAGGATGGTTGACTTGGTCAACTTACAACACAAATCAGGACATCGTTTATATCAGACCGAATACAGACAAAGTACAGACACAAGTGCACCAACAAACTCCCCCTTGGCTGTAGCTTTGTCTTTGATCTCTAAGCTTTGTCTTGTTCTTCCAAAAGTGTAGACTCGTCTTGAACTTCGACGGTCTTTGGTCTTCAGGTCTTCAAGACTCTGATGTCCTATCATGTCTTCAATGTCGGAGGATCTTCAAAGTCTTCACGTCTTGAAAGTAGAAAGTGTATCAACAAACTACCCGTATCATGTAGGAAGTGTGTTGACAAACTCCCCCTTAACATAAGCTCCCCCTTGAGTTATGCTCGTGAAATACTTTAACTTCATGAAGTAAGATCCTTGTGGTGTTGATGATGGGCAGCGGCAACTCGATCATTTTCATCACTTGAGCGCCTTCTCGTCGTGTCTTCATTCCAGAGCTTGTCATCGACTATGTTCTCCCAGCCTTTAGAATCTGCACATGCAAGAAATCTAAACGCGTAATGAGAACAACTGCTTGGAATATAGTATAAACAAATGACACACGTATGACCATGTCATAATCAAACACCGTCCGACAGTTTGAAAGTTTAAATTTGTCAATTTTAGTTTTAACTTTCAAACATGCAAATTTTTTGACCGTTTATGAAGATTTAGTCAGTTCGGTTTTCAGTCAGGTTTCAGGTAACGAAGACTTGAGCTCCAACATCGTACGATCGAAAATAAAGTAGAAAGAAAATCTTTTTGGCTTTTATAAAGTTTATATTAAAACAAGCCTAAAATCTTTTTGGGATTTTTGAAATTAAAAGACAACAATTTAAAATCCTTTGAGTGTTATCAAACGACATCACCGCTAATGTCGTGCTGATATGCACCAAACGACGAAACTGTTTAAAAGAAAAACAATAAAAATTAAGCAGTAAATAAATAAATATATACAAACATTCTTTTTGCGAGTTTCGAGGGTAAGAGAATCATATCAGTGTACGGTCATGCCAAAACACTCTTGTTGTTCAGTTAGTTAACATTAAGATAAGCATCCTATAACAATTATCGGTATTGTTGTCCACTTAAGCTCAACTTATCAGATGTAATCATGTTTAGAGGATACGTTAATGTATGAGTTATACTTACCGACCGGTGTTCATCCACATCACGACACATTCCCGTATCAAGGTATGCACGAGAGTTCATCTTACCGGTGAGTATACCGATTATCATCTGTTTGACCGTATAAATTGTGAGATACTCACTTATTTTGAATTGAAAACAAGCCCTATGTGATATAATCACTTATTGATGAGGAACTTGATTTTCGTATGCATGAGGGCACAGGTGCAAGTCCGTGAACAGGTCAGTACTTCCGTACAGCAGAGAGACGAACTTGACACCCGGATAAATGTGATATTTTATCACTTATTTGATTTGGACATGTGATTGTTTATCACTTATTGAGGTCGAATGCAGTATGCAGTATGTAATATGTACACGTATGTATAGTATCATGGAAGATCTAGACTTGCGTCCCCGTTATTTTTCGGTAAAAGATACAACCATGATACCCAGATGATAAGCAGCATAAAGACCGAATATCTCAGAACCTCGGCAATCTATCAAACGAGATTTCGGTACTAAGACCATATGCCAATGAATGGTTCCCACCTGGTCTTCAGTCGATTAAGATTTATATCACCCTGCACACTTTAAAATGATTGTGAGCCTACCGATACATCTTATATAGAGCTGCTTATCGTTTTTCATTTAAGGTTTAAAGAGGTTAGGATAGACCACTGATGTACTATCATTTTCTCTTTTGCTCGCCAGGAAACTCATTTTTGATTTTCTATTGTTTTTGTGTTTTTGAAATTTTTCGATGTTTTTGGATTTTCAGTTTTTGGATTTTCAGATTTTTGGATTTACTCCCCCTAAAATCAATAAACTAAGATAAATTTAAAAACACACAAAGATATTTACAAAAATGATTTTCCGATGTTGGTTTTACTCTTGCTTGACCTTAATGCCGTTTACCAATAATAAAAAGTCAAATCTAGATTTGTCAAATGCTTTGGTAAATAAGTCGGCACGTTGGTCATCGGTGTGAACCTTAACAACATCGATTAGCCTTTTCTCAAAGCAATCACGTATGAAGTGATATTTGATTTCGATGTGTTTGGTTTTTGAATGCTGCACAGGATTTCTAGTGATATCTAAAGCAGCAGAATTATCAACGTAAATAGGAGTAGTTAGGAATTCAAAACCGTAGTCCCGCATTTGTTGTTGGATCCAAAGAACTTGGGAGCAACAACTTGAGGCAGCAATGTATTCAGCTTCGCATGTTGATGTAGCTACACACGTCTGCTACACACGTCTGCTTCTTGCACTGCCATGTAACTAGGCGATTTCCTAAAAACTGACATCCAGCCGTTGTGGATTTACCGTCGATTTTGCATCCGCCAAAATCAGAATCACTGAAGGCTACCAATTCAAAGTTATTATCCCTAGGGTACCACAGACCGGTGTCAGGGTACGCCTTCAAATAACGAAAAATCCTTTTAACAGCAGCAAGATGTGAGGCCTTCGGGTTAACTTGATATCTAGCAAGCAGGCACGTCGGGTACATTATGTCTGGCCTTGATGCTGTGAGGTACATAAGAGATCCGATCATAGCGCGATAGATTGAAGGGCTAACAGCTTCTCCCTTCAAGTCTGGAGTAATTCCGTGATTAGTTGGCAATGGGGTACCAATGGGCGTTGCATCAGACATCTGGAACCGGCTCAAGATGTCGCCAACATATTTAGTCTGATGGATGAATATCCCAGACTCCGTTTGTTGTACTTGTAGGCCCAAGAAGAAGGTCATTTCCCCCATAGCACTCATCTCGAATTTATCCTGCATAATGCGCTCGAATTCCCTACACAAGACATCATTAGTAGAACCAAAAATAATATCATCAACATATACCTGTACCAGAAGAAGATCTCCATCTTGTTCCTTGATGAAAAGAGTACAGTCGATAAGACCTCTACGAAAACCGTTCTCCAGCAGATAGTGTGATAAGGTTGCATACCAAGCTCGTGGTGCTTGATGAAGACCATAAAGAGCTTTGTTGAGCAACCAAACCCGATCGGGATGGATAGGATCTTCAAAACCTGGAGGCTGTTCGACGTACACCTCTTCTTCAACCACACCGTGTAAGAATGCACTTTTCACGTCCATCTGATAAACCTTGAATCCTTTGAAGGATGCATAGGCTAGAAAGATTCGAATTGCTTCGAGACGTGCCACTGGTGCATAGACTTCGTTGTAGTCGATCCCTTCAATCTGACGAAAACCTTGAACGACTAAACGAGCTTTGTTTCGGATAACAACTCCGCGGTCATCCTTTTTGCATTTGAAAACCCAACGGGTACCAATCTTCTTGTATCCAGCAGGTTTCTCTACTAATTTCCAGACACCCAGCTTCTGGAATTGTTGCAGTTCTTCCTGCATTGCTTCAACCCAGGCATTATCCTTCAAGGCTTCTTTCCACGTTCTTGGTTCTTCTTGTGAGACATAACACGCGAAGGACCAATCGTTTTGTTGCCCGGATTCTCGAATAGCTGCATACAAGCCTGCATTGTTGTTGTTTCGCAACATGTTTCTTGTTTGTACGCCACTTTGCACATTTCCAATGATGTTTTGTTGAGGATGGGTATTATGAATCCTTGTTTCTGGATTATCTGGAACTGGAACATTTATACCCAGGTTGTTAAGATTAAGATCAACAACCAATTCAAGACCCGGAATTGACGAAGAGGATGATGCAGTAGCCTCAGCTGCTCTATGTGTATCCACTGGAGGAGTACCCTCTGAAGTACCATGAACTGCTGTTGTAGGAGCTTCCTGATCTGCATCTAGAAATTCATCATCCTCTGAAGATTCGTTCAATTCGTTTGCATCATGAAAATCCTCATTGTTGAGAGTATTGTTGTTCACCGAAGAAGATGGTTCTTGATTCACAAGAATTGGACGAACCACCGGTGAAACTGTTGCATTGTCACTCTCGAAAAACATCCTAGCCGCAGCATTTTCTTCAACGGCTTCAACATTGATCGAATTGAAGAAGTCATCGTACTCAAACATCCAAGGTTGACCCGGATTTTTGACTGGCAAGGTGTGCCTTTGTACTCTGACCTCAGACCATTCCTCGACCCTTTTAGTCTCTAGATTCCAGACTCGTAAGTTAGGGGTGGCATACCCAAGAAAGTATCCATCAATTGCTCTTGCCCCAAACTTTCCATTAGGATCGATGATTGTGCATGGAGCTCCAAACGGTTCTAGATAAGACAAATCTGGTTTCCGTTTTTGAAGTAGCTCAAAGCAGGTCTTGTTGTGCCTTTTGACTGTAAGGACTCTGTTCAATGTATAGCATGCAGAGGCCACAGCTTCAGTCCAGAATGGAATGGGCAACTGTGACTCTACCAACATTGTCCTAGCAGTCTCGATCAATGTGCGGTTCTTACGTTCAGCGACACCATTCTGTTGAGGAGTATAAGCTGCACTAAACTCATGAAGAATACCCTTTGAAGTGCAGAACTCCGCCATGGAATGATTTTTAAATTCAGTACCATTGTCGCTACGTATCCGCCTAACCTTTAACTTATACAAATTCTCAATCTGAATGATCAAGTTTTTGATGATGCCAAAGGTTTCACTCTTGTGTGCCATGAACGCAACCCAAGAAAATCTTGAATAATCATCAGTAACCACGAGGCAGTATTGATCACCCCGAATACTCTTGTGCTTGACAGGACCGAACAAATCCATGTGCAAACGTTCAAGAGGAACTGCCACTGTGTTGATCTTCTTTGTAGGGTGCTTCTTCTTTGTTTGCTTTCCTTTCTGGCACGAAACACAGATGTCTTGAAGATGGAAATTTTTGAGGGGAACACCATTCACCAATTCATTTGAAACTAAATGATTCATTTTGCGTAAGTGAATGTGACCCATTCGTCTGTGCCAAGAGATAGTGTCTTTTTCTGTGGCTTTTGAAACGAAACAAGTTGCTTGTGCAGACGTAGTAATAGCCTGGCTCATGTCAAGGACGTACAAGTCGTTTATCCTTGGAGCCGACAAGAGAATCCATTCTTTTGGAATTTTGAAGCCGGGTTTCAGCACATAACATCCATTAGCATCAAAGTGTACTGAAAATTTCTTGTCACAAATTTGAGAAACACTAAGAAGATTGTGATCAAGTTGTTGCACAAAATTGATCTTGTCAAAGCTGACAATCCCGTTAGATATCATTCCTTCTCCCGTAATGTATCCACCTTTATCTCCAGCAAAAGCAACATAACCTCCTCTAATAGATTTAACGTCGTAGAGAAGCTTCATGTCGCCCGTCATGTGCCTGGATGCCCCACTATCAACAATCCAATGACTACTGATAGTTCCTCCTGAAGCACCCTGCACATGAACTCAATCAATTAGTTGGAGATGGGGACCCAAGCCATTGTGGTCTTGGGTCTTCCATTTTCATCAATGACAATAACTTCTTGTCTTTGATGGTTGGTGAATTGTGATGGTCCCCCTGATTCAGTAACCGTTTTTGGTTTCCAAGTCTGTTTGGTTTCACCAGTGTTTTTCTTTAAAAGTTTAACTTCTTGATGATTTGAAGTTTTAGAATTTTCTGGTTTTACAACAACAGATTGTTTTTGAACCGCATCGGTTTTAATCGCTTTTTCTATCTTTTTGACCTGTTGGCGTTTCTGTTTCCTTTCCCTTTCTTTTACAAGGCGGGGATCTTGTTTTGTGGAAACAGTTGGCTTACGGTCAGTTTTGCCACGGGGATCATCAACCTTTCCTTTTTGTTTATGAAGATATGGGCAGTTTCTAATAATATGCCCAATGGTTCCACACTCAAAACATGATCTTCGTTCTACCAACCCCGAAGAATCATGTGATCGTCTAGCCGATGATGTTGAACTTTGTGAACCCGAGGTACTAGGTTTTGAACTGCTTGGTTCATTTCTTTTCTCGACAATAGCTTTCTTGACAAAATCTAAGTTAGATTGATTTTCAAACTTTTCAATTTTGTCTGTTCCCGTCGATTTCACAAAGTTAACATTCTTCTTCTTCTTTTGGTTCGGCTTCTTGTTAGCTTGAGCCGGTGCTTTACCTTTGGGTTTGGTGTGATTTTGCTGTGTTGGCACTGTTGGTAATTTCTTGTTACCAAATTGCTTTCGAACTTCAGCCTTTGGGATTGGAGGACACTGTGTGACTGTAACTTTAGGTCCTGCCTTTCCCAAGAACTTACTCGTCGAATTCTCAAAGACTTTGCAGATTAAGGATTGATTAACATTCTTAATGGGAAAATCTTTGTCTGAGTAAATTTTATCATCACCAACTAGAGTGTACAGCAAATTCACACTCTCCGACTCCTTCTCAGACGAGGACTCAGTTGCAACAGTCTTAGCGGGTTTGACAGGGGGATCACATAGAATGTGATTCTCAAGAGGTATGTCCTCATTTTTGGCTACCGCATCAGACTTTGCTGGGACAGTATCATCAGATTCATCATCAGACGAATCAGCATCCTCAATCACAACTGGAGGATCTTGATTCTGTTCAGCACTCACAAATGTATCTGCTGACACATCTGAATCTGAGGATACTTCCTTTTGGTATCCGAGCCCTGCAGCAAACTCCTTAACATCTAGAGGCACAGAAGGTTCAAAGAAAACTCTGTCCTCTTCATCAGGCGTGGCGTCATAATTATGTCTCACTGGTGGTGGACACTTCTTGTAGCCTATGCATGTGACATCTCTCTTTTCCTTCTGAACGTCAATGATGTGATCTAACACATAGCTAGAACTCAAGTAACTGTCTAGCTTGAGTTTGATCGCATCACTTTCGGTTTTCACACAAGCCATCTCTTTTTGCATACTCTCAAGGCGAGATATATACAAATTAATATCAGTTTGTTTTCTTGAAACCATTTTAGTCAGTTCAGTTTTATCCTTCTTTAACGTTTCAATTACTGACTTAAATTCTTTTTCATGGTTTTCATAAAACATGTTGGCTTCTGTGCATTTAGAGAGATCCACAGTCAATTTCTGATTGTGGATGAATGTCACATCATATTTCTCTTGCAAAGCCTCATGCTTGCTTTGCAAGTCACACCAATCAGCACTCAAGGAACTATGTTTGTCTTGCAAGTCAAACAAACTAGCTTGTAAAGCATCATGTTTGGCTTGCAACTCAGACATGTTTCCTTCCAAATCAGCACACCTAGCATGCAATCTATCACATTCATCACAGTTATTAGCAGTGGGTTCATCGACACATACCTGACTTGATGAACCGTCGACATTAGCCATAAAGGCTGAATGGAGAGAAGACGAAGAGTAAGCAGCTTGATCCACCAGAATAGATCTTCTTTGAGTTTCTGCTACAGCTTCCCCCAAGAGTTCATCAATGTCAATATCATCCGAAACATTAGATGTCTCACCCACATGATCATCACCAGAGTTGGATGATTCTTCATCAACACTCCTGCTGTATCCAGAGGAGTCTTCATCTTCAGACGATTCATCACCACTGGCAGAAGATTCTCCACCACTGGTGTGAACTAGCTCCTTCACAATCTGAGCAAAACATGCTGTTCCATCAGGAGCATCACCACCCAACTGGATTGACCAGTCACAACCTTCATCCACCTGAACTGCAAGTGCTCGGTTGGTTTGGTTGTTGACAGGCACCAATGTACGATCATTGTTTCTGTTCTGCTGGTTGCCTTGGTTCCTGAAGGGGTTTTGATTCCCGTGCTGGGCTGGCTTTGTACATTCCCGTTTAAAGTGGCCCCGTTCACCACAGTTGAAGCATTTAACAGCCTGCTTATCGAACCCATACTTGGTGTCTCGCTTACTTTCCAAGCTGGTTCTGCCAGTACTTTCCATCCAATCCTTTGCTCTTCTCACAGCACTCGCAAAGGCCCACTTGATATCCATCAAGTCCATCTCTTCCTTATCAATCTGCCTGTAATCTTCTTGTGTCAGATTAATGTTTCCAATCTGACCTTCTATCAGCCCACAGTACGCGCTCACTACAGTGTTAAGCAGCTCCATGTGTTCCTTAGCTACTTCTACACTGATTTTAGAAAAGCTTGACGTGTCGAGCTGCACTGTACTTGACTTTGATTGTTGACCTGCAGCAGATGATGTTCCTCCATAACACGCATATTGAGGTTGTTGAGCAGGAGGAGGAGGAGGTGGTTGTATTGGATTTCCATACAGATCTGTGGTTGGAGGCGGCTTTACAGGAACTTGCACTGGATTGCCATACACATCCGTGCTTGTGACAAACGCCGTTTGAAGTGGAGCATGTGAACCGGCTTTTGCAGATGACGTAGTGGAGGTGCCATAATACATCTCTGGATTCTGTGGCACTGCAACTCTCTTTGCCTTCAACGTTTCTTCCTGATCCTTGTTCTCCAGAAGCTGCACGAAATCGTTGATATTTGTGGTTCTCAACGTTCCGTTGTACTTCAAGATTTCCAGGAAGTTGTTCCATTGAGGAGGCAATGCATCAGCAAACTTCTTTACCACCTCTGTTGGAGTCGTTGTGACTTCAAAGTTGGTCAGCTCAGTAAGCAGATGATAGAAACGGCTTGTCATATCTCCCAAGGACTCCTTATCCATACATGTGAAGCCATCGAATTCTTTCTTCAGTAGATCTCATCTTAGTTGACGTGTGGCTTCATTACCTACTCCTCTTGTCTTCAATGCATCCCACAGCTTCTTCGTTGTCTTGAAACTGACAAACTGATGATAAATATCCTTGCTCAGTGCTTGAGTGAGAATAGCGTATGCTTTCTTTTCTAAGTCATACGTCTTCTTTTGATCATCAGGAAGATCGGCAAATGTAGCTGTCGAAGAAGCAGCAACCTCGATAGTTTGATCGAATTCCGTAATGAACCGTAACCACAACTCTGTATTTTGACCAAGAATGTATGTATGGAAACGATCAACCCATCCTGGATATTCATGAAGATGCATCAACTTTGGAGGCCTGTTCAAACTTCCGGTTTCACTTTCGCTTAGTAGAAGACTTTGAATACTCGGAGTTTGATTTGAAACAAACGCCCATTGACCAGCTGAAGTGGCATTTGCTTGTGAGGATGTAGAAACTGGAGATTCGGCCCATGATGGAGATTGACTGGTATTCATGTATTTTCCACTGTCTGGAGCCGGACTTCCCCACCAACTCGGATTCATGATAGATGAGCAAAATAAATGCTAAGTAAGAATGATCCGAAAGATAACACAACCGAAAGATCCTGGTCGAAAGATCTGAAATCACAGAAACTTGTTAGCAATAAACTGACCACAGTCGAAAGATCGATTTATTGTTCGAAGGATCAACAGTATTCGAAAGATTACTGTTGACTCTCGAACAATGATTTCGAAAGACTCAAGAGCTCGAAGGATTCCCTTTTGAAAGATCCTTATCTTTCGAGTTAACTCTTTATCTTTCGAATAACAGATCTCGAAAGATTCACCAATACGAAGGATCCTAATCTTTCGGACACTAATCTTTCGAAAAGATTCCTCTGTCGAAGGATATGTTTCAGACTTCGAAGGATGGGTCGAAGGATATAAATCTTTCGAGCCCTCCTTGATCGAAAGATATCGAAGGATGATCGTTCGATGTCGAAAGATATCTTTCGAGAGCTCTGACACAATCTGATCTGATGTGAAAGGTTGGTGAAAAGGTGACAGGGGTTGGTGAAGTTGCTTTCGGCAGAAGGGATGTTTCTGCACAACTTTCCACCAAACTTTTTGACTTTCAAAAATTATACCCAAAAAGGCAAAACCTTATCCTCAAGTTCAGTCACCGGAAACACACCGGAATACCACCGGAAAACACAAAGTTTTCTAAAAACCAATTTTTATGTTACCCAACCCAAACTTGAACACTCCCGGTTAGTTTAGACACGTTTTTACTCAAAGAAAATGCAAGAAACTTAGTAAAAACAGGTGCAAAACCAAGTGTTTCAACACACCAAAACTTGTAAAAACCCGGTTTTAAACAAGGTTAAGAGCCTTAGCTCTGATACCACTTGTAGGTCCCTTTTCGCGGAGGATTACGAACCTAAACCTTGTTATACGAACCTACTAGCGAGTGCGGAATCCAAGCTAGCAAGCAAACCGAGTTAGTAGCAAGTAGAGAAACAAACACACAAGATTCACCGATTAACACAACTTGTATTAATGCAATGAGGGTTCGGTTACAAGCTCAATGTTTACAGAAGTGTTCTATAAACTCTCTAAGTGTGTGAGTGAGTTCTGGGCAGAATGCTCTCTAAGCTTCTATCTCTCGGGTGTGTGAAAATGACAGAACTCCAGAACTTACTCACACTCAACACATGCATGGGTATATATACCCAGCTCAGCAAGTCTGCTCGAAGGATTCGACAGATGGTCCGAAGGATCATCTGTCGACCACATGTTACACGAAAGATCAGCATGGACCTCGAAGGATCATCCTTCGAGATCTAATGGTCGAAACATATCTTTCGATCACCTCGAAGGATCAGGTGTATCCTTCGAGGCTATCCTTCGATCAGAACATCTCTCAAATGTTGTCCAAGTCAAACCGGAGGATGGTTGACTTGGTCAACTTACAACACAAATCAGGACATCGTTTATATCAGACCGAATACAGACAAAGTACAGACACAAGTGCACCAACAAAAATATCTCCTAGTTTGCCCCCGTGGACGTAGGTTGTACTCTGCAACCGAACCACGTAAATCTCCATGTCATCTTTCATTGTGTGTGTGATTTAAGACCTAACACCCACCAAAATGCCAACCCGGGGTGGAACACCCGGTGTTGAAGGGCCATCAACGCTCAAAAGTCACACCCACACCCAGCGGTCTAAGTATACTCCTGTGAATCAGTGGAAAGATTGACTAGACGAGACATAATTGTGTTGTTAATATTTGAGTATATCATCAAACTGCAAACCATGATTTAATTGATAACTTTAAGTCAATTTTTTTACAGATTGATATTTAAAATCCCATGTCTTTCAGGTAAAATGATAACTGAATTCTAAATTTAAATGAAATATTGTACGGAATTAAGTTTTAGAAAGTTTAACATAAGAAAAGATTTCAAGTAATCACATGCAAAAACTCGGTTCACATCTCCCTATAATCAGCAACAAACTTGCAACATTCACTTCCACTACCAGGTCAAACCGAGACGAAGACTGGGTCAACTGACCTGTTAAAACTCACCACTTATCCAACCCGTTCAAGCGATTTAAAAACTGCAATGCCCTAACAGTTTTCTCATTGGTTAGGTTATTAAGCAGCAGGTGCCTTCATGATCATGAGACGTATCACACGTAGATTATGGTAAATACTGCCCCATTGGAAGGTATCCATTTTCTAGAAAAACAGGCATCTTGTTTGCTCCAGCCTGAAATGCAGCCGGATGTGATGTCATAGATCCACATGGTGGAAGATCATTGGTCATGCACTTGATCTGCTGCTCCATTTTTGCTTTTTTCCGCCTTTAAAACAAGTTCTATTCACGAAACTCGTTCTTCTCTGCCTGTCGGTTTTGGCAAGCAATGAGAAGATTCTTTTAGGATTTCACTAGAAATATATTATATTTCGGGTTTTTTACATATTTCCCCCTCCTAAGCTGGCTTATTACGTATTTCCCCAAAGAAAAAAAACAATTACATATTTCCCCTTCCTAACCCATATATATTACATATATCCCCTTTTCATTAAAATTACTCTTACAATGACTATTTTACCCTTAATGAACTATTAAATGAATATTTATATATTTCTTCTTTCTAATATCATTGATCAATTTCATATTTTCTCAATTCATGTAGTATTTCCCAAATTCTTCTACTTGCTACTCTTAAAGCATTTATTTTTATTTTTTTTATAAAATACATTATTATAACCTTTATAGGTGTATTTAAGAATCAGTCCCAATATCAAAGAAATAGTGTATATGAACTGATCTATAACTAATTCAACAAAATAAAATCTGAAATTCTAACATTTTTGTAACAGATCTAACATATAGAATGATTTTAACACATCAATTATACAATTCTTTATTTGAATCACACAAACAACCTAGATAAACAATTTGATACATAATGCCCAAGTTAGAAATATCAACGGTAGTTTAGAAAACCATAAATATAAAAACAATTGTCATCAACGGTAGTTTAAAAAATATAAATGTAAAAACAATTGTCAAAAAAGATGTTTTACGTTGTCAAGATTATCAAAAAAACTAATCAAACTTCTTGCAATTCCCAACTTTTTGCAAATTGTTCCATATAATATTCATTTTTTTTCTCATATGGCAGGTAGATCTTGAGATGAAATTATGTGGAATTTACCAATAAAAAGTTATATATATATTTGCTTAACACAGATCCTTAAAGTTCATGAAGAATTATCATTTAAGAGAACTTATATATTTATTAGAAAGGATAAATATGTAAATATTTATTTAATAGTTTATTAAGTGTAAAATAGTCATTCTAAGAATAATTTTAATGAAAAGGGGATATATGTAATATACATGGGTTAGGGAGGGGAAATATGTAATTGTTTTTTTTCTTTGGGGAAATACGTAACAAGCCAGCTTAGGAGGGGGAAATATGTAAAAAACCCTATTGTTTATATATTATTAATTCTTTTTGTAGGTTCTTAAAATTAAGCTCTACTTTGGAACCTGGCCGCCCTCCACCACTGGTAAACTGGCTATACTTGGAGATGGAGTCTGCGTTCTGCATCAGCATAAATCTGAATCGCAGGATTTCAAAGAAATGAATGAGAAACTTTCCGAAGAAATTAAAACATTGAAGGTTAGTGTACGTATACACATAATTAATAATAGGGTAAACCATGAAAATGAATCGTTATATTATTGCTAAAGGAAATATTAAGAGAAAGGCCAGAAATGTTTATTACTTACATTTTGCTTGTGAATTAACACACGTATTGTGGCAAAATGGGTGTGTTGGTTAAGGGAGCTAAAACAAGCGAATATTTTTATTTGGTACGGGGTCAATGAGGTTAGGTTGACCGAAAACAGTTCGTCCAATTTTGTTTTTAAATTTTTAATAAATAATTAGTGTCAGATACGATTAAAAAGACTTTACTTCTTCACTAATAAAACTCAATCAAGAAAAGAGTCACCTGTTATTCAATATTTCCCTTCTTGGCGTCACACAACGACATGCTTTATTCTAGGCCCTGCTTAGTGAATTGCAGCTCTAAGAAAGAAAATAGTAGACAAGAAAAAAGAATTGTTGTTAGTATTTGAATATATCAAACTGCAGACCATGATGATGATCATTTATTTAATAATTTCAGGTCAGTTTGGATTAACAAACTGACATTCAAATTAAATTTAACTCCCGTCAAGTAAAAGACATTGGAATTCTGTTGACATCACTCCAAATCAAATATTGTCAGTAAATTAAAATTTTCATATCTAAACATAAAAAGACAATAAAACTTCTACTCACAACAATTTTGCAGAAATAAAGATCGTACCAAGAGGTGTCAAAAGCTACCAGTTTAATTAAAAAAATAAAAAAAAATAAAAAAAAAAACCGTCCAGTTAACCCCAATTGTATTTAAAACCTACACCTCTCAAACCTAATATAGATTTACAGCAGCACACATTAATTTACTACAGAAGTTACAGAAACAAGGTTCTGCAGTTTACCTAACGAAAGATTCATTGTGTGATTCTTCACAGCGGCGATTATCATGTTGATTGTAGCAGAAGTACACTGGTTACGTTTGCTTCAGTTTCTGAAAGTTGTCACAACTGGAATCAGAATTCAATGGGTCGTGGGAGATCTTCGAGCAGCAAGGCCACGGTCTTGTGTTTATTCTGATGCAATGGATCATTCTTCATTTATTTTGATGCGGGGGATATGAGAGATGCGGGACCAATAGGAGCCTCTTCTACTGCACCTTCCTTTTAGCTTTGGGCAGTTAAAGATGTTTAAACTTAAAAGTGAAGGCAGCAGAATGTCTGGTAGATGCTTCATCTTTGGGCAGCCCCCTAAAAAGAGATGTTGGAGGGAGGTGAGGTGTTGGACTCCCACTGAAACTGATTTCAGTTTCTTAAATCTATCTATTCGAAGAGTAGTAAGAGATGAAGGAAGAAGATGAGACAACTGACTACATCTACTCACATCATCTTCTTCTGACTGTGAACAGTATAACCCTAGGTCGACAAGTGTGGCTGGGAAATTCTGTGGTCTCCACTCTAAGATGGGCTTCTTTAACCCCCCTATGAAAAGGGTATGCAGTTTGGGAGGCCAAAACCCACGAGGAAAGGAAGCATCTGTACTTGGGCAATTGTATATTATCAGGTGTGTTAAGGAGGTGAGATTAGGCAACTCGTGGTCAGGAAATGACTCCATATTTGGACAATCACCTATCGCCAGGGAGGTAAGGTGAATCAACTGCTTCAATTCAATGATCTTTGTCAGATTTGGCCAGCTGTATAATTCTACAGTTTGAAGCATTGGCATGCTTGTGTTGTTGACAAGCACCCTAGTGTTGTCTCCTCCAAATATTAGCTCCTTTTCTAACAGTTTGTCACAACCATTAATGGTAAGATCCTTGAGCTTCTGCCCTCCAGCTGTCGTAAGAAATGAAACAAATGTAATGGAAGGACAATCTGAGATGTGCAACTCCTCAATGTTATTTGGACACCTACAATGCTCCATACTCTCACATTTTTCTATCTTTAATGTCCTAAGAGTTGTTAAGAAGTTGCTCCCACAACTATCCCCTTCCTCTTTCTCTCCTAATCTCACCAAATTTTGACATTCCTGTACTTCCAAATACATTAAACGTATCAGAGCCTTACTAGCCATCGACTCCCACAAGTATCTTATTTCGTTACAGTTTTTTATGGTCAAATATTCGACTGCTCCAAGGTACTCTATAACACCTCTCCACACCACATCATCAAGCCCTGAAATACTTTCTATTTCCAATTGCAAGACTCTTGAAGCTACTTGAACCAGGCTTCTCAACACACCACTATCACATTTATCTATATATAGAATATTCAATGAAGGCAGCGCTTCAGGTGACACTTGAACCAGATTAGGACAACTTCTTACAACAAGCTCTTTAAGGCAAGGAAACGACACCATCCCAATATCGGTTGACCATTCTTCCAACCTCTTCATATTTTCTAGATGAAGAACTTCAAGTGAAGGGAATGAAAGACCAGTCCCTGCTAACTCTGAACCCATAGCTTTCACCTCATCCGTGTCTTTAATAAACAACTTTTTGAGTGATGGTAACTGACCAAGTGGTGGTAAAGATGTACAGTTTTTACAGCCAAATATATTAACCTCAGTCAACTGAAGAAACGATGGATCCCCAACCCAATTAGGAAATTCTATACCCCCATATGACACTATTATAAGGGATGTCAAACTAGCACTATTAGGCTTCAACCCACAGAGGACCTCCTTTTCAAGAGACTCCTTTCGAGAAACATCAAACACATCACTCCATTCTAGTTTTATCAATTTAAACCTCTTTTGCAATAAGTTTGCCTCTTGTGCATGCATTGCCATTTCGACTTTGTCCAGCCCTTTGATGTGAATCCACCCATCAAAATCTGTAAGGTCTTTAATCTTGGTTATTGGAAGGTCATTATCTCCTCCAACAATGATCTTGGTGAGAGTCTGTAGGCTTTTCAATTGGCCAATCCACAGAGGTAACTTATTCAAAAGCGGAGTTCCGTAAATGCCCAAATGCCGCAAGTTTTTAAGCTTTGAGAAGTTGTTGGGCAACTCAATTAAGTCACTACAACCAGAAAGGAGTAATGTTTGCAAATTGTAGAGATTGCCAACACTTTCTGGTAAATGTGTGATTGGGTTTTCAGATAAATTAAGATACCGGAGATGCTTCAAACTGCCAATGGTCTCTGGCACCTCGCTGATGCATGAATTTCCCAAACTTAGAACCCTTAGCATTGGTAATTCGGGAAGTAAGTCAACTAAAATCTTACTAGATAAGTAAAACTTTTCGAAACTATCTTTTCCTTGTAAGGATAAGAATGTTCTCAATTTTTTAGCCGTTTTGAATGGATCAAACTTCGGGTAAGCTATATATTCATCACAAACAAATGACATGTGGCGGTACTTTTCCAAGGCTTCCTTCCTAACATCCGGTACCATCTCAATGTCTAATCTTGAAAAGAATTCTCCAGCAACAGATGTAGCCAAGTCATTCAGCAAGTCATGCATAACAAACGAAGATTTGTCGTTAGGTGCGTGTTGCAACAATGACCTTGACAACAACTCTTCCAAATATTCAAGACCCAAGCGTTCCATTGACTTGGTTGAAGATGACGGGTTCAAAAAACCTTCCGCCATCCAAAGTAAAATCAACAGCTCTTTGTTAAACACATAGTTCTTTGGGAACAAGGAGAAATACGCAAACAACTGCTTCAAACATGCTGAAAGATCATTGTAACTTAGCCTAAGAGCCGGGACAATCTCATCCCCCTTTCGTAACCTCCAAATCTCACTGTTCAACAGCTCCTTCCACTCTTCTTCTTCAGTCTTTGTCCTTAATAACCTACCGAGTACTGATAAAGCCAAAGGTAAGCCATCACATTTTTCCACAATGCCTTCACCATATTGTTTTAAAACTGGATGTGAATCAAAGTTATTTGCACCCAACGCATGTTGAGCAAATAAGGTAACAGCATCGTCGTGTGAGAGAGTCTGCACATGGTTTAGATGATCATAACCCAACTTTGTGAGCAATTGCACCTTTCGGGTTGTCATTATAATTTTACTACCAGGAGCACATGCATGAAACGGGCTCACTAGGGTCTGCCAGTCGTCATAGCTGTCACTCCAAACATCATCTAATACCATTAAAAATCTTTTATCCCTTAGTTGCTTTCTAAGAGCTACTTGAAGCAGATTTAAATCTGCGAATTCCTTGTTTTCTCCATTCACAGATTGTAAGATCACTTTGCTTATATTAGAGATATCAAACTGATCAGAGACACAAACCCAAGCCATTACTTCAAAGTGCTTCTTAACTTTCTCATCGTCATACAAAAGTCTTGCTAGAGTGGTTTTCCCTAACCCACCCATACCAACTATGGGCACGATGCTAAAGTTCTTATCACATGGCTCATCCCCTAATAGCTTCACTAGCAATTCCTTCTTTTCCTTTTCCCGTCCAACAACGATTATAGATTTATCTAACAAAGAGGTCTGATAAATTCTGTTAGACCTTTCATCTGGTAGATTAATCAAACGTAGACGGTCCTTCTCCTTTTCAAGATCTTCAAATTTGGCGGTTATATAATCTAACTTGGGATGCATCCTCTCACTGAGTGATAAATTGATGCAACAAGTTGGGATGAGCTTTCTTACCTTGCTGGTCATGGCTCCAGATTGCTGGTCGAACTCACGACCCATATCTTCAGTTGCTAAATCATCAAGCACGTCAGCTACATCGTAGGCCAGGTGTTGGAGATCATTCAGCCACTGTTTAACAGCTTCATCAGTTGTTTCCTTCTGAGAAGCATGATTAAGCAGAGACTGGATCTTTATCAGTGTGGTTTCTAGTTTCTTGAGCTCTGAATGAATTCCTTTGGACCGATCATACCTGCTGAAGGCTTCAGAGGCCAGGGTTTTCAAAACGTCTTTCAGGATTCCAGCTGCAATGGTTTCAGCCGCCATTGTTAGTATATGGTGATTGGTGATGGAGGAAACTGTGTATAACAAGAAAATATGTGAATGAATTAGATCTGATCTGTAACCTGTTGACTAAATAGATCTGATCTGTAATCCACGATGAAGACTTAATTAATTGTTAATTCCAAGTGGCCTTGTTTCACCCTAATTATTATTAATGGGCTGAATTTGGATTTAACAACTAGGGAACTAATCTAATCTGGCCCATTACTTAATGGATCTTTGACCTATGTTGATCTGCCAAAATAGGTTGGGCCTTTAGGTCTCTTATTACACCCATGGACATTTTTTTTTTGCTCCATTAGGTCATGTAAATGCATGAAATCATAGCGTATCAGATACCTGAATCGAGGATCTCAACTCCCTCATAGACGTTTAGGTCTCGGCTTTCGAGGCGCGAGGAAAGAACTTCACATGTACAACCGAATAAGCTTTATGAAAGACCAAAAGTTGCATTTGTCTTGTATATTTTACACATTAGTCTTTTTAACAAGTCAACTGTTCATAAAATTCTTCATCCGTTTGTCTGCTTTTACATGTCACCTTTTAACAAAATTTGACCAATTTTATCCCAAATGTGCATAAAGCGCCACCTCAAGGCTATGAGGTGCTTTTCTGAATCGTGATCTCCTTGCGCACTTTGCACATCAGACGTTTTTTTTTATTTAAAACAAAGCTTGTGGAAGGAGATTCACAAATTTGCAGATCATAGTCTTTTTTTATTATTATTAGAAGGTTTATAACATATCATGAAACTGAAAATGCACTTGATAATCATTGGGCGCATGATAGTGGGGAGAGCTCAGATTGGCTAGGAAAGTGGTTGTGAAAGCTCGGCTTTAGAAGAGATGGCATGACTGAACCGAAAAACCAAATTCGGTTCAGTTTCAAACACAAAAAAGGCGAATTTAGTAAGCAAATTTGACAAATGGGTTGGACAAATAAAAAGATTAGAAGAGGATATCATTTATATCCAACAAAAAACTCTATTCGTCCCTAAAAACATAATGGCAGAAGTGCAGATTGATAAAAACACAAAATCCAACTAAGCATTTCTATTTACAAACTACAATGAGCTAACGCTTCTTTTATTGGTTCGGTCATTAAGCAGCAGGTGGCCTCAGCTCATGATCATGAGACGTATTACACGTAGATGGTGGTAAATACTGCCACATTGGAATGTAACCGTAGCCTGGAAAAACAGGCATCTTGTTCGCTCCAGCCTGAAATGCAGCCGGATGTGGTGCCATAAATCCAGGTGGTGGAATATTACTGGTCATGGATTTGACCTGCTGCTCCATTTTTGCTTTTTCCGCCTTTAATACAAGTTTCTCTTCACGAAGCTCGTTCTTCTCCGCCTGCAGGTTTTGAAAAAGAAAAACATTTATAAACAAGTCTAGAGAAATTTATTAAAAGAAAGAAGAAAACCATTAAGCAAGTTCATTTATTATCAATACGTGCAAGGTTTAAAAAAACGGAAATGAGTTTCGAGGCGTTTTCACTTCGCCTCACGAGGCGTAAGCCTTTAGGCGAACCGAGGCGTAAGCCCGAGGTAGAATTAAAAAATAAATATAAATATTATATATCTTATAAAAATAGTAATACTAACTAAATTCATCATCAAATTCATCAAAATAATAAAAAACACACATAAAAAAGACATAAATTGCTTGAAATTGACACAAAAACGCAAAAACATCAAAAAAAATATCTAAAACCCCTGAGGCGCAGCCTTTTTAGCGCCTCAGCCCCTCTGAGGCGCACAAACAGTAGCAACCCCCTGAGGCGCGCCTCAAAATCGTTTTTTGGCTGTTTCGCCTTGAGGCGCACCTCGAGGCGCACGCCTCAACCGTTTTTTAAAACCATGAATACGTGTACATGTATACTAACCTTCAGAGTTTTAATTTCTTCCGATAGTTTCTCATTCATTTCTTTGAAATCCTGTGTTTCAGATTTGAGCTGATTTAGAACTCGAATAGCATCTCCAAGTATAGCCAATTTATCAGTGGTGGCAGGCCGGTCGGGTTCCAAAGTAGAGCTTAATTCTAAGAACCTACAAAAAGAATTAATACTATATAAACAATAAACCATAAACATAAATCCATTTATATTGCTGAAGAATATACTAAATATGAAAAAGACCAGAAAATACTTATTTCTTGCATTTTGGTTATTAATTAACGCACTAACCGGATATGAATACCAAAACTTAAAACCTAGAGGCATCTAAATGGGTGGATTTGTAATGGTTAACAGGTTAAAACGAGCGAGACTTTTTGTTACGGGTCAATGAAGGTTTATTATTTTATAAATTATTAAAATAAACTTTATTACTTCAGTAAATACACTCTGGGTGACTTTCTTTCAACCCGTTTGACTCCCTTCAGTAGTTCATCTTAAGTCATCTATTGATTTGACTAGGGGTGAGCAAGTTTAGGTCCGGACCAAAAATAACCGAGAACCGAACCGAAAATATACCCAACTCGACCCGAACTCAAGTACCTAGGTATTTAGATCGGTTCCAATTTTTCATATAAAATAGGGTCGGTCGGGTCTCGGTTCTTTTAATGGTGAAACCCGACATGTTTGATCGGTTCTCGGGTTGGGTAATGCTCGGGCCAGGTCGGGTTTTTCCTTTTGCTCACCCCTAGATTTGACCCATTTAAGAGAGAGATAGAGAATAACACGCATCAACCCATTTGACTAAACGGTACATTTATTCTTGTTCGTCTGTATTTTTTTAAGCAACTTAAGGGATAAACTAAATCACTAAATATGAAAATTTAATCAAGAAAAGGGTCACCTGCTGTTTAATAATTCCCTTCTTTGCCTCTCACGACATGCTTTATTCTCAGCCTTGCTGCATGAATTACTGCGTCCCCTGTTAAGTAAACAATTTAATGTTTATCAACTACAAACGTGCAGATAAAGACAAGGAAACTGCATTTTAATAACAAAACCCCAAAATGTGCAGTTACAGAATAATGGGACAATTTGGTAAATGATCGGATACAAAGATTTAGAGCAGTCAAATGTGCCCCATGTTTGTACCATTGCGGTTATCGTGGCTATTATTCATTAGTTTAATTATATGGGTCTGTAAAATACGCTCAGCTTTGACCATTCACCACAAGCATCACAAATCAACTTAAGTCACAAACACGCTCAGCATATAGCCGAGGTACGAAGAACCAGTCTTGGCCCATGTCCTTTGTTGGATATGAGAACGGTTGGTAGGGGCCCCTAGGCCAGGTTACCCAAAAAAAAAACAGAATTATACACATAATAGCCATAAACACGACTATCATCCCGTTAGAGAGTGTTTAACTTCTTACGAAACCAAGCGATAACTTGGAGAAACTTAACAGAATAAAACAACATTATCCTTGTTGACAACTTGACATTATGTTGTCAACGACGTCTATCTTTCTGTACATTGATCCTGGCTATTACCAAACTTTATCCAAATGAAAACAGCAAATACCTTTTTCTTGAGCATTCTTTCTCCACACCCTCCGTCTCCGGTGGTGCAATGCTAGCAACTGAACCATCACCTTGGACTCCACCGCTACAATTGTTTGCTATTAAATTGACACTATACAGTAGTGGCATTGCTATACTGTCAGGTCAATTTAATACTCATAATACTACAAATCCAATACCATAAAAGCATGTACCTTTCACAATAAAGTTTTTGAGTTTTCTGAAATCTGTGACATTCCTCCTTCTGACTCTGACTTCTTCATGTTTTGCCCTTTTACTTTGCAGCTCTATTTCAGTTCTGCCCATAATGCCCTTTGCCTTCTAAAGACCACAAATCTGCAGTTTTGCAACTTTTGATTAAAAAAAACCCTTTAAGGATTCAGATCTCCACCCGAGTAGCTTTGACCCAATGCAAACTGTTACCTACGTTGTTTGTAACTAAACTGAAACTAACTATACAACATGCAATCTTTAAACACTTCCACCATTGTAAGTTCAACTCAATACTCATCAGATTTAAGTTCCAGAACCAGACTGACTATAATGGGCATGTTTGGGATTCCTTTTTAACTCAAAAGGACTTTTGAGAAGCAAAAGTAAGAAATTCTTACTTATTGACTTCTCCTTCTTGAAGGCAAAAAAATGCATATAAGTCCTTTTCACAGAGTGTTTGACATTCCTTTTAGATATATAAGTCCTTTTCTAGATGATGTTTGGCATTCCTTTTGACTTTTCCAAATGTTCCAGTTTAGTTTAGCCACTGGACTGATAAATGCTCCATGTAGTAGCACTCAAACTTCAATCCAGTAGCTATAACCTCCACTGCAGTACCCAACAAAGATTCGGATTTTATTTCAAACACTATTAAAGGCATGTTTGGCTAAGCTTATTTAAGTTAAAAACGACTTTTTGTGAAAAGAACTTATTGACTTATTACTTTTTAAAAAAAAGTTTTTAAAAAAAAGTGTTTGGATTAGCTTATGGGATAGGAAAAGCCAATAAGTCAATAAGTTGTTTTTTTAAAAGTTTTTGGCTTAGCTTATTAATGTAAAATGACTAAAAGTGTTTGAAAAGTTATAAGCTCCTCAAAAAGTCACAACATCCTAGCTTCTAAAAAATGACTTTTTCTCATGTACAAAAAGTCATTTTGAAAAGTCATTTTGGGTTTGCCAAACACTAAATCTCCTTATTAGCTTTTTGTAAAAGTCAATAAGTTATAAGTTGTGGTGGAAAAGCTTTAGCCAAACATGCCCTAAATATGACAAATGATCAATATCACATAGTTTTTAGATATCTTTTACAGCAGTTTTCCACTGTTTTGGGAAAATTTTATAGATTTAAACAAGTTAAAATTACAGATAACACTTATGAATACTATTTTTTTTTAGCAATTACGCTTTCTTATTACAGCCATGGGCCATGGATATTATATTTTAGCTCCACTGAGTCAGTCAGGTAAATGCATGAAATCGAAGCGTATCATGAATAAACAGTAAGTAGTTCAGAAATGAAAAACACACCTGAATCGTGAGTCTGCTACATCTGAACCGAGGATCTTAACTCCATTTGAAACTGAAAACGGACTTCATATTCATAACTGTAAAACATAAATACCTATATATATACTCTGGTCCACGTCGTCGGCTAGGGTTTGAAACATGGACGGACTACCTTCCAAATCACTCATTTCAGCATATATTAGCTTGTAAATCTCGTCAATTAGGTTTGGTTTGGTTTGCTTAACTCAACAATTCTTCGTTACGAGCCATGGTGCAATCCAACGGAAAATGGCTCCTAATTTTTAATGGAAAATGGCTCGTAATTTGTTGAATCTCTGTGTATTTGTGCCTGAGAAGTGAAAACCATCGGATAAAGAGGGGGAAGAAAGAGTTGTTGAGTAATAGAGGGGTTTAAATGACAGTCCCAATATTATAAAAAAATAATATATGTATTAAATTTATTATATAGGTCACTTAAATATGTTCTAATTAAAGAATAATAATTTACATCGAGATAGTTGGTAAACGGGCTACAAGTCCCAATACCTATTTTTCCTCCGTTATTCCTTGGTTAAAAAAATTTAACGGAGTTAAGTTTTTTCCGAATTGTAAATTGACGTTTAAGGGCTTTTGATCAGAACGAGGATACGAGTCGAATGATGTAAAACTTACCTCGAAATGGTGCTCCAAACGACTTGATTTTTGTTAATTGGAAGTTTAAACACCCGAATTGAAGAACCGTTTTCGTCGTTTGGAGCACAATTTCAAGGTAAGTTTTACATGATTCGACGCGTATCCTTGTTCTAATCAAAAGACCTAAAACGTCAGTTTGTAATTTGATAAAAAAAACTTAACGTCGTTACGTTTTTTTTAACTGTGGAGAAAAAATAGTTGAAAGGTGGGACTGTCAGGGGGAATAAAAAAGGTTGGGACTATCAATGGCCAATGACGTCTAGTAGTGATTATTAGAGGCCAATATCCCTTTATTTTTTGTTGCTAGTACATGAAATTCAGATTAGAGAACATAAACAATTATGGTTGTAAACGAACCGTTTACGTTCTTTCAACCATTCGTTTGTGAATGAACATAAAGAAGAAATTACGTTCAATTAGTTAAATGAATGAACACGGGTCGATTGTGTTCGTGAACGTTCAATAATGTGTTCATGATGTTCGTTTGTTTGTTTATGTTGTTCATTAAAGAATTTTGCGCCTTTATTTATTTTGTCTAAACTTTTTGTAGGGGAAGGTTCAAATGAAAACTATAGTTATTGTGAAAACTAGAAAACTAACTAAAACCCACTAAAAAGGAGGGGGGGAAGACTTTTAATGAAGGAGGGGTAAAATTGGAACAAAAAATATATAACTTTTCAAACATTTCCCATTTCTCCATACGTTATCATTTTAAAACAAAAATAACACCATAAGATCACAAATTTTCTTATCTTTCATTCAAGTATATTCGAGCATATTTTTTATGACATAAAAAAAGATTTATGGTGTCGTCTTGTTTTCAATACTATTATTATAGTAGTGCACATGTGCAATATAACATGTACTACAATGTGCATTACATGCTTAAAATTAGCTTTTTGATTCTAGTTTAGCTTTTAGGGTTAGTTTTTTTGGAGGTTTAGGATTAGGATTAGGTTTTTGGGTGTGGGGGGGAGGGGGTTTAGGTTTTTGGGGGGTGGGGGTGGGGGGGTTAGGTTTTTTTCGGGTTTATGTTTAGGGTTTAGTTTTAGGTTTTCGGGAGGGTGGGGGGTTTAGGTTTTTTTTTTTTTTTTTTTTTTTGGGGGGGGGGGGGTTAGGCTTTTGGTAGGAGGGTGAATTTAGGTTTTTTTTGGGGGGGGGTTAGGTTTTTGGGGGTGTCGGTGGGGGGTGGGTTAAGTGGTTTAGGCTTTCCGTATTAGTGGACATGTGCAGTACAACCAAAAAAATTTTTTTTTTTTTTTGAAAATTTTTTTCCATATATAAAAAGTAGCGATTTTTCTAAAAAAAATTGTAAAAAAAAAAAATTGTATGTTTTTTAGGTTTTTTTAGGCTTTTTTAGTTAGTTTTCGAGTTTTCACAATAAAAGTGGTTTTCATTTGAACCATCCCCACTTTTTGTATTATGTAATTCTTATTTATTTTATTGACCTAACAAATAAAATAGGACTCTATTCTCACTGCGCGTTCCTCTTTCCTTCTCATTATTCATATCGACAAATACTATCGATCCCTATAAACGATAGACTAACTAATTACTAGTCCTACAAACGATCCACTTAAACATAGACTAACTGATTATTAGTCCTTTTAAATGTTTATAATATCCCCCCTTCACTACATTTTTACTTCAGTTTCTTTTTCTTTCCATTTTATGTTCCTCGTTCAAGAAATTTAAACTAGAAAACCCAAATGGGCCCTTTTATGTGATGTTTATCCGATAAGTTCACTTTTTGTAGCAGAGGTGATTTACATTATTTCATTCCCGGACTAGAATCTAAAATTAACTAATTAACTTTCTAGGTTAATAGATTTGTCAAATCCAAGATTACGCCCACACTGAGTGGTCTGAGTGCCCCTTTCCCTTAATTGTATCATTATAAAGGTTTTCAAAATAAATTGAGTATATTATATTAGTAACGCAATAAAGAAACTAAGTAGAAGTATCAAATACTATCAACCAATTATGAATGGTTTGGTGGTTTACTACTAACATTTTCTCTATCTCTGTTTTTTTAATTGTTAACTATGAATAGTTTGGTGGTTTACTACTAACATTTTCTCTATCTCTGTTTCTTTTAATTGTTAACTATATATATTTTATTATAAAAAAGTAAGCATTTATTTTGTTTAACATATGAAGATAATATTTTTAACAAATAAATAAATACTTAAGGAATATAACTATATTATTGATAGCATACGGAGGCAACAATTTATGAAGAGAGATTAAAATTTCACTAGGATAAAAATATCAAAGGAGGATATTCTTTGTATCCAACAAAGAACTCTAATCGTTTTTAAAAGGCATAATAGCAAAAGTGCAAAGTGATGAAAACACATAATCCAACTAAGCAATTCTATTTACAAACTACAATGAGCTAATAGTTCTCATTGGTTAGGTCATTAAGAAGCAAGTGGCCTTAGCTCATGATCATGAGACCTGTCACACGTAGATTGTGGTAGATACTGACACATTAGAATGTAGCCGTATCCTGGAAAAAAGGGCATCTTGATTGCTGCAGCCTGAAATGCAGTCGGATGTGGTGTCATAAATACATACAGGTGGTGGAAGATTGTTGGTCATGGATTCGACCCACTGCTCCATTTTTGCGTTTTTTGCCTTCAAAACAAGTTTCTCTTCGCAAGCTTGTTCTTTTCTTTTCTGCCAGTCAGTTTTGGGAAAAGAAAAGTATTTTTAAGGATTTCTTCATAAATTTATTAAAAAAGAAAGAAAACCATTAAGCAAGTTCATTTATGAGTATACGCATACTGGCCTTCAATGTTTTAAGAGTAAATTACAAGTTCTGTCCTTTTTGTTTGCCCCAAATTTCAGCCGCTGTCCTTTACCTTTAAAATTGATGAGTTTTATACTTAATGTTTCAAAATCCTGCATGTTATGTCCTTTAGGGTAAATCAGTTAATTTTTTTTTTGTTAAATCATATTATAAAAGGGTAATTTGGTCATTTTACCCAGTTAATTTTTTTTTTGTTAAATCATATTATATAACTTTAGTTCGATTCGATATACATGTATAGTACAGGGACTATTTCTGTAAGTTAGTTTTACAAAAAACCTTCAGTTTTGTATCATATATCGCTAGGTCAAGGTTGAGCTCCTGTTAAACCTTCACTTTTGTATCATCTTCTACGCCTCTAGCTCCGTCACGAGCCACCACCACCGCCATAGCTCCGCCACGAGCCACTGTTCAATCTCCGACACCGACTCTCAACTCGACGAGTTCCACTCTCCTCTCCGCGCCGACTCTCCTCTCCGCTCCGACGACATCATCTCCTCCACCTCCACTTCCACCGCCATCGTCACCGTCGACAACTTCCGATCTCCGATCAGATCGCGTCGTTGGCCAAATCTCCATCGCCTGCCGTAACCTACAACCGGTACCGTTAATTGCGTTTTCTGTTATGGGTGTCCCGATTCAACTCCACCACTGTCGCCGCCATACCCTTCTCTCTCTTCACCCAGATCCGATTTGTATCTGATGGTAACATACTTGAATGTGATTTGTATCTGTATTTGAATGTGATTTTCGAGGCGATTCTTGTGACTTTGGAGATTCAAAATCTGTTAATTAGTTGCTTAAGGTTTGGGTAGTTACATGATTCAATAGCCATCTCAATAATTAGGTTTATGCTGCCTTGTTTATAGGCGTTGCAGATAGTTGCACCAAGAAAAGATTCAAGCATTTCACTGATCTTTTAAGCTAGTGGGGTTTTTTTGTTTGTTCAGGGATTTTGGGGTTTTTTTTTGAATCTGGTTCAGGCGATGTAATTGATGGTGATGTTGGAGACGGTGGAGTGGTGATGGTAGGTCAGGCGATGGTGGAGATAGTGGGTGGTCGGCGGCAGGTGAGAGTGGGAGGTGGTGGTGGTTGGCGGCAGGTGAGGGTGGGAGGTGGTGGCGGCAGGTGATGACAGGTGGTGGGTCTGCAACTTTTGAAGATGGTGAGGTATTTATTTTAAGTTAACTACATAAATTTCCATAAAAAACGAAATTACAAAAATGCCCTCATGTGCCCTGCACATGATCAGATTTAACAAAGAAAATTAACTGGGTTTGCCCTAAAGGACATAACATGCAGGATTTTAAAACGTTAAGGACAAAACTCATCAATTTTAAAGGTAAAGGACAGCTCCTGAAATTTGGGACAAACATAAAGGACAAAACTTGTAATTTACTCATGTTTTAATCTCTTCAGATAGTTTCTCATTCATTTCTTTAAAATCATGTGTGTCAGATTTAAAATCATGTCTTATGTGACATGTGTAATTTAATTTCGATCGATCGCTGCGTATTTGCTCATCCTATAAACCGCCTGATGAAGACAGGGAAGATTTAAGAGTTTGAATGCTTACAATATCCCCCCCCCCCTCTACTATTGTTTATTCTTTAGTTTTAGTCCTTTTACTTTCTATTTTAGATTGTAAAACAGAAACGAGCCCTTAAACATAAACTTACGAGTAAACTGCAAAAATGGTCTTTGAGGTTTGGTCATTTTTGCCACTTTAGTCCAAAACTTAAACGTTTTGAATCCCGGTCCCTTTGGTTTCAATTTTGTTGCCATTTTCATCTAAAATCAAAATTTGGTCAGATTTTTCAGTTAACATTTAGTTTTTTTTTTCTCTCTTTTAACAAAGGGCAAAATGGTCTTAAACTTTTTTTTTAAACCAAAAGCACTGTATCATTCCACACGAAAAGGAGAATTACAAAGCAATGGCAGGTAGTCGGGCAACAAGTTGCGCCGCCACCCCCTTTTGAATAGAAAAACCAATTCTACTAAATACAAAGTTTGAGACCTTTAGCGACGAAGAATTACTATTAACGACTTTTTGAACCCGATTCAAAAGTCGCACAGCGTCAGGAGCGAGACCACCAAAGGTATCAAACGCAAACGGGACAAACACATGTTGATTCTCCAGGCAGGCTTTCTCATGTTTTGCCACTTTGCTCGCCTCTGCCTTGAGCACCGCTTGCCCTACGACAAAGCCCTTTTCCTTGAGCCCGACAAGGGCGGAGACTCCAGTTAGATCTACACAAGCGTGTTTCCCCCCTTCCCATCCAAATACAAGGATGTCCGCCGGGCGTAAAGTGGACCTCCCCTCTAAGGGGTCAGTCGGGAAATTAACTGGAGCCTCCTTTTTGGCAGAGATCCCGACCCGCTTAAGAACATCACATAACACATCTCTCACCCAATCATGCCGATATTTAAACCCTGGTAGCTCTTTACAGTGGATCGCGTGCTCGCCGAAAGAATCCAAACATGCTTTGCGGCATAGCGGACATGGCTCGTCAACTGGGAACAAAGGGATCATCAGTCGGTATCTAAGGATAGCACGGTATTCCACAGCCGACATGTGTTGCCCCAAGCCTTCAATAGGTGCGACAGACAGAAAATCCTGAGCATGTGGGGCACGTAGACATTCAAACACAGCTCTTTGCCGACGGGATAAAACAAACTTCTCTTCAAACCTCTTGACAATTTCGCCATATAAGGCATTCGCCAGAATTTTCTTTTCTGGGATTTAGGAGGGGCGGTGTCTTTAATGTAGAAACCGCCAATATCAAGGTCCGGAAGAGAACTATGCAAAAGGTCCAACGCACTCCTGTAATCGGAGTCTAAAACATCCCCACCACATTCTCGGGGTATGTGGTCTTGTAAACCCCAAGATTGGGCCCTTGAAGCCACGATGTCACACCCCGATTTCCACGTGTTTCTCCGGTGGGCCTGGTGGGGGATTACCGTGACGTAGTTGGCAACAATATAGTCAAACCACAATATTTAAATGCACAGCGGAAGCATAAAGATAAATTATATTTCAACCATTGATTGTAATATCCAAGTATTACGAATAGTCGAAACAAATCCACAGGGGATCAAAAAAAATATAAATGTTGTTCAACAGATATGGCATCCCAAGCTTGTGAGACTCTAACGATGCTTAAGGAGTGGCCAGCCTATTTCGTACAGAACCTGCATTTAATCTTTTGGGGAAAATACGTCAGTTTACACTGGTAAATACATTCAACCGACACTTTTGTAAAATGTTTAATAAAATTGATTTGAATGCGCAAGGCACAAACTCTTTATAACTTGGGATAATTTATCAATTAAATCTTGTAAAAGAATTACATGTTCACTATGCGTTCGGTCGCCCCGGGTCGTGCCGGGTTTAAGGTTAATAGACACGCCACAAAGCATAAAGCCGTGGCGGGAAAACCAACGGTTATACCTTTAATTAATATAGACACATTGCCGGGTGTACGCCTACACCCGCGTGTCGGGGTCGTTGCCATTTCGTAAAATGATGCCAAGGATATCCAGGACATGGTCATTAGGGGTGTTCAGGATTCTTTTCGAATTCGAAAAATTCGAAATTCGTTTAATTTCGATTCGATTATCAAGAATTCGTTTCGATTATAAGAATTCGAATTCGAATTCGATTCAATTCGAGTCAAGTAAATCGAACACGAATCGAATACGAATTTATAATTTCAAATTCGATTCGATTCGAAATTCGAATAAAAATATACATTTTTATTTATTATTTTTATATATAATACATATATAACTTTTATTAAGCTATACTATAAATTATTTTCAAAATTTTTTCCAAGTATTAAAATTATCCATTACCAAACCCACTACTTGACCCATAAGTAAAACCTAAGTATCTATCAATAGATTTCTAACCATAAAATATTAACTTGTAATGTGGAGTGATTATTCCCGACTTCTCGTTTTGAATTTTAGACTTGTGGTACTTTATTTGAAACCTTTTAATGTGATATCGTGCTTTATGGCTGCTTTAAAATTTATGTTTCATTTTGATAGTTTTTTACATGTTTTAAAGAATCTGAATTAAGTCGAATTCGATTCGAATTCGAAACTTTAATCGAATACGAATTGGGTTTTTTATTCGAATACGAATTCAAATCGAATTCGATAGGTTTTAATCAAATTCGAATCGGATACGAATTCAAGGAAAAATAAAAATTATTTGAACAATTCGATTCGAATAATTCGAAAATTCGATATTCGATTCGATGAACACCCCTAATGGTAATTAAGCTCCCAAAGGCGTAAAGCCAACAAAACCAATTTTCAATCAAACGGGTCACATTGATAATACCCAACCACTAATGAGTTGGGGTCAATTGCCCGACTAAGCGGTATTTTAAACACCGTAACCCAAGCCCGTATAACGGAAAATAAGTTAAAAGTATTTACCTGGGCAAGTAATAGTCCTTAATAAACAAGTGCAAGTATCTTTTACTGGTCTCCTATTCTGGAACGAAGGTTTAAACAACCTATTAGAATCCTAACGGGTCTTTAATTTAGCCTTAGCTTAGACCGGTCAGTTTCAAAGGATATATACGGTTTAATCGCCTGAAAGGCGAAAACCAGGAATGGAATGTGGTTTGGATCCAACAAGTTTGAAGACTTGTTTTATTTGGGTATAATAACCACACTCTGGATTTTGGAGTATAAACGATAAGGTTTGACCCGTTTTTGGCTAGTTTATGTAAACTAGTTACATAAACCGAACCGCGCGCGCAAAAGGCGTAACGGAGAACCGTAAGAGTCCTACACAGGTTTCCTAAGTTAATATGCTTTAAAGAGGTTGTGGTATCAGTAGGATACCTTCCATAATGCCCGTAATGAGTTAAATTTCAATATACGCCCCGTAGGGGTATTTTGGTCATTTTAAATGAGGTTCCCGAGTTCTACAGGAAATCTGAGTTTTCCGAACAGTTTATAAAGTTCAAAATACTTTATTTATTATTTAAAATCAGTAGCAACTGGAATCGGGTCAAAAGACCATGTAGAACTCAAGTTATGTCCGAAAAGGGTATATTCGGTATTTACCGAACCGATGCCATAACCGCAGGTTATGAGCAGGTTACAAATAGTTAAAAATCTTTAAAAATCTCAAAATATTATTTTACATCAGTGTGTAAAAGGTTTGGTGTCAAAATTTGGGTTTAGATAGGCTTTACGCTAAATGCGCCGTTTAATTACTAAAGTTTCCGTAATTGTGCTATTTAGCATAACTCCTATTCTAGACCTCGGATTGACGTGAAATTTCAGGGACATGCTTAGAAATTAGTAACTAAGGTCATTGTCCTTTCACATGTCCAAAATTCTCATTTTAAAGTAAAAAGGGCGTTATGGTCAACTTGTAGGCGTTTAACGGAAATGTGTACAAGACTCGGACAAACAACGAACCGGTCACAGAGGGTTATACCATCATGTAACCTGGTCCTAAGAGAGTCCTAAGGCATATCTAAAACATACCATAACGGGTCAGAACTGAAGTCAAAGCAAAAGTCAAAGTTTTGCGACTTTCGGTTCCGAACCGGGTCAAAACAGAAAACGGTCGGATCAAACAAGCTTAGACTAGTTAATATACTTATTATCATGTTATATAAGTGTTAAAACAGGTTATACACCATCTACATTACTGATTATGCATAAAATCGCAAATTAGTATTCTGTTGACTTTTTCTAAGCAAGTTTGACTCGACATTCGGACTAGTTAGGGTGGGAATCAGAGGGTGCGCTTTTAGGGGTTTAAAGCCCACATGATTACCAACATATAACTACCTTTGATTCGGCTAATCACTGGACCATTTGTGATTAACCGTTAAGTCAACCATTAATTACGACGGTTTGACTTCTAAGCTATAACTAAGCAAAAACTCAACTAAGAAAGGTTAAGGGTGCTTACCAAAGTCCTATGCACGACTAGGGATGGCTTGGTTCTGCTTTGGAGCTCCAGAAATGATCAGAAGTGCAAGAGAAAGGTGTGAAGAACTTGTTGCACATGAAGGCCTTTATATAGTGTTCATAAGGCACTAGATTGTTGACAACCAAGTCTACCCATGCTCATTGATCATCAACAAGTGTCTCTAAGGGCCCTAAAGCATGTAGGGGGCGCCCATGCTGCTACATTAATGGAACTAAGTCGGTTAGAGTGAAGAGGCAAGCATGGGGCAAAAGAAAAATGACCAGACAGGCCTAGGCGTGACGCGAAGGACCCCCCTTGGGCCTCGCGTCGCGCGACCCCCTTCTGCACCAAATCTTTATTTTCTGATTTTTGCGATTTGATCCTTGGCTCTTCAAACTCTGATTGGCCATAATTTTCTTGCATATTGAGCCCTCAAAATTGACGTTTAGGGGCTTCAAGACTTATACCCATTTCGTTAAGTCCCCGGTTAACTTTATTATTACCCGAAAAGTCCTAACTTTCAACGTTGACGTTTTTAATCCTTCGCATACGAATTTGATCACAACTTGCTCATACGATAACGAAACTTTATGAAATTTTTGTCGAGTATTCTAGTGAGCATAATTAGCCGTTACAAAGCTTCGGGTTTGTCAAAAGGTCACTTAGAGGTATAACTTAAACATGTTGACACATTTGACCCCTGTAGTTTGTAATTCCTCACTTTCTTCCCCATTTCGTTCCGTACGATCCATGATTCATTCGTTTGAAGGTACGAGCATCATTTAGGGTTACCGTACAGTATAATTATCCCTTGTTGACACTATGAACCCTCGGATTCACATACTTTCTATGTTTGTCAACTTTAGTCCTTTATTTAGTATTTAGCACCATGTGTAAACATACGACACGTGTCAATACATTATTGGACGCAAAATTTTGAGGTGTTACATCCTCACCCCCTTAAAAGAAATCTCGACCTCGAGATTTATTGAAATAAATGAGAGTACTTCTCTTTCATCATGGATTCTACATCCCACGTGTACTCGGGACCTCTACGGGCATCCCATTTTACGTTCACTTTAGGTATATACTTCCTGTGAAGTTTCTTAACCTGTCGATCCTCGATCGACACAGGTTTCTCAACGAACTTTAAGCTCTCGTCGATGTGTACATCTGTATGCGGTATCACAAGTGATTCATCAGCGAAACACTTCTTCAAGTTACAGATGTGGAACACATTGTGGATACCACTGAGCTCCTCTGGTAAGTTTAATTTGTAGGCAACCGATCCGACACATTCGATTACCTCGAAAGGTCCGATATATCTCGGGCTGAGTTTGCCTTTCTTACCGAATCGCATCACCCCCTTCCAGGGTGATACCTTAAGCAAAACCTTGTCGCCTACTTCGAAATTGAAAGGCTTACGCTTCAAATCTGCGTAGCTCTTCTGCCTGTCTCGGGCAGCTTTCAATCGATCGTGAATTTGGACAATCTTGTCCGTTGTTTCAAATATAATATCAGGTCCTGTCATCTGGACATCTCCAACTTCTGCCCAACAAATGGGCGTTCTACATTTTCTACCATATAGAGCTTCAAAAGGTGCAGCCTTAATGCTCGTATGGTAACTGTTGTTATAGGAGAACTCGACCAATGGTAGGTGGTTATCCCAACTGCCACCTAAGTCGATCGCACATGCACGCAGCATATCTTCCAATGTTTGGATTGTACGCTCACTCTGTCCATCTGTCTGAGGGTGGTAAGCCGTACTGAAGTTCAAACGTGTGCCCAAAGATTGTTGGAAACTTTTCCAAAAGTGCGACGTGTATCTGGTATCTCTATCGGAGATGATAGATACAGGCACGCCATGAAGGGCTACAATCTTGTCTACAAACAACTGGGCTAATATATCGGAGCTATGAGTCTCCTTTATGGGTAGGAAATGTGCTGACTTAGTCAGTCTATCAACTATTACCCATATTTTATCGTTTCCCTTCTTTGTCTTTGGTAATTTGGTGATGAAATCCATCGTCACCATTTCCCATTTCCACTCGGGAAGCTCAGGCTGTTGCAGCAAGCCTGATGGCTTTTGGTGTTCAGCTTTCACTTGCGCACAAGTCAAACACTTTGCTACGTAGGTGGCTATAGACTTCTTCAAGCCTATCCACCAGAAATTTGCCTTTAAGTCCTGGTACATTTTATCAGCACCAGGATGAACGGAATATCGGGAACTGTGGGCTTCCTGGAGGATAACGTCACGAAGACCTCCATAAACAGGAACCCATATCCTTCCATTCAATCTCAGAATTCCGTCTTTGCCATAGGATAACTGCTCTTTAGTTACCCCTAGCTTTTCGTTTGGATAGTTAGCTTCTAACACAGCCTCTTTCTGTGCGGCTAACAATCTCTCATTCAGACTGTTCTTGATTTCAATGCTCTTGGCATTGATCCTTATTGGTTTCACTCTTTCTTTCCTGCTCAAGGCATCGGCGACTACGTTGGCCTTGCCTGGATGATATCTTATTTCACAGTCATAGTCGTTCAGAGTTTCCATCCAACGTCGTTGCCTCATATTCAAATCTTTCTGATTGAACAGATGCTGAAGGCTTTTGTGATCAGAATAGATCACAAATTTAATGCCATATAAGTAATGCCTCCAAAGCTTTAGTGCAAACACAACGGCACCCAACTCCAAGTCATGGGTGGTGTAGTTCTTTTCATGCACTTTCAATTGTCGCGAAGCATAGGCAATCACCTTGCCCCTCTGCATAAGCACACAACCCATACCGGTGTGCGATGCATCACAATACACAACAAATTCTTCCATTCCTTCCGGCAATGTCAACACTGGAGCATTGCTCAGCTTTTGTTTGAGGATATCAAAAGCTTCTTGCTGCTTAGGCCCCAACTAAACTTTACACTCTTTCTAGTTAAAGAAGTTAGGGGTGCAGCAATTCTTGAGAAATTTTCGATGAAGCGTCTGTAGTATCCTGCTAGACCTAGGAAACTGCGAATCTCCGTAGGTGTCTTCGGCTCCTGCCAGTTCATGACGGCTTTAACTTTGGCGGGATCCACTTGGATACCACGCTCACTGACTACATGCCCAAGGAACTGGACTTCTCGTAGCCAAAATTCACATTTAGAGAACTTGGCATACAGCTTTTCTTGATGAAGCAGTTTAAGAATACATCGAAGATATTTCTCGTGGTCAGCTTGACTCTTGGAGTAGATGAGGATGTCATCGATGAAGACAATGACAAATTTATCCAAATAATGCTTACAAATGCGATTCATGAGATCCATGAATGCGGCAGGTGCATTAGTGAGCCCAAAAGGCATCACTAGGAACTCGAAGTGACCATAGCGAGTCCTAAATGCAGTCTTGTGCAAGTCTTCGTCCTTGACCTTCAATTCATGGTACCCTGACCTTAGGTCAATCTTGGAAAAGTAGCTCGCTCCTTGCAACTGATCGAACAGATCGTCGATCCTGGGCAAAGGACTATTCTTGATAGTAACTTTATTCAGCTCACGGTAATCGATGCATAGACGCATCAAACCATCTTTCTTCTTGACGAATAGGATTGGTGCTCCCCAAGGAGATGAACTTGGTCTAACAAAACCCTTGGCTAGCAGATCATCTAGCTGCGTCCTCAATTCTTTCATTTCCGTGGGTGCCAATCTATAAGGTGCTCTCGCAATAGGCGCGGCTCCTGGAATGATGTCGATACTGAATTCCACTTGTCTGTCTCGTGGCAAACCAGGCAGTTCTTCCGGGAAAACTTCCGGATAGTCAGAGATGACTGGGATGTCTTCAATCTTGGGCTTCTCCTCCCCAATAGTCACCTGTGCCATATAAATGACACATCCTTTCTTCAAACATCTGGATGCCTTTAGCATAGATACTTGTGCAGGCAATCCATGTCGAGTATCTCCCTGAATGGTAAGTGGTTCTCCAGACGGAGTCTTGATTACCACTTGTTTTTGGTTGCACACGATTTGGGCTTGGTTATGCGATAACCAATCCATACCCAACACTACGTCGAAACCAGCGAGTTTAAAGGGTAACAGGGATAAAGGAAATGAGTGATTCCTAATGGATATAGCACATCCATCTAAAACAGTTGAGACTGTTCCCATAGTCCCATTAGCTAGTTCTACTTCATATTTCACATTCAAGGTTTTAACAGGCAATTTTAACAATTCACAGAACTTATCATCCACAGGATTTATCTGATCCAGAATCAAATAACACTCTTGCGAATACATCATTGATAAGGAACGTACCGGTTATGACGTTGTCGTTCTGGATAGCCTCTTTAACATCCATCTGAAAGACCCTCGCATTGGTCTTTTTCCCTTCTTCAGCCTTCTTCGCTATCTTCGGGCAGTTAGTCTTGATGTGCCCTTTCTCGTTGCAACTATAGCAAGTTGCATCCTTGAGTTTCTTGCACTCAAGAGTCCTATGCTCGGAAGACTTGCATATCCCACATGCCTTCAGCTGGGATTTCTTTTCGTACCTGCACCTTCCGAAATGGTGCTTCTGGCAAACCTTGCACATGGGCTTATCGCCCGACTGTCGGTCATTCCTCTTGTTCTCTGACCCCTTCTTGTGGTCACAATTGCCCCGATGCTTCTTGTTAGATCTACGTGAATCATCATCTTCACGTTTCCTCTTCTCACTATCAGCATTTCTCAACGATCTCTGTCTCACTGCATCCAGTGTGAGAGACAGAGATATATCTGCCACGGATCTGAAGGTAGCAGGCCTAGAAGCCTTCACGCTAGTTTTTATTTCTGGGGCCAAACCCCCAATGAAGCGCGCGATCCGTTTGGGTTCCGGTGTAACAAGGTACGGAACTAATCTCGACAGAGTGTTGAAAGTCGTGAGATAAGCCTGGCAATCCAGGTTCTTCATGACCAACGATAAGAAGTCAAACTCTATCTTCTCAACCTCGTGCTGAGGGCAGTAGTTTTCTTTGATGAGAGCCATAAATTCCTCCCATGTCATGCTATACAAAACAGCCTTCCCTGAGGCTTGAACCAATGATCTCCACCAAGCTAGGGCTTCACCCTTGAACGACTGGGATACAAACTTCACCACGTCTTTCTCAGCACAACCACTGATGTCCACAACAGTGTCCATTTCATCTAACAAGGTCATACAATCCACCGCGCCCTTCTCCCCAGTAAAATCTCTAGGCTTGCAGGAGACAAAGTACTTATACGTGCAACCCTTGGCGCGAGGTGCGTCATCGACCACTTTCTTCTTAGGGTGGACGCTATTCTCATTGGATGAGTGCCTATCGTTGTCCTTCTTAGGCTTAGACGGAGTCGAGGGTGGTTTGCTGTGAGATTTAGAGTGGGTTTTTGGCTTTGAGTGTGGTGTAGATAAGGTCCTGCTTCGAGACTCGCTGTACTCTTCGTATTGACGATCTAAGGCCGTCTTCACAGCGTTGTCTACCAAAGCTTTCAATTCAGCGCCCGTTATATGAATTTGGGCGTTATCATTTTCATCCTCTTTTGATTGACTATTAACTCCACTTGGGTCAGCCATCGAGGTCTTGATCTGCTACAAGGAATATGACAGAATTTTATTTAGGAGTTTATTATGGAATTGTCTTTTATGGCAATTCATTAACCATGGTAAACATAGACCATATTTGGTTAATTTGTTACTCACTTTTATTTAGGATTTGAACATAACTTATCCTATTTACAAATAATATTGTTAGTGGCACGAAAGCCTAGTCACAAGGATGTTTTTATAATATAAGCCGGGATTACAGAGAATTAAGGCATGAAGGTTTGAACCGTAGTCCTTTTACCTTTTCTGACAGGGAGTCATAGACTACAGCTGCCTTTTGTCTTATATGACAATAAGTGTGGCCCGTAGGCACTACATCACTAATGGATGTTTTAACCCAATGATTTATAAATCATTAATTTAGGTTTTGGAATCCTTTGCAAGATTCTTATAAGAATGACGCGTGTGATTATAACGAATCACATCTGTCAAGAATGTTAACATGTTTACAGAGGTTAACAGAAATCTGAATCTTTTAATTAGGTCTCACCATTAAGATTCTTCATTTAATAACTGATAGGCAGATTAATTTAAAAGGAATGATTTTTAATTTATTTCATATAATAATGCATATAAAGACGAAGATGAAGTTTATATCTTAACATTCCATTAATCATAATAATGATTACACGCTGCCCTAAACGGGACTTTTAATAGACAAATACCTACGCAGAGGTTTACAGAAAACAAGTCCACGCAGGGACCAAATACAAGGATAGATGTCCGCACATGGACAAAAAGATAAGTCCACGCAGGGACTGAAAGGCAATTGTCCACGCAGGGACTAATCATAATAAATGTCCTTGCAGGGACTAAAACAAATAGATGTCCACACAGGGACTTGATTAAAATAGGAAATACAACAGTAGATCTAGAGACTAATGATCTCGCTTCTTCTTCCCTTTTAGCAGGTTTGCTAGGCCTTTAAGGAATCCACGATTGTTCTTACGTTCTTGCTCAAAGTCTCGTTCCACACGATTCAAACGGTGGAGGATTTCTTCCTGTTCTGGTAGGGAAAAACGTGGCTGCTGCGTTACTTGCTGAGCCGGAGTTCTAGTAGGAGCTGGATACCCATGAGCTGCGTATCCTAATCCCCAAGGATCCCCATACGGTCTATCGGGATGGAGGGCGTTGTAATTGGCCGCTACCACGTATGGGTCGGTATCCGCGTAATTATAGTTGTAGTGCGTGTGAGTCGGCTGCTCAAACGGGTTGTACGCGGTGGAACCGGCGCACGCTGGTATCGGGTTATCATACCCAAATGGTGGCGGAGGTGGTGCAACTGGTGCAGAATTCACCTCTGCAGGGTGGTTCGAAGGTTCACCCAATTCTGGTTCTTCAGGCACTGGCGGAAAGTGACTCGCACTCGAGTGGCGAGGGGTGCTAAAGTGGAATTCCCCTCCTCAGGTGTACATCCGCGCGCCTGATCTCCTACGCCTTGGCGGATCTAGAGGTGCTTGTTGAACTGGTGGCGGTGGAGGCGGTGGCGTAACTGCCACGAAACGCGAATCCTCGGAAGGATCCTGTTGCTGCTGCTGCTCATGAGGTGAGAAGTGGTGAGAAGGTGTGAAGTACCAATCACACTGGTTAAACCTCGCCTGATAACTGTCGGGTCCTTAATAGGGTGTTCCATGAAAGGATGACCCATCAGAGATCTCGATAGGATGGTTGGGAGTACCTCGTGCAGGTTCTATGGGGTCCGTGTCCTCGTCCATATCTACCGCATTATCCTCAGAGAAATGGTCTTCGGGTCCTAAAGGGTTATAACCTATTGGTTCTTGGACATAATCAGCCGGGTTGAATTGGCCTTGGAAGAAAGGAGTAGGATCGCCATAGGAACGGTGCGAAGCAGATCGCTGGAGAGGTATAAACGAAGGTTGAGGGTTACTGGGTTCGTTCTCCGAATTTGGTCCAAAAGAGTGACGGTATGAAGGTGTCGAACTGTGTGAGGTAGACCGTCTTGCGGGCTCAAAGAGGTTTCTTCTACGTCTCTGAGGTTCTTTGCTCCTCGTGCTGGAAGGAGCTCGCATGTTTGAAGGTCCGGCCTCGTGATCATTATGGGTAGTGATCGGCCCTTTGCCTCTTCCTCCTCTTCTAATTGCTGGTGGCATATTTCCTACTTAACAGACTTTTAAATCACAATAAACAATAAAAGACAAACTGGAATAACAATTCGAATTTGTCCTATGTTCTTGTCTAGACTCAAGTATGTGCAATTGTGTCATTGAGATTAAACACATAAGGGTAGTGTTTAGTTTACTCAACGTTGGCTCTGATACCAACCTGTCACACCCCGATTTCCACGTGTTTCACCGGTGGGCCCGGTGGGGGATTACCGTGACGTAGTTGGCAACAATATAGTCAAACCACAATATTTAAATGCACAGCGGAAGCATAAAGATAAATTATATTTCAACCATTGATTGTAATATCCAAGTATTACGAATAGTCGAAACAAATCCACAGGGGATCAAAAAAAATATAAATGTTGTTCAACAGATATGGCATCCCAAGCTTGCGAGACTCTAACGATGCTTAAGTAGTGGCCAGCCTATTTCGTACAGAACCTGCATTTAATCTTTTGTGGAAAATACATCAGTTTACACTGGTAAATACATTCAACCGACACTTTTGTAAAATGTTTAATAAAATTGATTTGAATGCGCAAGGCACAAACTCTTTATAACTTGGGATAATTTATCAATTAAATCTTGTAAAAGAATTACATGTTCACTATGCGTTCGGTCGCCCGGGTACTGCCGGGTTTAAGGTTAATAGACACACCATAAAGCATAAAGCCGTGGCGGGAAAACCAACGGTTATACCTTTAATTAATATAGACACATTGTCGGGTGTACGCCTACACCCGCGTGTCGGGGTCGTGGCCATTTCGTAAAATGATGCCAAGGATATCCGGGACATGGTCATTAAGCTCCCAAAGGCGTAAAGCCAACAAAACCAATTTTCAAACGGGTCACATTGATAATACCCAACCACTAATGAGTTGGGGTCAATTGCCCGACCAAGCGGTATTTTAAACACCGAAACCCAAGCCCGTATAACGGAAAATAAGTTAAAAGTATTTACCTGAGCAAGTAATAATCCTTAATAAACAAGTGCAAGTATCTTTTACTGGTCTCCTATTCTGGAACGAAGGTTTAAACAACCTATTAGAATCCTAACGGGTCTTTAATTTAGCCTTAGCTTAGACCGGTCAGTTTCAAAGGATATATACGGTTTAATCGCGTGAAAGGCGAAAACCGGGAATGGAATGTGGTTTGGACCCAACAAGTTTGAAGACTTGTTTTATATGGGTATAATAACCACACTCTGGATTTTCGAGTATAAACGATAAGGTTTGACCCGTTTCGGCTAGTTTATGTAAACTAGTTACATAAACCGAACGCCGCGCGCGCAAAAGGCGTAACAGGGAACCGTAAGAGTCTTACACAGGTTTCCTAAGTTAATATGCTCTAAAGAGGTTGTGGTATCAGTAGGATACCTTCCATAATGCTCGTAATGAGTTAAATTTCAATATACGCCCCGTAGGGGTATTTTGGTCATTTTAAATGAGGTTCCCGAGTTCTACAGGAAATCTGAGTTTTCCGAACAGTTTATAAAGTTCAAAATACTTTATTTATTATTTAAAATCAGTAGCAACTGGAATCGGGTCAAAAGACCATGTAGAACTCAAGTTATGTCCGAAAAGGGTATATTCGGTATTTACCGAACCGATGCCATAACCGCAGGTTATGAGCAGGTTACAAATAGTTAAAAATCTTTAACAATCTCAAAATATTATTTTACATCAGTGTGTAAAAGGTTTGGTGTCAAAATTTGGGTTTAGATAGGCTTTACGCTAAATGCGCCGTTTAATTACTAAAGTTTCCGTAATTGTGCTATTTAGCATAACTCCTATTCTAAACCTCGGATTGACGTGAAATTTCAGGGACATGCTTAGAAATCAGTAACTAAGGTCATTGTCCTTTCACATGTCCAAAATTCTCATTTTAAAGTAAAAAGGGCGTTATGGTCAACTTGTAGGCGTTTAACGGAAATGTGTACAAGACTCGGACAAACAACGAACCGGTCACAGAGGGTTATACCATCATGTAACCTGGTCCTAAGAGAGTCCTAAGGCATATCTAAAACATACCATAACGGGTCAGAACTGAAGTCAAAGCAAAAGTCAAAGTTTTGCGACTTTCGGTTCCGAACCGCGTCAAAACAGAAAACGGTCGGATCAAACAAGCTTAGACTAGTTAATATACTTATTATCATGTTATATGAGTGTTAAAACAGGTTATACACCATCTACATTACTGATAATGCATAAAATCGCAAATTAGTATTCTGTTGACTTTTTCTAAGCAAGTTTGACTAGACATTCGGACTAGTTAGAGTGGGAATCAGAGGGTGCCCTTTTAGGGGTTTAAAGCCCACATGATTACCAACATATAACTACCTTTGATTCGGCTAATCACTGGACCATTTGTGATTAACCGTTAAGTCAACCGTTAATTACGACGGTTTGACTTCTAAGCTATAACTAAGCAAAAACTCAACTAAGAAAGGTTAAGGGTGCTTACCAAAGTCCTATGCACGACTAGGGATGGCTTGGTTCTGCTTTGGAGCTCCAGAAATGATCAGAAGTGCAAGAGAAAGGTGTGAAGAACTTGTTGCACATGAAGGCCTTTATATAGTGTTCATAAGGCACTAGATTGTTGACAACCAAGTCTACCCATGCTCATTGATCATCAACAAGTGTCTCTAAGGGCCCTAAAGCATGTAGGGGGTGCCCATGCTGCTACATTAATGGAACTAAGTCGGTTAGAGTGAAGAGGCAAGCATGGAGCAAAAGAAAAACGACCAGAAAGGCCTAGGCATGACGCGAAGGACCCCCCCTTGGGCCTCGTGTCGCGCGACCCCCTTCTGCACCAAATCTTTATTTTCTGATTTTTGCGATTTGATCCTTGGCTCTTCAAACTCTGATTGGCCATCATTTTCTTGCATATTGAGCCCTCAAAATTGACGTTTAGGGGCTTCAAGACTTATACCCATTTCGTTAAGTCCCCGGTTAACTTTATTGTTACCCGAAAAGTCCTAACTTTCAACGTTGACGTTTTTAATCCTTCGCATACAAATTTGATCACAACTTGCTCATACGATAACGAAACTTTATGAAATTTTTGTCGAGTATTCTAGTGAGCATAATTAACCATTACAAAGCTCCGGGTTTGTCAAAAGGTCACTCAGAGGTATAACTTAAACATGTTGACACATTTGACCCCTGTAGTTTGTAATTCCTCACTTTCTTCCCCATTTCATTCCGTACGATCCATGATTCCTTCGTTTGAAGGTACGAGCATCATTTAGGGTTACCGTACAGTATAATTATCCCTTGTTGACACTATGAACCCTCGGATTCACATACTTTCTATGTTTGTCAACTTTAGTCCTTTATTTAGTATTTAGCACCACGTGTAAACATACGACACGTGTCAATACATTATTGGACGCAAAATTTCGAGTTGTTACACACGAAAGCATATGAAGAGGCATCCTCGACCGTACAAATCCCTAAGCCTCCGAATCGGGTCGGGAGAGAAGCCAACCTCCACTGGAGATCTCCAAAAAAGGCACCCCCACAAACAACAATATCCTCTAATGCTCCCCGGAGGGCTTCATCAAAAACAGAGACAGCTCCCCCGACCAAAGAAGGTTGACACGTTCGAAGACCAAACAGTAATTTAGCAACACCCATACAAGAACGAAGCAAAAGGAGCTCGCTCTGAGGGTCCCGTAGGCGTTTAAGGCACCTCATCAGCTCGACTGCACAGTTCGCTCTTTTAAGAGCCATACTTCTAATAAACTCTGCATCACGACTAACGGCACCCCCCAGGAGTTTCACACCCAGCACCGGCCTCCCAATCCCCCGAGGGAATAAGCCCTCCTAAACCTTTACACCATTGTAGGTTGACCAGAAAACTTCAGTTTTCTTTATATTAAGTTGAAGCCCTAATGAAGGACCCTCAGCTCTGATGATATCTAAAGCATTAACCACTTGGGTAGCATCTCCAATAAGCGTTCCGTCATCTAGGTACCAGGCGTGAAATAGAAGTTTGCAGCGATCCCTTCTTCGGTGAACAAGGGGGTGTAGAACAAGGGCAAAAAGGGGGGGCTCTAAGGGGTCCCCCTGCTGAACGCCAGTAGTAGACCAAATAAACTCATCCCCCACATATAATCTAGCTGGTTGACCATATAAAAAATCGACCCACGTAGAAATAGAAGGACACCTTTTCCTTACCTCGCACAGTAGGGCTGTCCTATCAACCAAATTAAAAGCGTTCGAAAAATCAACAGTAAGCATAGAAAGAGACTCATCTTGGTGGTACTCATTAAGGAACCTGTTCGCACTATGAAGAACGACCTCTGCCCCACACGGAATCCCTACCCCAAACTGGAAATCGCCCTGGTATTTGGCCATCTCCTTCCCAATACCTTTCATGGCCACCTTGGAGATCACCCTCCTCCAAATCGACCCAACAGCGATAGGCCTAATCCCATTATCCGGTTTGAGAAGAGGTGTAAGAGGAGCAGAAGCAACAAACTCCTCCAGATTCCTCGGGCACCTCCCCCCTAAGCACAAATTAACCATAGCTGAAGTAGCCCTAAGCAGGCTATCAGCAATCACAGACCCCTCCCCACAAAAAGCATCTAAAAGATGTTGGGCTCTTAAGCCATCTCTCCCGCACAACGTACCTTTGGGGAAAGATTTAATACACCCGAGCACACAATCGGGCTCCACCACAAGAGGAGACTCAGAAGGCAAGGAGGCAGGCATGGAAGGAGGGGGCATACATGGGTGCTTAGCCAATAAAGCCTCCAGAGTATTCTTATTGAGAGGGGCGACCCCCGAGGAGCATAAAACCTTAACCGCTGCGGTGAAATGACCATCAGCAACCTTACGTAAACATTGTTTCACATTAGTCCCCCCACACTCATTATCAATCTCAGTGCCCTTTTTGATTCCATCCGTAACCCCCCTCGTGGGTTGATCAAACAACGACTGGACAAGAGTGGCAAAACCCTCACGATCACCCCACTGAGCCAAAGACCACTGGATGCTAAGGCATTGGCCCGTCTTCCTATTGCCCGACCTCTTGTCCTGACGACCAGCAGGCTTGAACACCCGCAAGGTGCAGCATGGTAATATCAAAAGTCGAACCCATGCCTCAACAGAATCAGGCATAGCAACCAACTTGTCCAAAGCTGCAGTTAAGGCTTGGGCAAAAGCCATACGACAACTAAGGGGGATACTCTTAACAGTCTTGATGGGGAGAGAGAAAACACGGTCAAGCAAAGCAATATCTACACCCAACTCTTCCGACGAGGTATCAACGTTTTCAACACCGGGTCTAGTGATGCCAACAATAAAACCCTGTTCATCTCTCTCACCTGGCACAAACCGAATAACCTTATCCACATGGTGGCACGCCCGACTGAAAGCATGAGGGCACATACACTCACCACATAACCATTGTCCGGACACCCTCAAAGCTTCACAAACAGAGGTAAAAAGATTAAGAGCGTCAGCAATTGCACATCTCAAAGAATCTTTCCTCTCGTCTGAGCCCAAATGGTGACTCTTGATATGTGCCATTAACCTTGGGAATCCCTTAGCCCCCACGAAGCCATCGGGGCAACAATGAAACCGTCAGAAAGGACAAGGCCAAAAACCGCTCCCATTAGAACCAACCATAAGAAAACTAAGTAAGCGGAGTCGACACTTGGATAATGTCGCGTACGCCATCACCAATAAAGAAAACCCAACCAAAAAGGAAACGCAGCTGATGGGTCAAAAGGTAATTGACCCGCTACGCTAAAAAAACTCCGAAAAAATCACCTAGGCATTTCATCGAACACCTTGCGTGCACTAACAGAAAACTAAGTCCTTCAAATAAATCACAGTGAGTTGTTAAAACTTACATGGATTCTGTTAAACTCAGGCTCCATTAGACGCAACTCAGCAGATACTTGCCCTAGGGTTGCAATTTAAAAGGGTTTAGGCAGTAGTAGCACAGCACGGATAAATGGGTGAATTGAAGTTTGTAATTATGATTATATGAGATTTGGATGTGAATTGCAGTGATATAATGAGTAAATTGTATAAAAAATGGAGAATTTAAAGGAGAATTATGGTGAATCTTACTTTAGGGTTTGAAGGGAGCTGAAGAAGAAATGGGATAAAAAAAGAAATGGTGAATCTTCTTGAATAAAGGGTACATGAATATAAAAGATTTAAAAGAGACTGCATAACTAACAAATCGAGATTAAGAAGAGGGTATTAGGGTTTTTAATAGAAATACCGGTGGATCATCGGAAAAGACTCCGGCAACAATTCGTATGACAATCGATTTAACGACTTCAAGACTATTGTTATCAAATCCTTTGATAACAATATTGGTTCTCCTTCTTTTACTTGTAAGCATTTTCTATCCGTTAAGTTCACTATTTGTAGATTATAGTCTTTCTGATTAGTTAAATATTGAAAACATACTGTGAAACTGAAAATGGAATTTATAATCATAACACTAAAGCATAAAGACATCATCAGTCATCATGTTGGGGAATATGGACAACAAGAAACAATCTTATTTTTTCGGCTAAGCTGTGTGTACCGGAGAAAATCATTGAAAGAATCCAGTCCACTTCATTCCTTTGGGTGAAAAACCGCGCAAAAACGATGGAGCTTGGATTCGATAATTTGGTTAAATTCAACATAAATCTAAATTAACCACAAGTAAGCATGAATGGAGCTTTTTCCTCATTACGAGCTATGGCGAAATTGAACTCAACACAAACCCTAGCTTCATTTTGTTAACTTTGAATGCAAAATCTGTCGTACACATGTGTAATTTGATTTCGAATCGATCTCTGCGTATTTGTGCCTGTATTACTGTTTTTGCTTCAGTTTTACTCCTTTTACTTTCAATTTGCATTGCTGGTGCATGAAAGTTAGATTGGAAAACATAAATGAACCCTTAAACATGAACAAGCTATCATTCTTAGTCCTCCGATCATGAATTTATTGGCATCTGAATAGCTTTCTTGCATATGTATATTTGGTAGCATACAGAGGCAACATGTTATAAACAGAGATTCAGATATCATTAGGATAGAAAGATTAAAGGAGGATATCATTTATATCCAACAAAGAGCTTTATTTGTCTCTAAAAGCAGAGCCGTCCCCGAAAACTCTCGAAAAAATTTAGGCCTCGGGCGACGAAAAGAATTGGGCCCAACATTATGGTTAAGGGTAAGGAATTTTTCTTTTATACCATTCGACATGAAAAAGGGCAATTACAAAGCAATGGCAGGTAGTCGGGCAACAAGTTGCGCCGCCACCCCCTTTTGAATAGAAAAACCAATTCTACTAAATACAAAGTTTGAGCAAAGACTTGAACTTGAGGCCTTTATATTATTTTGAGATGGTTTTTGCCACTACACCACTAATACTTTTTTGCATAATAAATGGATGAATATACTAAATATATAATTTAATAAATATATACAAGCTTATAAAGACTATTCGGGCCCTTTGAAATTTTGGGCCTCGGGCGTCGGCACGGGTTTGCCGGGCCCAAAGCCGGCCCTGTCTAAAAGGCATAATGGCAGAGGTGTAGAGTGATGAAAAACACAAAATCCAACTAAGCATTTCTATTTAAAAACTACAATGAGCTAACAATTTTCTTATTGGTTTCGGTAATCAAGCAGTAGGTGGCCTCAGCTCATGATCATGATTCATGAGACGTGCGATTTTCGTAAACACGTGTCATAAATCCAGGTGGGTGGAAAATTATTGGTATGGACTTGATCTGCTGGTTCCATTTTTGCTTTTTTCGCCTTTAGAACAAGTATCTCGCATGAAGCTCCTTCTTCTATGTCTGTCGGTAATGGAAAAAGAAAAGCATTTTTAAGGATTTCTTTATAAATTTATTAAAAAGAAAGAAAACCATTAATCAAGTTTATTTAGTGATCCAATAAAGTTCATGTAGTATCAGTTAGTTATGAGTATACGCATACTAACCTTCAATACTTTAAGTTCTTCAGATTCAAGTTGATTCAGAACGCAGGCAGCATCTACAAGTACAGCCAGTTTATCTGTAGTGGCAGGGCGGCCAGGTTCAAAAGTAGAGCTTAATTCTAAGAACCTGCAAAAAGAATTAATGATATATTATCAATTAACAATGAAAATGGATCATTTTATTATTGCTAAAGGATATATTAAGAAAAAGGCCAGAAATGTTTATCTCTCGCATTTTGCTTGTTAATAAACATATGCATTGTAGCCCAAAGGGATAGATTGAATCACTAAATAATAAAACTCAATCAAGAAAAGAGTCACCTGTTATTCAATATCTCCCTTCTTCGCCTCACACGACGACATGCTTTATTCTAGGCCCTGTTTCGTGAATTGCAGCTCTAAGAAAGAAAAAGGTAGACAAGAAAAACGAATTGTTGTTAGTATTTGAATATATCAAACTGCAGACCATGATGATTATTTATTTAATAATTTTAGGTCAGTTTGGGTTAACAAACTGACATTCAAATTAAATTTAACTCCGGTCAAGTAAAAGACTTTGGAATTCTGTCGACATCACTCCAAATCAAATATTGTCAGTAAACTAAAATTTCAAATGTAAACATAAAAAGACAATAAAACTTCTACTCACAACAATTTTGTTGAAAGAACCGATACCGAAAATCCCCAAAAGTGGGTACCGGTACCGGTACCGAATATACCCGGTACCGAAAATGTCAAAAGTCGGTACCGAAGGTACCGAAAAAGTACCCGGTCGGGTCTGATTTGCTCATCCCTAATAAAGATTGTATGAAGAGGTGTCAAAAGCTACCAGTTTAATATTAAAAAAAAAAAAAAAAAAAAAAAAAAAAAAAAAAAACCCGTCCAGTTAACCCCAATTGTATTTAAACATGCTGTGATGGGTTTAATTAGTATTAACCCAGTTTTATAAAAAAAAAACCGTACCTGAAAGAGTGTCTTACGCTCCTAACATCACAAAGATCCGCACGAATGTGCTCAACAACAGCTGCAACAAGTAGTTATAATTCAAAATTAGAACTATTAAAATAACGGTCCTACTTTCCATTCTCTAAAACCCCAAACCCCGTTATTAATTACCATTCAGGTTTCATTATTATTATTAATATTTTTAGTTAGTTATCTTTAATCTAGAATCTTATAGAGTACTTAACTAATCAAATATCAAACCCTTTGATTTACAAAAATTGCTCCATTAACAGAAAGAAAAATACTTGGTTTCCTTGATCTTTCAAAATGAGTAATAAAATAGACCGGAAGAAATGAATTTAAAAACTACAGTTTTATTTATTTATTTACAGTGTTTCATCGTCCAGCCTCCAGGCTCCCTTTTTTATTATTATTTATTTTAAACCTAATTTATACTGTTTCGTATCCCATATATAAAACCTACACCTCTCAATCCTAATATAGATTTACAGCAGCATACATTAATTTACTACAGAAGTTTCAGAAGAAACAAGGTTCTGCAGTTTACCTAACGAAAGATTCATTGTGTGATTCTTCACAGCGGCGGCTATCATGTTGATTGCAGCAGAAGTACACTGGTTATGTTTGCTTCAGTTTCTGAAAGTTATCACAACGGGAATCGGAATTCAACGGGTCGCTGGAGATCTTCGGGCAGCAAGGCCACGCCACGGTCGTGTGTTTATTCTGATGCAACGGATCATTCTCCATTTATTCTGATGCGGGGGATATGAGAGATGCGGGACCAATAGGAGCCTCTTCTACTGCACCTTCCTTCTAGCTTTCGGCATTCATCTATGGTTAAACTTAAAAGTGAAGGCAGCAGAAGGTCTGGTAGATGCTTCATCTTTGGGCAGCCCCATAAAACGAGATGTTGGAGGGAGGTGAGGTGTTGGAGTCCCACTGAAACTGATTTCAGTTTCTTAAATCCACTTAACCCAAGAATAGTAAGAGACGAAGGAAGAAGATGAGACAACTGACTACACCTACTCACATCATCTTCTTCTGACCCTCCACACACTAATGCTAGGTTGACAAGTGAGGTTGGGAAATTCTGTGGTCCCCACTCTGAGATGGGCTTCTTCAACCCCCCTATGAAAAGGGTTTGCAGTTTGGGAGGCCAAAACCCACGAGGAAAGGAAGCATCTGTACTTGGGCAATTGTATATTACCAGGTATGTTAAGGAGGTGAGATTAGGCAACTCGTGGTCAGGAAATGACTCCATATTTGGACAATCACCTATCGCCAGGGAGGTAAGGTGAGTCAACTGCTTCAATTCAATGATCTTTGTCAGATTTGGCCAGCTGTATAATTCTACAGTTTGAAGCATTGGCATGCTTGTGTTGTTGACAAGCACCCTAGTGTTATCTCCTCCAAATATTAGCTCCTTTTCTAACAGTTTGTCACAACCTTCAATGGAAAGAAACTTGAGCTTCTGCCCTCCAGCTGTCGTAAGAAATGAAACAGATGTAATGGAAGGACAATCTGAGATGTGCAACTCCTCAATGTTATTTGGACACCTACAATGCTCCATACTCTCACATTTTTCTATCTTTAATGTCCTAAGAGTTGTTAAGAAGTTGCTCCCACAACTATCCCCTTCCTCTTTCTCTCCTAATCTCACCAAATTTTGACATTCCTGTACTTCCAAATACATTAAACGTATCAGAGCCTTACTAGCCATCGACTCCCACAAGTATCTTATTTCGTTACAGTTTTTTATGGTCAAATATTCGACTGCTCCAAGGTACTCTATAACACCTCTCCACACCACATCATCAAGCCCTGAAATACTTTCTATTTCCAATTGCAAGACTCTTGAAGCTACTTGAACCAGGCTTCTCAACACACCACTATCACATTTATCTATATATAGAATATTCAATGAAGGCAGCGCTTCAGGTGACACTTGAACCAGATTAGGACAACTTCTTACAACAAGCTCTTTAAGGCAAGGAAACGACACCATCCCAATATCGGTTGACCATTCTTCCAACCTCTTCATATTTTCTAGATGAAGAACTTCAAGTGAAGGGAATGAAAGACCAGTCCCTGCTAACTCTGAACCCATAGCTTTCACCTCATCCATGTCTTCAATAAACAACTTCTTGAGTGATGGTAACTGACCAAGTGGTGGTAAAGATGTACAGTTTTTACAGCCATGTATACTCACCTCAGTCAACTGAAGAAACGATGGATCCCCAACCCAATTAGGAAATTCTATACCCCCATATGAAACTATGTGAAGGAATGTCAAACTAGCACTATTAGGCTTCAACCCACAGAGGACCTCCTTTTCAAGAGACTCCTTTCGAGAACCATCAAACACATCACTCCATTCTAGTTTTAACCATCTAAACCTCTTTTGCAATAAGTTTGCCTCTTGTGCATGCATTGCCATTTCCACTTTGTCCAGCCCTTTGATGTGAATCCACCCATCAAAATCTGTAAGGTCTTTAATCTTGGTTATTGGAAGGTCATTATCTCCTCCAACAATGATCTTGGTGAGAGTCTGTAGGCTTTTCAATTGGCCAATCCACAGAGGTAACTTATTCAAAAGCGGAGTACCTTCAATGTCCAAATGCCGCAAGTTTTTAAGCTGTGAGAAGTTGTTGGGCAACTTAATTAAGTCACTACAACCAGAAAGGAGTAATGTTTGCAAATTGTATAGATTGCCAACACTTGCTGGTAAACACGTGATTGGGTTGTTAGATAAATTAAGATATCGGAGATGCTTCAAAGTGCCAATGGTCTCTGGTACCTCGCTGATGCATAAATTATTCAAACGTAGAACCCTTAACGTTGGTAATTTGGGAAGTAAGTCATCTAGAATCTTACGAGATAAGTAGCACTTTTCAGAACTATCGTTTACTTTTAAGGATAAGAATGTTCTCAAACTTTTAGCTCTTTTGAATGGATCGAACTTCGAGTAAGCTACATATTTGTCACAAACAAATGACATATGTCGGTACTTTTCCAAGGCTTCCTTCCTAACATCCTGTACCATCTCAATGTCTAGTCTTGAAAAGAATTCTCCAGCAACAGATGTGGCCAAGTCATTCAGCAAGTCATGCATAACAAACATACGTTTGCCATTAGGTGCATGTTGAAAAAATGACCTTGACAACAACTCTTCAAAATATTCAAGACCTAAGCGCTCCATTGACTTGTCTGAAGATGACTGGTTCAAAAAACCTTCTGCCATCCAAAGTGAAATCAAACTCTCTTTGTAAAACAGAAAGTCCTTGGGGAACAAGGAGCAGTATGCAAACAACTGCTTCAAACATGCTGAAAGATCATTGTAACTTAGTCTAAGAGCCGGGACAATCTCATCCCCCTTTCCTAACCTCCAAATCTCACTGTTCAACAGCTCCTTCCACTCTTCTTCTTCAGTCTTTGTCCTTAATAACCTACCGAGTACTGATAAAGCCAAAGGTAAGCCATCACATTTTTCCACAATGCCTTCACCATATTGTTTTAAAACCGGATGTGAATCAAAGTTATTTGCACCCAACGCATGTTGAGCAAATAAGGTAACAGCATCGTCATGTGAGAGAGTCTGCACATGGTTTAGATGATCATAACCCAACTTTTTGAGCAATTGCACCTTTCGGGTTGTCATAATAATTTTACTACCAGGAGCACATGCATGAAACGGGCTCACTAGGGTCTGCCAGTCGTCATAGCTCTCACTCCAAACATCATCTAATACCATTAAAAATCTTTTATCACTAAGTTGCTTTCTAAGAGCTACTTGAAGCAGATTTAAATCTGTGAATTCCTTGTCCTCCCCCTTCACAGATTGTAAGATAACTTTGCTTATATTTAAGATATCAAACTGATCTGAAACACTAACCCAAGCCTTGAGTTCAAAGTGCTTCTTAACTTCGGCATCATCATACAAAATTCTTGCTAGGGTGGTTTTCCCTAACCCACCCATACCAACTATGGGCACGATGCTAAAGTTCTGAGTACATGACCCATTCTCAAATAGCTTCACTAGCAATTCCTTTATTTCCTCCTGCCTTCCAACAATACCAGATGTATCTAACAAAGAGGTCTGATAAGGTCTTTTCGGTTTTTCATCTTTTAGATTAATCAAACCCAGACGATCCTTCTCCTTTTCTAGATCTTCAAATTTGGCGGTTATATAATCTAACTTGGGATGCATCCTTTGACTTAGTGATAAATTTGTGAAACTAGCTGGGATGAGCTTTCTTACCTTGCTGGTCATGGCTCCAGATTCCTGATTGAGCTTACGACCCATATCTTCAGTTGCTAAATCATCAAGCACGTCAGCTACATCGTAGGCCAGGTGTTGGAGATCATTCAGCCACTGTTTAACAGCTTCATCAGTTGTTTCCTTCTGAGAAGCATCATTAAGCAGAGACTGGATCTTAATCAGTGTGGTTTCTAGTTTCTTGAGCTCTGAATGAATGCCTTTGGACCGATCATACCTGTTGAAGGCTACAGAGGCCAGGGTTTTCAAAACGTCTTTCAGGATTCCAGCTGCAATGGTTTCAGCCATTGTTAATTAGTTTGTGGTGATTGGTGATGGGGGAAACTGTGTATAACAAGAAAATATGTGAATGAATTAGATCTGATCTGTAACCTGTTGACTAAATAGATCTAGATCTGATCTGTAGCAGTTCACAAAATGCGTCTGATCTGTAATCCACTATGAAGACTTAATGAATTGTTAATTCCAAGTGACCTTGTCTTGTTTCACACTACTTATTATTAATGGGCTGAAATTGGATTTAACAACTAGGGAACTAATCTAATCTGGCCCATTACTTAATGGATCGTGCTCTAACATATCATGTAAAACTCCCTCATAGACGTTTAGTTCCCGGCTTTCGAGGCGTGAGGAAAGAACTTCACATGTACAACCGAATAAGTTTTATGAAAGACCAAAAGTTGCATTTGTCTTTGTATATTTTACACATTAGTCTTTTTAACAAGTCAACTGTTCATAAATTTTTTCATCCGTTTGTCTGCTTTTACATGTCACCTTTTAACAAAGTTTGACCAATTTTAACCCAAATGTGCATAAAGCGCCACCTCAAGGCTCTGAGGCGCTTTATTGAATCGTTATCTCCTTGCGCCCTTCGCACATCAGACGTGTCTTTTTATTTAAAACAAAGCTTATGGAAGCAGATTCACAAATTTGCAGATCATAGTCTTTTTTTATTATTATTTATTAGGCTTATAACATATCATGAAACTGAAAATGCACTTGATAATCATTGGGCGCATGATAGTGGGGAGAGCTCAGATTGGCTAGGAAAGTGGTTGTGAAAGCTCGGCTTTAGAAGAGATGGCATGACTGAACCGAAAAACCAAATTCGGTTCAGTTTCAAACACAAAAAAGGCGAATTTAACAAGATGGATGATCATCGGTTAAAGTTTCGGGTCCATGGCCTGAGCGTCTAGTTGCATTGTTTTTTAGTAAGCAAATTTGTTAAATGGGTTGGACAAATAAAAAGATTAGAGAAGGATATCATTTATATCCAACAAAAAATTCTATTCGTCCCTAAAAACATAATGGCGGAAGTGCAGATTGATAAAAACGCAAAATCCAACTAAGCATTTCTATTTACAAACTACAATGAGCTAACGCTTCTTTTATTGGTTCGGTCATTAAGCAGCAGGTGGCCTCAGCTCATGATCATGAGACGTATTACACGTAGATGGTGGTAAATACTGCCACATTGGAATGTAACCGTAGCCTGGAAAAACAGGCATCTTGTTCGCTCCAGCCTGAAATGCAGCCGGATGTGGTGCCATAAATCCAGGTGGTGGAATATTACTGGTCATGGATTTGACCTGCTGCTCCATTTTTGCTTTTTCCGCCTTTAATACAAGTTTCTCTTCACGAAGCTCGTTCTTCTCTGCCTGCAGGTTTTGAAAAGGAAAAACATTTTTAAACAATCATATAGGAATTTATTAAGAGAAAGAAGAAAACCATTAAGCAAGTTCATTTATTATCAATACGTGTACATGTATACTAACCTTCAGGGTTTTAATTTCTTCCGATAGTTTCTCATTCATTTCTTTGAAATCCTGTGTTTCAGATTTGAGCTGATTTAGGACTCGAATAGCATCTCCGAGTATAGCCAATTTATCAGTGGTAGCAGGCCGGTCGGGTTCCAAAGTAGAGCTTAATTCTAAGAACCTACAAAAAGAATTAATAATATATAAACAATAAACCATAAACATAAATCCATTTATATTGCTGAAGAATATACTGAATATGAAAAAGACCATTAAATACTTATTTCCTGCATTTTGGTTGTTAATTAACGCACTAACCGGATATGAATACCAAAACGTAAAACCTAGAGGCATCTAAATGGGTGGATTTGTAATGGTTAACAGGTTAAAACGAGCGAGACTTTTTGTTACGGGTCAATGAAGGTTTATTATTTTATAAATTATTAAAATAAACTTTATTACTTCAGTAAATACACTCTGGGTGACTTTCAACCCATTTGACTCACTTCAGTAGTTCATCTTAAGTCATCTATTGATTTGACCCGTTTAAGAGAGAGATAGAGAGTAACACGCATCAACCCATTTGATTAAACGGTACATTTATTCTTTGTATTTTTTAAGCAACTTAAGGGATAAACTAAATCACTGAATATGAAAATTTAATCAAGAAAAGGGTCACCTGCTGTTTAATAATTCCCTTCTTTGCCTCTCACGACATGCTTTATTCTCAGCCTTGATGCATGAATTACTGCGTCCCCTGTTAAGTAAACAATTTAATGTTTATCAACTACACGTGCAGATAAAGACAAGGAAACTGCAATTTAATTGCAAAACCCCAAAATGTGCAGTTGCAGAATAAAGGGACAATTTGGTAAATGATCACATCTTCAATCTCTTCATATCAACTAAATCGGATACAAAGATTTAGAGCAGCCAAATTTGCTCCATGTTTGTACCATTGCGGTTATCGTGGCTATTATTCAGTAGTTTAATTATATGGGTCTGTAAAATAAGCAAAACAAGAGTGAATTTCAAGGATTGTCCTTTATCTTTATACCAATTTTCAAGCGCTGTTCTTTATGTTCAAAATTGACGAGTTTTGTCCTTTATGTTTTCATATCATACACGTTGTCTTTTAGGCCTAACCCAGTTAGTTTTTTCAGTTAAATTTGGTCATATGTTTTGCACATGAGGGCATTTTTGTCAATTCAAAGGTAAGTTCAACGGCAGATTTACAGCTCAAAGCTTCTGCAACTTTTGAATTGACAAAAATGCCCTCATGTGCAAAGCACATGACCAAATTCAACTGAAAAAACTAACTGAGTTATGCCTAAAGGACAAAACGTGTATGATATGAAAACATAAAGGACAAAACTCGTCAATTTTGAACATAAAGAACAGCGCTTGAAAATGGGTATAAAGATAAAAGACAATCCTTGAAATTCACTCTATAAAATAAATCGGATACAAAAATTTAGAGCAGTCAAATTTGCTCCATGTTTGTACCATTGCGGTTATCGTGGCTATTATTCATTAGTTTAATTATATGGGTCTGTAAAATACGCTCAGCTTTGATCATTCATCACAAGCATCACAAATCAACTTAAGTCACAAACACGCTCAGCATATAGCCGAGGTACAGAGAATCAGTCTTGGCCCATGTCCTTTGTTGGATAAGAGAACGGTTGGTTGGGGCCCCTAGGCCAGGTTACGCAAAAAAACAGAATTATACACATAATAGCCATAAACACAACTACCATCCCATTATAGAGCTGTTTAACTTCTTAGAAACAAAGCAATAACTTGGAGAAACTTAACAGAATAAAACAACATTATCCTTGTTGACAACTTGACATTATGTTGTCAACGACGTCTATCTTTCTGTACACCGATGCTGGCTATTACCAAACTTTATCCAAATGAACCATCACATTGGACTCCACCACTCCAATTGTTTGGTATTAAATAAATTGACACTATACAGTAGGTGCATTGCTACACTATCAGGTCAATTTAATACTCATAATACTACAGATCCAATACCACAAATTACATCGAAACTTAACAGTTAACTAATATAGGAAAGAAAATCTCATCATCATCATCATCATCATCATCATAGGCTTTAGTTATTAAAAGAAACATGTACTACATCAGCAACCATTTATCATTCTTTCAAATAATTCCAAACCAACTTTCGAATCTTGTATATCTAAACAAACAAACATTTAACAATTATACAACATCAGAAGCCACAAGGGTACAAACAACAGTCAATTACTAACCGATGGGTTCTGCTGTCGACACCTCGTCGGAATCGAACCTCAGCCACCACCGCAGCACCATAGCTACGGCTGATGTGGTTCCAATGCTGTAGTTATGCCGCTGCCACTGTCGAGAGCCGCATCCAAACAGCCACTGCTTCGGATTCGAACCAAAGCACCACCGTCACCACTGCCGTAGTCCACCGTCCACAACCGTAGAACACATGAACAACATCCTTTGTTCGACGCCGGAGCTCCCTCGCTGCAGATACCGTCACTTAGCGCCGCCTCCGTTCATGGTGGTGGCCGGCTGTATCCTTAGTAGAGGGAGGAGAGTAGAGTGAAGAGAGAGTGTGGTTTTATGTTGGTACAGAATAAAAGAGATGGGTGGGTGTGTGTCCGGCCGGAGTGGCCGGAAATCTCGCCGGAGATCGGTCAAGGGGGAAAGGGACAGAGGGTGTGTGCGGCTGACGTGTGCATTTAGGGTTTTTAAGGAAATGAAGAGAGTGGGAGAGGAACAAGATATATAAATACTAGGGTTAATGAAGTTGGGTTGGGCTTGGCCTATGGGTATGGATTCACTTAGGGTCTGTTTGGTATGGGGTAATGGAATGGACGAAGGAATGAAATGGACGAGGTAATGGAATGGACGAGGGAATGCAATGGATCATTACCATTCCATGTCTTGTTTGGTTACCATGTGTGAATGGAATGAGTTATTATTGTGTATTGTTCGGTAGGCAAGAAAAACGGAGTAATAAAATCAACGGTGAGTGGTGGTGGTGGTGGTGGTGGTGGTCGGTGGTAGTGATTGTGGGTGGTTATAGGTGGCGGTGGTGGGTGTCGGCGGCGGCGATGGGTGGAGGTGGTGGCGGCGAGTGGCGGTGCGGCGGCGACGACGAGTGGTGGGGGTGGCAAGGTGGTCGTTGGTGGTGGGTGGCAGCAGAGGTGGCAGTTGGTGGCAGCGACGGCGGTTGGTGGTGGCGTCGACGATGGTGGTGGGCGGCGGCGGCGAGTGTCGTTAGCGGTTGGTCGCAGTTGTGGGTGATAACGGTGGAGAGTGGGTGGCGGCGGCGGCGGTGGCTGTCGGGTGAGGTGGTGGCGGGTGGCGGCGATGGCGTCGGTGGTGGGTGGTGGTGGTGATGGATTGTGGCGAAGGTGGTGGGTTGTGGTGTTGTTGATGAATGATGCAAGAGAGGATGGAATGGAAAAAAAACATGGGGGGTGGAAGGAATGATTTTGAGGGAATGGAATGCATTTTGGAATGGGTGATTCCATTCCATTGACCAACCAAACACGCTTTTCTTCATTCCCTCGTAATCATCCATTCCATTCCACCTCTCATTCCTGCATACCAAACACTACCTTAAACATTAGGTATCTACCTAAGCCCAAACACTATAATTCACGGATAATTATAAATTACAAATATTGTCTTTTATATGTTTGTACCAAATTATAAGCGGTGTTTTTTACCTTTAAATTTGACGAGTTTTATTTTTAACGTTTTAAAATCCTGCACGTTATGTCCTTTAGCTCTAACTCAGTCAGATTTTTTTGTTAAATATGGTCATGTGTCTTGCACATGAGGGTATTCTTGTCATTTTACCTCTCTAGGGACTGTTGAATAAATAATTTGATATTCAAAGGACTAATTGCGTAAGAAATAAAAAATAAATTATAAATATTAAAAAACCTTGAATTCTCTCTCTCTATCACACGTTTTGCTCTCTCTCTCTCCTCTATCTTCACCCACTGCCACTACCTTCCACCACAACCTCCACCCCTACCACTGCCCTTCAGCCGCCGCCACCAACAACAACCGTCACCAACAACCTAGGGATGGCAATCAAACGCGAACCCGCTGGGTAAACCCGAAACCCGACATATTTAAGACGGGTTTAGGGTCGGTTAATCGGGTTTGGGAATAGTTTTTTTTTTTTTTTTTTTGAGGGTTTGGGATTTAGTGATATACCCGTTTACCCGACCCAATTACCCGATAAAGTGTACCGGTTTACCGATTGTATACCCGATATAATTTCTTTTATATTATTAAATATTTATATATATGATACATACATTTTTTACACATATAGGTATTCTATTCTGTACACATTGTAGTTATTTGATATATATTTTTATAATACCAATACAAAATGTAACCGGTTAATAGTTACCCGATAGATATCTAATGGGTTTTGAGATGAGTATACCCAACGAGTATTCTTTTTAAATTAACAGGTTTACCCAAAACCCGCGGGTATACCCGATGGGTATTTACCCGCTAGAAACCCGACGGGTTTGGGATAAGCATATCTAACCGGGTTTGGGTTTGAGATATCGTCTGTTTACTTCAAAACACACACACAGCACGAAACGTTGCCGCGACAACAGGGTAATAACTCGATCGTTGCTACGATTCAATGTCCGATCGATTGATACTAATCCAATGGATGTTTAAGTGCTGCCCACATTAGGGCTATACTTTGTCATTTGTCGTGAATTCAATGGATGTTTAAGTATTGCACTTTGTCATTCGTAGTGAGGGTTCTAATCTCGTGAGTTATCGTAAATGTTGTATTAGTTACTGACCTAGTTTTCATGTGCATTGTTATTTGAATTAGGTTACAAGGCTAATCAGTAGGCTAAACTTTGCCCGTTTAAATCTGCAATGTGAGTCATTCTCTTTTTATTAACAGCGTTTTACAATACTCCAAGTATTTTCAAAGCTTATAATTACAGGGATTAAGTCATGGTTACTTGAATCACTAGCTAGTGGGGTATTGTGCACATTACTAATTTCTCACGGTTAGGCTAATAAATCCTAACAATGATAATCATCACTACTAGGGTGAAAAGACCCAATAGTGGTATGACCATCGTCACCAGGAGGTGACACGGCGCAAGATAAAAATAAGATAGAAGCCATTGTAATCGCTCTTATGCTGTAATCTATGACTATGTGTCGTTTTATCAAATTGAGTGATTCGCCAGTATTTCCCCGCTGATAAAACCTTTTTAAAACATGTTTCAGGTGACCTGCTGTGAATCAAGGAAAAGTGCTACGGAGCACTAACAAGCTTGAAGTAGTGACTTAGTAAAAATAAATAAACATGTTTTGTAAAACAGGGGTTTCTCGGTGAAATTCCCTTATTGTAAATTACGGGTTTTATCTCGAATTATGAAATAAAAAAATTGAGCATTTCAAGTTTTAAAGATCCTGTTAAAACTTCCGCTGTCAAATTAAATGATAAATACCACGGTTTCTGTCCCGCGGCTCCTGAAACGGGTCAAACCGGGTCGGGGGCCGTGACAGAAAAAGGTGGTATTATAGCCACTGGTTTAAGCCAATTAAGTATTTAGAAATACTTAATTTTTCTTATTGCCATTCTGTGATTTTCTGAAATTTTAGTTTACAAAATTTTAACTTAAGGTTGTGTGCGTCTTCGTGTGTGCAAACAGCATGAATGAACTATCAGAAGCCCTCCAAAATTTTACTATCCATAGCACAGATATGGATACCATGCGGATATCGAAGAGCCAATGGTGTTCAAAGCCCAACCACAGGAGAAACCAAAAGTGAAAAAGAGACGAAGGTTTGTAGGTTGGAGGCGTGTACGTAGGAATAAACCAGCAACATAGAAAGTTACCAAGAAGGAGGATCCAAAGGACAAGGGAAAAGGAATAGAGACTGGGGAGAGTTCCAGGCAAGACCAAGAAATGCCCTCATGGGAGGAGTTGGACCGTAAATTGGCATTTGGCGACCTCATCGGACCTGCCGATGAAAATCTTTTTAATTACCCAGCTGAAGCCCTCCTTCCTGTTAACCTAGAACCTGCCATTCCAGACCCCATTGTTCACCCTAGACCTCTACCAGGAGCAGTGGAAGAATGGTAGACTACCGACTGACAATTTCAGAACCTTATGAATAACCCTAATACCTTTTTCCCTCAGTTCGACCCGGAGCCTGTGCTAAACCCACCGATGAGTAATGAAAATTTGGCTGAACTCCGCCATTATGGTGAGGAGCTAGTGGATGCCAGAAATAGAATCCGGGAAGTGGGAGAACAGATCTCCTGGAAGTACGACGAGAGGGAACGTCGTTTCTGAAATGCCAGCTAACAGGGATAGTATGGGGTTGTGTGGTTGTATAATAATAATAGTGGTAAAAATATAATCTTGTAAAATAACTTAAAAATAAAACTTTGTAAGATAACGGGTGTGTATGGACACATAATATAATATATAAAAATCTGATAGTCGTAAGGTTGACAATTTTGGCTATACGTGTTAGTGTGATTATGTGTGTTTTTGTATTAATTGACTGTTTGTTAATTTACAGTATGGGTAAGCAAAGAATTTCGGACATCTATCGTCAACTAGATAGTGCACAAAATGATAAGGGAACCTCATCTCAATTAGATTCCTCAAGATACTCAGTAAATACTAAAGAAAGAATATTTATTCGTAAGGCACAGTTTGAGAACCCACTTACTGCTAAGAAAAGAAGTTGAATTATTAGAAAAGGTCAGGAGAAAATAAGGACGTCACAATCAAAAGAAGTGATAATTCATAAGGAAACTCAGGAAATAGGCAAAAACCCGCCTTGGGAAGATGAATTGGATGAAAAATTGGCAGATCTCTATATGTTAGCCACTACAGCAGTAAATCTTGATTCTTAATTAAGATAAACTGCCAAACCTAGACCAACCAAGGAAGTTAGATAAAACAACTAAATAAAAGGAGATAGAATAAATGCCGAGCATAATATTTCTAGATAAATTAAATAATAGTATATTACGAATTTAAGTTGCAAGTTGTAATAGACGTATATATATAAGGTCGCAATGTTTGCTATTTTTAAATAAAGTCTGGTTGTACAGTTGTACCAAAATGTTTGTACTAAATAGTAGCTTGTGATTCATAAACATTCAGAGGGAACACGTTGTTAATGAACCAGTTAATGAAGTTAATCAATCGGAACACAATAACGAGGATCACTTTCTAAACCGGCAAGATATAGAAAACATCGTCGCTCAGTGAATAGTTAATGCTATTCCAGCAATCGTCGCTGGGGTAAAAGGTCCTGCTGAGCCTTCGCAAGCTCACCGCAGTAAACGCACGCGCGACGATAATTCCAGTAATAGTATTAATGGAGGCGGTAACAATGATAATTGGATTCAAGCCCCAGTATACAAAAGAATGAAAGCTGCAACACCTGGTTGCACTTACAAGGAATTTCTTGCCTGTAAACCAGCAGAATTTGCAGGCAATGAAGGGGCTGTTGCTGCACTGCGTTGGATAGAGTAACCTGAAGCAGTAATTAAAATAAGTAAGTGCACGAAGGAAGACAAAGTCATGTATGCTTCTCAACTTTTCAAGGAAGAGGAATTAGAGTGGTGGAATATGGTATTACAAGCCAAGGGAAGCGACATGGCTTATGCCATAAATTCCACTACATCATCAATCGTGCGGGGTCTAGCAGCTTTAACGATATCACGAATCTCGCTAATCAACCCCCAAATATAGCAAGAGATAAGTACCGGCTCTGGCGATGCCAGAGTTGGTACAATTCTGGCATACTCGAAGAATTTCGAAGTATACCCTCGACAGTCAACATCCACCATTCGGTGGCTCAGGAACTTGTTTAACATTTGTTCTTTTTCATACTTGGGACATAATTTTCTTTCCACCAATTTCCTAAATTCTTCTCTTCAACACCTTGACCGACGGACTGGTGCGCACGCGAGAAGAAAATAGAAAGAAGGAAGTGGCCCATAAGATTACCCAATGATTTTGGGTGGGTAATAGTAATAATTTCAAGAAAAGAGGAACCGAGCGATCTTCCACTGCTCCATTCTGCGGTACCTGCAAAAGAAAGCATTTTGGAAAATGCAAAGGGTATTGCAATTTCTGCAAAATTCCAGGACATCATGAAGAAGATTGCATGAAAAAAAAGCAACAATTTGCTACAACTACGGAGAAGCTGGGCATTCAGGCCCGAATGCCCTAAATTAGTCAAACCAGCAGACAATAAGGCTAAACCTGCAGAAGGAACTACTAAGAAAAACGCAAGCGTCTTTCAATTGACCACTCAGGAAGCCGAACTGATTCCTAATGTCATAGCTGGTACGTTCTTAGTTCACAACGTTTATGCGAAAGTATTATTTGACTCTGGTGCAAACCAAAGTTTTATAAATACTTCGTTCTGCAAAGCTCTTAATTTACCCTGAATCAATGATCTCCACCAGGCTAAGGCCTCACCTTTAAACGATTGAGACACAAACTTCACTACATCTTTCTCAGCGCACCCGCTGATATTAACCACTATATCCATCTCATCCAACCATGTCATGCAGTCTATTGCTCCTTTCTCCCCCGTAAAATCCCCGGGCTTGCATGAAACAAAGTATTTGTAGGAGCAACCCTTCTCACGGGGTCCTTGATTTAGCACGACTCTTTGAGACGGAACACTATGATGGTTTGAAGAGTGATGATCGTCATCATCTTTCTTTGGTACTTCTTTCTTGGAGGGTGGTGGCTTGCTGTGGGCCTTAGAATGAGTCTTGGGCTTAGAATGCGGTGAGGATAGCGTCCTACTTCGAGTACCACTTGATTCGCTATACTGCCTATCCAAGGCTTTTGCAACAGCGTTATCAATTAAAACTTGCAGTTCAGCACTCGTTATATTAACCCGAGCATCATTCTGGTTCTCCAGTGGGTGACTAATAATTTCATCCGAGCCAGCCATTTTATCTTGAACTGCTACATAAAATAATGACAAAAGTTTATTTGGGAGTTTATTATGGAATTGCCCTTTTTGACAATTCATTAACCATGGTAAACATAGACCATATTGGGTTAATTCGTTACTTACATTTACTTAGGATTTTTAATATAACTTATCCTAATTATAAACAATATTGTTAGTGGCACAAAAGCCTAGTCACAAGGACGTTTTAATGTATAAGCCATGATTTCAGAGAATCAAGGCATGAAGGTTTGAACATAGTTCTTTACCTTTTTCTTGACAGGGAGTCATAGACTACTACTGTCTTTTGTATTATATGACAATGAATATGGCCTGTAGGCACTACATCACTAATGGATGCTTAATATATGATCATCTTAAATTGGCATTTGGCGACCTCATCGGACCTGCCGATGAAAATCTTTTTAATTACCCAGCTGAAGCCCTCCTTCCCGTTAACCTAGAACCTGCCATTCCAGACCCCATTGTTCACCCTAGACCTCTACCAGGAGCAGTGGAAGAATGGTAGACTACCGACTGGCAATTTCAGAACCTTATGAATAACCCTAATACGTTTTTCCCTCAGTTCGACCCGGAGCCTGTGCCAAACCCACCGATGAGTAATGAGAATTTGACTAAACTCCGCCATTATGGTGAGGAGCTAGTGGATGCCGGAAATAGAATCCGGGGAGTGGGAGAACAGATCTCCTGGAAGTACGACGAGAGGGAACGTCGTTTCTGAAATGTCAGCTAACAGGGATAGTATGGGGTTGTGTGGTTGTATAATAATAATAGTGGTAAAAATATAATCTTGTAAAATAACTTAAAAATAAAACTTTGTAAGATAACGGGTGTGTATGAACGCATAATATAATATATAAAAATCTGATAGTCGTAAGGTTGACAATTTTGGCTATACATGTTAGTGTGATTATGTGTGTTTTTGTATTAATTGGCTGTTTGTTAATTTACAGTATGGGTAAGCAAAGAATTTCGGACATCTATCGTCAACTAGATAGTGCACAAAAGGATAAGGGAACCTCATCTCAATTAGATTCCTCAAGATACTCAATAAATACTAAAGAAGGAATATTTATTTGTAAGGCACAATTTGAGAACCCACTTACTGCTAAGAAAAGAAGTTGAATTATTAGAAAAGTTCAAGAGAAAATAGGGACGTCACAATCAAAAGAAGTGATAATTCATAAGGAAACTCAGGAAATAGGCAAAAACCCGCCTTGGGAAGATGAATTGGATGAAAAATTGGCAGATCTCTATATGTTAGCCACTACAGCAGTAAATCTTGATTCTTAATTAAGATAAACTGCCAAACCTAGACCAACCAAGGAAGTTAGATAAAACAACTTAATAAGAGGAGATAGAATAAATGCCGAGCATAATATTTCTAGATTCATTAAATAATAGTATATTACGAATTTAAGTTGCAAGTTGTAATAGACGTATATATATAAGGTCGCAATGTTTGCTATTTTTAAATAAAGTCTGGTTGTACAGTTGTACCAAAATGTTTGTACTAAATAGTAGCTTGTGATTCATAAACATTCAGAGGGAACACGTTGTTAATGAACTAGTTAATGAAGTTAATCAATCGGAACACAATAACGAGGATCACTTTCTAAACCGGCAAGATATAGAAAACATCGTCGCTCAGTGAATAGTTAATGCTATTCCAGCAATCGTCGCTGGGGTAAAAGGTCCTGCTGAGCCTTCGCAAGCTCACCGCAGTAAACGCACGCGCGACGATAATTCCAGTAATAGTATTAATGGAGGCGGTAACAATGATAATTGGATTCAAGCCCCAGTATACAAAAGAATGAAAGCTGCAACACCTGGTTGCACTTACAAGGAATTTCTTGCCTGTAAACCAGCAGAATTTGCAGGCAATGAAGGGGCTGTTGCTGCACTGCGTTGGATAGAGTAACCTGAAGCAGTAATTAAAATAAGTAAGTGCACGAAGGAAGACAAAGTCATGTATGCTTCTCAACTTTTCAAGGAAGAGGAATTAGAGTGGTGGAATATGGTATTACAAGCCAAGGGAAGCGACATGGCTTATGCCATAAATTCCACTGCATCATCAATCGTGCGGGGTCTAGCAGCTTTAACGATATCACGAATCTCGCTAATCAACCCCCAAATATAGCAAGAGATAAGTACCGGCTCTGGCGATGCCAGAGTTGGTACAATTCTGGCATACTCGAAGAATTTCGAAGTATACCCTCGACAGTCAACATCCACCATTCGGTGGCTCAGGAACTTGTTTAACATTTGTTCTTTTTCATACCTGGGACATAATTTTCTTTCCACCAATTTCCTAAATTCTTCTCTTCAACACCTTGACCGACGGACTGGTGCGCACGCGAGAAGAAAATAGAAAGAAGGAAGTGGCCCATAAGATTACCCAATGATTTTGGGTGGGTAATAGTAATAATTTCAAGAAAAGAGGAACTGAGCGATCTTCCACTGCTCCATTCTGCGGTACCTGCAAAAGAAAGCATTTTGGAAAATGCAAAGGGTATTGCAATTTCTGCAAAATTCCAGGACATCATGAAGAAGATTGCATGAAAAAAAAGCAACAATTTGCTACAACTACGGAGAAGCTGGGCATTCAGGCCCGAATGCCCTAAATTAGTCAAACCAGCAGACAATAAGGCTAAACCTGCAGAAGGAACTACCAAGAAAAACGCAAGCGTCTTTCAATTGAACACTCAGGAAGCCGAACTGATTCCTAACGTCATAGCTGGTACGTTCTTAGTTCACAACGTTTATGCGAAAGTATTATTTGACTCTGGTGCAAACCAAAGTTTTATAAATACTTCGTTCTGCAAAGCTCTTAATTTACCCTGAATCAATGATCTCCACCAGGCTAAGGCCTCACCCTTAAACGATTAAGACACAAACTTCACTACATCTTTCTCAGCGCACCCGCTGATATTAACCACTATATCCATCTCATCCAACCATGTCATGCAGTCTATTGCTCCTTTCTCCCCCGTAAAATCCCCGGGCTTGCATGAAACAAAGTATTTGTAGGAGCAACCCTTCTCACGGGGTCCTTGATTTAGCACGACTCTTTGAGACGGAACACTATGATGGTTTGAAGAGTGATGATCGTCATCATCTTTCTTTGGTACTTCTTTCTTGGAGGGTGGTGGCTTGCTGTGGGCCTCAGAATGAGTCTTGGGCTTAGAATGCGGTGAGGATAGCGTCCTACTTCGAGTACCACTTGATTCGCTATACTGCCTATCCAAGGCTTTTGCAACAGCGTTATCAATTAAAACTTGCAGTTCAGCACTCGTTATATTAACCCGAGCATCATTCTGGTTCTCCAGTGGGTGACTAATAATTTCATCCGAGTCAGCCATTTTATCTTGAACTGCTACATAAAATAATGACAAAAGTTTATTTGGGAGTTTATTATGGAATTGCCCTTTTTGACAATTCATTAACCATGGTAAACATAGACCATATTGGGTTAATTCGTTACTTACATTTACTTAGGATTTTAATATAACTTATCCTAATTATAAACAATATTGTTAGTGGCACAAAAGCCTAGTCACAAGGACGTTTTAATGTATAAGCCATGATTTCAGAGAATCAAGGCATGAAGGTTTGAACATAGTTCTTTACCTTTTTCTTGACAGGGAGTCATAGACTACTACTGTCTTTTGTATTATATGACAATGAATATGGCCTGTAGGCACTACATCACTAATGGATGCTTAATATATGATCATCTTAAATTGGCATTTGGCGACCTCATCGGACCTGCCGATGAAAATCTTTTTAATTACCCAGCTGAAGCCCTCCTTCCCGTTAACCTAGAACCTGCCATTCCAGACCCCATTGTTCACCCTAGACCTCTACCAGGAGCAGTGGAAGAATGGTAGACTACCGACTGGCAATTTCAGAACCTTATGAATAACCCTAATACGTTTTTCCCTCAGTTCGACCCGGAGCCTGTGCCAAACCCACCGATGAGTAATGAGAATTTGACTGAACTCCGCCATTATGGTGAGGAGCTAGTGGATGCCGGAAATAGAATCCGGGGAGTGGGAGAACAGATCTCCTGGAAGTACGACGAGAGGGAACGTCGTTTCTGAAATGTCAGCTAACAGGGATAGTATGGGGTTGTGTGGTTGTATAATAATAATAGTGGTAAAAATATAATCTTGTAAAATAACTTAAAAATAAAACTTTGTAAGATAACGGGTGTGTATGAACGCATAATATAATATATAAAAATCTGATAGTCGTAAGGTTGACAATTTTGGCTATACATGTTAGTGTGATTATGTGTGTTTTTGTATTAATTGGCTGTTTGTTAATTTACAGTATGGGTAAGCAAAGAATTTCGGACATCTATCGTCAACTAGATAGTGCACAAAAGGATAAGGGAACCTCATCTCAATTAGATTCCTCAAGATACTCAATAAATACTAAAGAAGGAATATTTATTTGTAAGGCACAATTTGAGAACCCACTTACTGCTAAGAAAAGAAGTTGAATCATTAGAAAAGTTCAAGAGAAAATAGGGACGTCACAATCAAAAGAAGTGATAATTCATAAGGAAACTCAGGAAATAGGCAAAAACCCGCCTTGGGAAGATGAATTGGATGAAAAATTGGCAGATCTCTATATGTTAGCCACTACAGCAGTAAATCTTGATTCTTAATTAAGATAAACTGCCAAACCTAGACCAACCAAGGAAGTTAGATAAAACAACTTAATAAGAGGAGATAGAATAAATGCCGAGCATAATATTTCTAGATTCATTAAATAATAGTATATTACGAATTTAAGTTGCAAGTTGTAATAGACGTATATATATAAGGTCGCAATGTTTGCTATTTTTAAATAAAGTCTGGTTGTACAGTTGTACCAAAATGTTTGTACTAAATAGTAGCTTGTGATTCATAAACATTCAGAGGGAACACGTTGTTAATGAACCAGTTAATGAAGTTAATCAATCGGAACACAATAACGAGGATCACTTTCTAAACCGGCAAGATATAGAAAACATCGTCGCTCAGTGAATTGTTAATGCTATTCCACCAATCGTCGCTGGGGTAAAAAGTCCTGCTGAGCCTTCGCAAGCTCACCGCAGTAAACGCACGTGCGATGATAATTCCAGTAATAGTATTAATGGAGGCGGTAACAATGATAATTGGATTCAAGCCCTAGTATACTAAAGAATGAAAGCTGCAACACCTGGTTGCACTTACAAGGAATTTCTTGCCTGTAAACCAGCAGAATTTGCAGGCAATGAAGGGGCAGTTGCTGCACTGCGTTGGATAGAGTAACCTGAAGCAGTAATTAAAATAAGTAAGTGCACGAAGGAAGACAAAGTCATGTATGCTTCTCACCTTTTCAAGGAAGAGGCATTAGAGTGGTGGAATATGGTATTACAAGCCAAGGGAAGCGACATGGCTTATGCCATAAATTCCACTGCATCATCAATCGTGCGGAGTCTAGCAGCTTTAACGATATCACGAATCTCGCTAATCAAACCCCAAATATAGCAAGAGATAAGTACCGGCTCTGGCGATGCCAGAGTTGGTACAATTCTGGCATACTCGAAGAATTTCGAAGTATACCCTCGACAGTCAACATCCACCATTCGGTGGCTCAGGAACTTGTTTACCATTTGTTCTTTTTCATACTTGGGACATAATTTTCTTTCCACCAATTTCCTAAATTCTTCTCTTCAACACCTTGACCGACGGACTGGTGCGCACGCGAGAAGAAAATAAAAATAAGGAAGTGGCCCATAAGATTACCCAAGGATTTTGTGTGGGTAATAGTAATAATTTCAAGAAAAGAGGAACCGGGCGATCTTCCACTGCTCCATTCTGCGGTACCTGCAAAAGAAAGCATTTTGGAAAATGCAAAGGGTATTGCAATTTCTGCAAAATTCCAGGACATCATGAAGAAGATTGCAGGAAAAAAAAGCAACAATTTGCTACAACTACGGAGAAGCTGGGCATTTCAGGCCCGAATGCCCTAAATTAGTCAAACCAGCAGACAATAAGGCTAAACCTGCAGAAGGAACTACCAAGAAAAACACAAGCGTCTTTCAATTGACCACTCAGGAAGCCGAACTGATTCCTGACGTCATAGCTGGTACGTTCTTAGTTCACAACGTTTATGCGAAAGTATTATTTGACTCTGGTGCAAACCAAAGTTTTATAAATACTTCGTTCTGCAAAGCTATTAATTTACCCTGAATCAATGATCTCCACCAGGCTAAGGCCTCACCCTTAAACGATTGAGACACAAACTTCACTACATCTTTCTCAGCTCACCCGCTGATATTAACCACTATATCCATCTCATCCAACCATGTCATGCAGTCTATTGCTCCTTTCTCCCCCGTAAAATCCCGGGGCTTGCATGAAACAAAGTATTTGTAGGAGCCACCCTTCTCACGGGGTCCTTGATTCAACACGACTCTTTGAGACGGAACACTATGATGGTTTGAAGAGTGATGATCGTCATCATCTTTCTTTGGTTCTTCTTTCTTGGAGGGTGGTGGCTTGTTGTGGGCCTCAGAATGAGTCTTGGGCTTAGAATGCGGTGCGGATAGCGTCCTACTTCGAGTACCACTTGATTCGCTATACTGCCTATCCAAGGCTTTTGCAACAGCGTTATCAATTAAAACTTGCAGTTCAACACTCGTTATATTAACCCGAGCATCATTCTAGTTCTCCAATGGGTGACTATTAATTTCATCCGAGTCAGCCATTTTATCTTGAACTGCTACGTAAGATAATGACAAAAGTTTATTAGGGAGTTTATTATGGAATTGCCCTTTTTGACAATTCATTAACCATGGTAAACATAGACCATATTAGGTTAATTCGTTACTTACATTTACTTAGGATTTTAATATAACTTATCCTAATTATAAACAATATTGTTAGTGGCACAAAAGCCTAGTCACAAGGACGTTTTAAGTTATAAGCCATGATTTCAGAGAATCAAGGCATGAAGGTTTGAACATAGTTCTTTACCTTTTTCTTGACAGGGAGTCATAGACTACTACTGTCTTTTGTCTTATATGACAATGAATATGGCCCATAGGCACTACATCACTAATGGATGCTTGATATGTGATCATCTTAATTGATGATCTAACCCATGATTTATAGATCATTAAGTTAGGTTTAGGAAGCTCTTGAAGGACCCTTGTATAAGAATGACGCGTGTGATTTTAACGAATCACTTCTGGCAGGAGTGTTAACATGTCTACAGAGGTTAACAGGAAATTGAATCCTTTAATCAGGTCTTACCATCTTGGCCAGGTCTTATAATGACACGAAGGCTAGGTTATACCGTTAAGATTCTTTATGAATATTTGAATAGGCGGATCAATTTTAAAAGGAATGATTTTTTATTTATTTATTAAATATATAATGTACATAAGGACAAAATGAATTTCATAAACTTAACATTCCATTAAAACATAAAAAGGATTACACACTGCCCTAAACGGGACTTTTAATAGACGAATTACCTACGCAGAGGTTAAACTAGAAAACAAGTCCTCGCAGGGACCAATACTAGGATAGATGTCCACACAGGGATTGAAAGACAAGTCCACGCAGGGACTAAAAGGCAAGTCCACGCAGGGACTAAATACACATATAAATGTCCACGCAGGGACTTGATTGAAATAAGAAATACAATAATGCATATAGAGATTAATGATCCCTCTTCTTCTTTCCCTTTAACAGGTTTGCCAAACCTTTGAGGAATCCATGGTTGTTCTTACGTTCTTCTTCAAAATCTCGTTCTACCCTCTTTAAACGGTGGAGGATTTCTTCTTGCTCTGGTGGGGAAAAACGTGGCTGTTGCGATAGGTGCTGAGCCGGAGGTCTAGCAGGTACTGGATACCCATGAGTTGAGTATCCCATTCCCCAAGGTGTTTCATAAGGTACCTCAGGATGAAGGGCGTGGTAGTTCACCGCCGCTTCTATGTATGGGTCGACACCAATATAGTTGTAGTGAGTATGAGCTGGCTGCTCAAACGGGTTGTACGCTGTGGAACCGGCGTATGTAGGTATCGGGTTATCATAACCAAATGGTGACGGAGGTGGTGTAACTGGTGCAGAATTCACCTCTGCAGCTGGGTTAGAAGGTCCACCCATTTGTGGGTCTTCATGCAGTGGCGGATAATGACTGCCACTGGAGTGTCGAGGGGTGCTAAAGTGAAAATCCCCTCTTCGTGCGGATATCCGCGCGCCTGTTCTCCTACGCCTTGGAGGATCCGGAGGTGCTTGATGAACTGGCGGCGGTGGAGGCGGTGGCGTGACTGCCACGAAACGCGAATCCTCGGAGGGATCCTGCTGCTGTTGTTGTTGCTGCTCATGAGGCGATAAATGGTGAGAGGGTGTAAAGTACCACTCGTACTGGTTGAACCTTGCTTGGTAACTGTCTGGACCCTGATAGGGTGTTCCGTGGAAAGTTGATCCATCAGAGATCTCGATTGGATGGTTGGGGGTGCCTCTTGCAGGTTCGACGGGATCCGTGTCCTCGTCCATGTCCATTGCATTGTCTTCTGAGAAATAGTCCTCCAGTCCCAATGGGTTAAAACCCACTGGTTCTTGGACATAGTTTGCCGGGTTGAACCGGCTCTGAAAGACAGGAGTAGGGTCGCCAAAAGAACGGTGTGAAACGGAACGGAACGGAACGGAACGCTGGAGAGGTATGAAAGAAGGTTGAGGGTTATCGGGCTCGTTTTCCCGAGTTCGGCCCAAAAGAGTGACGATAAGAAGGTGTTGAACTGTGAGAGATAGACCGTCTAGCGGGCTCAAAAAGGTTCCTTCTGTTTCTCTGAGGATCGACACTCATTGTGCTGGCAGGAGCTCGCATGTGTGAAGGCCCGACCTCGTGATCGTTGTGGGTAGTGATTGACCCTTTGCCTCTTCCTCCTCTTCTGATTGCCGGTGGCATATTTCCTGCTTAAAAATTGAAATCAACAACAAACATTAAAGGAAAAACTAATGCAACAATTTGAATTCGTCCTAAGTTCTTGTCTAGACCCGAGTATGTGCAATTGTGTCATTGAGATTAAACACATAAGGATAGTGTTTAATTCACTCAACGTTGGCTCTGATACCAACCTGTCACACCCCGGTTTTCACACGTTTCACCGGTGGGCCCGGTGGGGGATTATCGTGACGTGGTTGGTAACATTATAGTCAAACAACACAATATTTAAGTGCACAACGGAAGCAAAAGATAAATATATTTCAACTTTAATAAATTGTAATATCAAGTATCACAACAGTCGAAATTAATCCACAGGGGATCCAAAAATAAATAGGAAACATTGTTCAACAGTTTGACATCCAAGCTTGCGAGACTTATTGAGGATGCTAGGAAAAAGCCAGCCTAGTTCGCTTAGTACATGCACTTAACCTTTTTGAAAAAATACGTCATTTTACACTGGTAAATACATTCAACCGACTCATTTGAAAAGTTTAATAAAACTGATTTGAATGCACGAGGCACAAACTTTTATAACTCGGGATAATTATTTTAATATAATACTTGTAAACGAATTACATGTTTCTTATGCGTTCAGTATCCCGTTCCGTAGACCAGGTGAAAGATCAATAGACACACCACATTGTTTATTCATTTATGCACTGACGGGTGTACGCCTACACCCCGTGCTCAGGTCGTGGCCATCTCGTAAGATGATGCCAGGGATATCCGGGACATGGTCATTAACCCCCCAAAGGCTTTAAGCAAACAAAACATTTCAAAACAGAGCATATCAATAATTTTACCTCTACTCCATTAAAGATTCAATGTTGGACCAAGCGGTATTTTATATACCGTACCCCAAGCCCGTATAAGGGAAATTAAGTTAAAAGTATTTACCTTTGCAAAGTATCAATCGCAAATAGCAAGTGCGGGTAGCTTTTACCGGGTCTCCTATTCTGGAACGAAGGTTTATAATAACCTATTAGAATCCTAACGGGTCTTTAATTAAGCCTAAACTTAGACCGGTTAGTTTTAACGAAAGATACGGTTCGAACGCGAGATTAAGCGAAGACCGGAATAGAATGTGATTTAGACCCGAAAAGTTTGAACACTTGTATGATATGGGTAATCCAACCACGTTCTGGATTTTGAGATAAAAACGACAAGGTTTGACCCGTTTCGGCTAATTTATGTAAACTAGTTACATAAACCGAACCGAACGCGTAAATGGCGCAACGGGTAACCGTAAGAGTCTTAAACATGTTTCCTAAGTCAATATGCTCTAAATATGTTGTGATATCAGTAGGATACCTTCCATTATGCCCATAACGAGTTTAATCCCATAATACGCCCCGTAGGGGTATTTTGGTCATTTTAAAGGTTATAAAAGAGATTATTTATACTACTGATGTTCGGGTCTGAAGAAATCAGTAAAACCACTTATTTTAACAAGTTACATTAGTAGGTAATAAGTCTTTATGACAAAAATGGTTTTAAACCCAAACTATGCGTTTAATACGCGTATAAAGTCATTTTAAGCGATTTCCGGGTTATACAGGAAAGCTGAGTTTTCTGATAAGGTTATATAGTTCAAAATACTTTATTTATTATTTAAAATCAGTAGCAATTGGATTGGCGTCAAAATACTATGTAGAACTCGTTTTATGTCCGAAAAGGGTGTATTCGGCATTTACCGAATCAAGGTCATAACCTTAGGTTATGAGCAGGTTAAAAATAATTAAAAATCTTTAAAAATATCAAAATATTATATTACATCAGTGTGTAAAAGGTTTGGAGTCAAAATTTGGGTTTAGATAGGCTTTATGCCAAGTGCGCCGTTTAATTAACAAAAGTTTTCTTAATTGCGCTATTTAGCATAACTCCTATTCTAGACCTCTAATTGACATGAAGTTTTAGGGACATGTTTAGAAATTAGTAACTAAGGTTATTGTTCTTTCACAAATCCAAAACTCTCGTTTTAAGGTCAAAAGGGCATTATGGTCAACATTTAAGCATTTAACGGAAAGGTGCAAATGACTCGGACAAACAACAAACCAGCCACAGAGGGTTATACCATCATGTAACCTGGTCCTAAGGGAGTCCTAAGGAATTTCTAAGTCATACTAAATCGGGTCAGAACTGAAGTCAAAGCAAAAGTCAAAGTTTTGCGACTTTCGGTTCCGAACCGGGTCAAAACAGAAAATGGTCGGATCAAACAAGCTTAGACCAGTTCTTATACTTATTATCAAGTTATAAGAGTGATAAAATAGGTTACATGCCTTCTACATTGTTAATTATGCGTTAAATCGAAAATTAGCATTCTGTTGACTTTTTCTAAGCAACTTTGACCCGACATTTGAACTAGTTAAGGTGGGAACTAGGGGGTGCCCTTTTAAGGGTTTAATGCCCACATGATTACCAACTTATAACTACCTTTGATTCGACTAATCACTGTACCATTAGTGATTAATCGCTAAGTCAACCGCTAATTACGACGGTTTGACTTTTAAGCTAAAACTAAGCAAAAACTTAACTAAGAAAGGTTAAGCATACTTACTGAAGTCTAATGAACGACTAGAGATGCTTAGAGAAGGCTCTTGAGCTCCAGAGATGATCAGAAGTGCAGAAATGAGGTGTGTTCACAATGTTGCAACTTAAGGGCCTTATATAGTGATCTTTGATGCATAAGATCATGACAACTAGGTCTACTAGTGTACCCAGATCATTTACAAGTGCTCCTAAGGCCTAGGAACAGTTTAGGGGTCGCCCATGCTGAGAAATAATGGTTTTGAGTCGGTTAAAACACCAAACAGTGCTGTTGTACGTGTTTTCTGCATCTGGGAGTCTGACGCGGCCCGCGTAAGATCTTAACAAGGCTTACGCGGCCCGCCTTAATCTCACTGACAGAAATCAAATCTTTGCACTATTGACGCGGCCCGCATAAGCCCTTGCTATATCTTACGCGGCCCGCCTGAGACCTACTGTAAGATTTTTCAAATCTTTTACATTATTGCAGTTGGCTCTTGGCTCTTCGGAAGGGTAACTTTGCATTATGAACCCTTTTTATTTACGTACAAGGGCCTCGAGACTTTTACCCATCTTGTTAAGTCCTCGGTTACTTTGTTACTACCCGAAAAGTCATAACTTTCAATGTTGACGCTTTCAACCCCGCATGTACGAATTCGCTCATAATTTTCTCAATTGAATACGAAACTTTATGAAATTTATATCGTGCATTCTAGTGAGCATAATTTACCGCTACAAAGCCTCGGGTTTGCTAAAGGGTCACTCAGAGGTATAACATAAACATGTTGACACATTTAACCCCTGTAGTTTGTAATTCCTCACTTTCTTCCACATTTAGTTCCGTATGATCCATGATTCATTCGTTTGAAGGTACGCGCATCATGCAGGGTTACTGTAAAGTATATTTATCCCTTGTTGACATTTTGAACCCTTGAATTCATATACTTTCTATGTTTGTCAACTTTAGTCCCTTTATAGTATTCTTTAACACGTTCAAGCTTATGACACATGTCAATACACTATAGGACGTAAATTTTCGAGGTGTTACACCGGGCGTGGAACTGGTATGTACCTACGCATAGGGTTGATCTGGGTCGGGTAGGAACCAGTTTTTTTGTGCACCTCTACTTATGGTGTATGTGACACGGCCTGACTTGTTTAACGCACAAAGATGTGTTTCGGCCAACCCAACCTGTTCAATTCACAAATATTTACCCGTTTCAAAATGTTACTCAATCCTTTAAAATCTCTGTTTTGGTCACCATGTCTCCAATGACAATATTGTTACTTTAAGCTTGTTTGAAAAATAAGGTCGAAATCGGCTCGTGAGCCACCTTTGATCGGATCGTTTATAAACCAAGGCTAGCTCAACTTGGTTCGTTTACAAACCCAGCCTCTCGACTTGTCTTGTTTACAAGTCGAGCTCGAGCTAGCCCTGGCTTGGCTCGATTTAGTTTGTGAACAGCCCTTGGAGCGAAGTGAACTACCGGCTGAACACATCCTCATATGATGCTTGGTTGCTAAATGGTATAGGCCATCATTATTAATTAGCCAACGGTGCAGTGGTGAAGCTTGACAATGAAGACCCGGGGGGGGGGCAAAAACGTATATACCCAAAATTTTCTATAGAACCGGGGGGTCAAAAACATATATACCAAAAAATTACTGTAGGAAAACTACATATATAACACTACTGAACGAAAAGTTCGGGGGGTCGGGCGCCCACCTTCGCCCCTCTTAAACCTCGCCCCTGCAACGGTGCAAACTACCCTCTATTTTTGTCTTCTCGGTTCGTGATCTGCTTAATTATCACAAGAACTTGGTTGTATCACTAAACCAAATGATAATAGGTCAAAGGACCAAATATCAATATTATTTTGAGTTTAAGCATGGGTATGAATAACATACATATGTTTTTGTATAGACAAACATTTATAAGGTTGTAAATTTCATAAGTATGGTACAATTTATATCTTCAAATGAAGTAAACGCGGAACACCATCAAGGCCCTTTGAGATGGAATACTAAGCGTAGTCATGAACGGTGGTTTCCCTGTACCTCGGTGGGTTCTCATCGGAAACCAGCTCCTTGATAGGCCCGTACACCTTCGTGGACGCCGCTAGCGCGGTCGTGAAAAAACACCCCACCGACACCCTTGGCCCTTTCTCATTCGCCACCACTCTATGCTCTACACTTTTCAACTTGTCATTCGATATCATCTAAAACATAACAATATTAGACATTAAATTTAAATATCCATACTCAAAATCAAATTAAACTTACTTGTAACAAATCACCGATATTGATCACAAGCGCGCCAGGAGTAGGTGGAACATCAACCCATTGATTTTGATGAAGTGTTTGCAGCCCGCCGATATCATCTTGTAGAAGTACGGTCAAGAAATCGTCGTCCGTGTGTTTGGTTGCACCCATGGTTAGATCCGGTTGCGGACAAGCAGGGTAACAATGGCCAACAAATGTCAACCCCTTGTCACAATCCATATCTCCTAAATGATTTGGTTCCAAACCTAAAGCCTCCGAGATCAACCGAAACAATAACCCGCCAAGTTTCAACACATGATTTGAGTACTCGATTTGTATGTCTCTACAAACCTCGGGCAATTCTTCCGCCTTTGGAGGTAAAGGAGCCATAATCGAAAAAAAAGTGTCCCTCCAGTTCGCCGCAGGTGAACGCGAGCCGCAGGTGAACGCGAACTATACAAATCAATATTGCTATTATACACCACGGTATTCGACGCGTCCCTTGTGTAAAACCGTTTTTTAGTCTCTACATCTTGTTTGTGGAATCTACGGACGCCTTTAAGCGTCTCGTCCATCACACTCAATGGGATTCCATGATTAACCACTTGGAAAAGACCGAGGTTCTTCGAGGCCTCACGGATCTTTTCCACCGTGGATGCTCTATCGGTTGAACCGAGGTCTATAAGTGGAAGCTCAATAGAGGTGGGAGCTTTTGGAATGGTTTCGGGTTGGTTGATGAAGATGCGAGGGACGTGTTGGATACCCGCATCGACGAGGCCTTGGACGCCGGTTTTTGCTTGGTCGAAAGCTTTGAGTTCGGTTACTCGATCGTATGGTGCGATGGTTGAAGTTGTAGTGGTCATGTTTGTGATGATGATCATATGCAAAGAGTCATTCTATAAGTATAAACGGAGATATGTAGTCAACTATATAGATAACTAGATATAATAGCCGCCATACACTTAACTATTGCAATCTTTGACTTAATCATTGAGTAAATATCAAACCTTGGCTCAAGAAATATCTAGTTATGAGTTCTCTTTTTCAATGATCATAATATTTCATTTAAATTTTTTTGTTGTATATTACAGGATTGAATTTTATTAGTCAAAAGTTATAAAATGATTCAAGTATCAAACTTTTATTAATGAACTTTTGAATCCAAGTCCTATATACCATGGTTTTACACTTTTCTACGCAATGACTAATTCATAATCATTTTTTCGATAAAAATGCTCGGATAGTATCTCTGGTTTGTCCAATTTTCATCTTTAGTCCCTAACTTTTTAAAATTAAACATATAGTCCCCAAGTTTTTTAATTTCGTTCCCGGATAGTCCCTGGCGTGGATGGGGGTTAGTTTTTGTTGTTAGGTGCGTGTGAAATGACAAAAATACCCTTACTGTCAAATTAATAACTAAAAAGTTAAAAGAAATATAATTAATATTTTATAATTTATGTGAGACCCACCACCCACCCTACACCACCCACCCTACCCATTTCATCTTTCCCACTCCATAGTTTGCTGTACTGCCGGATTCGACCCTATTGGGTGTTCTTGGAGCTCCGAAAGTGAGTCTGTATGTTGGTAAATACTGTTTTTCTCCTTACATGTTTCCAAGGGTTTGTGGTGGTGTTGGCAAACTGATGTTTTAATCCATTTAATGCCAAAAGATGAATCATATAGTTTTCTTATTCTCTAGACTTTAGGAACTTCATGTGATCAGTTATACTTTATATGTTTCTCTCTTATCATTTTATGCTTTGCTTACCATTTAAAGGATTAAGAAACGCTTCAAGAGATAGAACTTGATCAGGTTTTACTTTTGAGTTGTGTTTATATCTCGTTCAAAATCAGAGAGTTTTGTCTTTGTTTTTGCTCTATATAAGGACTCAATTGGCGGTGGTGGTTCTGGTGGGGATAGTTGTGGCAATGGTGGTTACGGTGAAGTGAGGGGGTGTAGATGGTGGTAGTGGTTGAAGGTGGAGATGGTGGTGGTGGTGTGGGAAAGATGAAGTGGGTAGGGTGGATGGTGGTCTCACATAAATTGTAAAATATTAATTATATTTCTTTTTAACTTTTTAGTTATTAATTTGACACTAAAGGGTATTTTTGTCATCTCACACGTACCTAACATAAAAAATTAACCCCGATCCACGCCAGGTACTATCTGGGAACGAAATTCAAAAACTTGGGGACTATAGGTGTAATTTTCGAAAGTTGGGGATTATCCGAGATTTTTGTCTATTTTTTCAGTGGGGGCCAAGGACAAACCACTGATACGAATATACGAGTCAGATTAAATGAAAGTGGACTAATCGAACAGGTCAAATAACGATAATTTATTCGGCTACATATGTTTCACAAAAAAAGGATTTATCTTTCGTTTTTGAATCTTTTTAATGAATAATTTGTTTGGTTTCTCACTGTTTCGTGATCCCATATAAATTATACCGTGTCAACAACAACCAATTATCCTACTATACATTTACAAGCTAAAAAGGAAATACCGTGTCAACAACCAATAAGTGATATAGAAGACTTGAGCTAGAACGCTTAAAGTCCCTTTACGTACTTTTTTCCTTTACCCAAAAAAAGTACGTAAAGAGAATCATATGAACCTATTTTTGGCTCCATTTAAATATTGAAACATGGATTAGAAAACATGTTGTGATGGTAATTTAGAGAAACATGTCGCAACCTCATATTTAATAAGGTGAAATAGGAAAACAAACGAAAAACCCATAAATACAAAATCTTGAATAAACTTTGACGAATAATACGTTTAGCTTTCATCATATTTTATAAGGCTACATGGTGTGGGATTAAGCCCTAGGGGCTTTATCACACCACGTAAGCGAGAGCCTTTATTGTTAAAGTCTCTCTCATCGTGCACAGTATTGGCTTCTAACGGTCCCTTACGGACCGCAAGACATATGCCTTACGTTCCATAAGGCGTTTGAAACAGTGGTACGTGAGGGGTACGTTGGTAGAAAGTTTGCAGCTGGCAGCTGCAACTTTAGTTTTGGCCACCTTGCTCTTGATTTTTGTCACCTTGCTCCTCCTTGAGGCACATGGGGTGCCACTAATTTGCCCCTTAACACCTCAGGATACACTTAGCAATATTTGGGGGCTTGAATCCTAGTATAAATAGGTGATTAAGTTCACTATTTGAAATTGCACCCTTCAAAAATCATTCTCTCTTCTCTTGGAGTGCTTTTGATCTATAGAGGCTTCCTTTTTGGAGTTATAACACTCCCTTGAACACTTGTAAGTGTTCTCCCTAGTCTCTTTTCATTTTCTAGGCTCGTTATTAGCCGAAAGTCGAGCAAATTGACCTTTGCTTTGTCTTTTGGTTCTGACCATTTCAGTCAAGTCAAAGTTCGAATTGAACTTGGCTACGTGATCGTAATAATGAAGGTGATGATCCCCTATGATTTCACCCTCTAAAGATCAAGTTAAGTAGGCGAAAGACGAGTCAACATTTTATTAAATAAAAGTTAAAACGCAAATTTTTGTAAATTTCGTTAAACGAGTTTCTAAATATCAAAACCTTAATTTTTGACATTATAACAGTTAGTATAACATATTAGGACATGTTTAATCATGTCTAACTCGTTATTTCCTGCTTAGAGCTAGTTTAGCAAACGAAAGTCAAACAGTTTGACTTCTGCTTTGACATTCAATTCTGACCCGTTTGGTCAAGTTTAGAGCCTGAATTAAGGTTGTTATATGATCATATTATTGTATACCATTTGATCATATCATTTGATAGGTTTTATGTGAAAGTTCATATAATATGCCTAAAAATACCGAAATTGCCATTATCGCCTAAAAATGGTTTTAAAACCAATCCAACTAGTAATCTGACTTTGAATATGATTGTATAACTTCATGAAATATGTTTTGGCATAATGGACTTATCTTAGACCTATTCGACCACCCGATGTCGCATATGCGCGTACGACTAGTTTGAATAGCATAAAATATATGAACTAGCCGAATTGGGTCAAAACCTTCCTGATTCAGTTATAATCAGAATGTGTGGTTATTTAACCCATATTACATGAGTCCTCATACTCAGAAGGGTATAAACCACATTCTATCCGGTTAACGCTTAATCTAGTGAATCGTACGTATCATTAAAGTTAACCGGTCAAAGTCAAATGACTTATATAAGATCTGTTAACATTCTAACAGATCATAGTTCCGTTCATTCCAGACTAGGAGCCTTCAGTAACTTACACCTGTATTAGTTATTTTTGATTAATGACTGTGCTTAACACCTTTGATTTTGTAAAGACTAGCATAGGTAAATACTTTTAGCCTATTTTCCTTTATAAGGGCTTGGGATACGACACTAGCCACTTGGTCGGGTATTGGATCAATGACGAATGATGTCCAAAATTTAAATAACCCGTTTTTAGTCCCTTTTGCTTGATAACTTAAACATTGGGGGTTAATACGACCGTGTCCTGGATATCATCGACTCATTTAATTGCAAATGGCCACGACCTAAGCGCAGGGTGTAGATGTAACACCCTTGTTATTATTTTAAAGGTTTTCGTATAAATAATGAAAATAAACATGTAATTACGATTAAGTATCCTTAGAAAATACGAGTAATTTAAAACTTTTACAACTTAAAAGTTTTCAACATAATATACATGAGTTCGTCGTTTAAACGTTACGACGTAACGCCGTGCGGAAGCTTTAATCTCGTGTGTTCGGTTCTTCTTCGAGCTTGATCTTCATCCGGGCACTCTTGGCGATCACCTTGATGATCAAAACCAACTTAAAAGTTAGTTTTGATAGTTAAATAACAAGTTTAAACAAGTTATATGGGTCAACAAACATAATTAAACATTTTTGGGATTAGGGGGGGGGGGGCGTCGCGTGACGCCTAGCCCCCTTTTTCACAGAATGTGCTTAAACTGGTGCTACAGATTCCCAGCATAACCCGATTTCACGGAAACGAGCATAACTCTCTTGTTTTTAATCCGTTTTACCCGATTCTTTTTCCTACGCGTCCGTAATTTAATTCTCCATCTTATGAAGGTGAAATCCAACATCCGGCATAACGAAATTTCAGACCTTTAAGTCTTCGACTTAATACCTTTTTACAAAGTTTTGACCCGTTCATGCATTTATAAAAAAACATGTTTGTTTGATCCCAAATTCACATGAATATTATAATTTCAATGTTGTCTATCATATTAGGTTCAATTCACGAGTTTATATATATTCTTAAAGCCGTTTGTACTTAAATGCTTATTTTGACCCGTTAAGGGTATTTAAGCACTTTTCCGCATAATTCATACTTGTTTATTTCTAGCATCTTATTTTCGCAATATTTATCACATGATCTACCACCACAACTATATGTGTGGAGGATTTAATGTAGAGATATATTTATTCCGAGTCTTACTCCTCGGATTATCATTTTACGGCAAAGACTCATATGGAGTCTTTTGACTAAAGATTTATACCCTTCGATTTCTATACTTATTCTAAATATTTATTCAACCATAAAACTCGTTTCCAAACAACCTTTAAGGGTTGTTTGTTCAATTTAGCCTACAAAGGCGGTTTGGTCAATTTTGGTCCTTCTTTTACGACGTAGGTCCTTTTGCTAAGGTATTTGACCAACATTGTATTTTTAACTATAAATCTATATATATGCGTACCTGGCTCGAGTCAACATATGGACTCGATTTATACCTCGTTTTCATTATCACACAATCAATGGTGACGCAATTATCCGATTTGCTAATCGGTCCTGTTAACATAAGACTTGACAATCACATTAGTCGATATTGTCAAATGGTGTTATCACCACCATTCGACCCGTTTGGACTATATGCCCAACATTATCTATTTAATCAAAAACATCGTTTTTGATTTCCAATTCATACATACATCCCATCCCGGATTTTATTACCATACCCCGTTTTCTTTTAAACTCTTTTCTTACAAATTCAACCCATTTCGGCTTACGCCATGGGTATCCTTTTAACCTTGATTTACATTAGTCGACACTTGACCAATTTCCCTTTTTGCCCTTTTTCCCTCATTATTAGATTACACTACAAGGTAATCTTAACAAAAATCCATATTTCCAATATTATCGTTATCACGTTTATACGTATAGAATAAACGAGTATTCTACATAAGTGTGTAAATTACACTTACCTCGCATCCACGCCACACTTTTCTTTCCTTACTTGCTCCGTTTGACCCGCTCCCTCCTCCAAGCTTTCACCTAGCTTGTTACGCGTCAAACTATCATCATCGTTTTCAAGGTGGTTTGTTTAATCATAATTTAATATGATTATTCCACCTTACGCATTTTATATCAAAATTTACCATTTATTATATTATAGGTCAGTTTGACTTTTTGAAAGTCAAACATCCCTCAATATCTAAAATGCACATTCACATTCATTAGCTAGTTTAGGCATTTTCAATTTACCCGGTAGGCATTCTTTTAAGCCATCGTTCTAACTAATCTTTTAACTCGAGTTCATGCTATTACTAACACTAAGTTAGCCCAGCTCTTGATTATCGAAGACACTATATTTCTTCGGTTCACAAAATCTATGGGTTTTCCCTTTATAAGTGAAACCCGTTTTGTCATGTTATTTGGCATTTACCCAAATACTTATCTAAATCAAGTTCTATCTACGAGCTAGTAGGCACCCAATTTCACTTAGGCATTTTAACGAGCACCTTGTGGGCAAGATTCGTATACTTCTTTTGTCAAGTTCTTGATTAACTTCCAACCAAGTTTCAAGCATCAATTTCAAGTCCTTATGTCTAGTATTTATAAGTTACAACTAGAACTTGCATTACTTACATAATGTTCATCCATTTTAACACTATAATTCTTGTGTTCATCCCATAGTCATAAAACCCACTTAGCACCTACATAACTAGTTAACCGAAACACTAATTTATGGTGCTAAATTAGCGAGTTTACATCTAGGGTTTGTTTCCAAGCATAAATTCAACACATATCACTCATACACTCCATTTTCATTCACGAATTTTGATCATGAGTGTTCATAAGAAATTCTAAGACTTCACCAAATTACAAAATTTAACATACCTTACAATCCCCTTGACTTGGTGATCGTTTATACGTGATCATGCATTCGATTTGAGCTACTTTTGCCCTCCAATTTGGTGAAATTGAGATGAGCTAGGGTTTACCCCTTTTTGGTCGCCCCTGATGATCGATCCACACACACACATCTTGTGTGTGTAGTGTGTTTTTTTTATTATATAAAACTTGTTTCCTTTTTAACGGTTTTGGTCCCTAAAGTTTAATTTTAATTATTAGGGACTAGAACTCCATGATTTATTACTTATTTACACCTCATTAACTAGGTTAGTTATTCTAGTTAATTTAATGGGTTCGGGAAGCTATAACCCGTTATATTTTAAGTCCCGTTTACTCGGGCATTTTTAAATACTTTGTTTTCTCAAAGTATTTATCTCCTTCTCTTTTTTTCTATATTAAGTTTATTTATTTAAATCCTAATATCACCGGGTTAATTTTACCACTAACGGTATTTTACCCGTTTTTACTATTAACGAGGTTTGATTACCAAGCCCGTTTTCGGGGTGTTACAGTAGACATATACCTGACAAACGCTAATGTTACATTATATGATATTGAAAATGTGGTGTGTCGATTAATCATGTACCGGCGTTTAGTTCCGGTCCCCATATGTATTGACAAGCATGTAAAACTGATAACAAGATATATTACTTTATCCCAAGTTATTTAAAAATGATATACCAAATGGTATCAAATAAACTTTTTAAAAGATTTTCAAAAGAGCTTGTTAAGTGTATTTGCCAGTAAAAACAACTGACGTATTTTTGAAAGACTAAGCACATGTTATATAGCAAGTACATAATAGGCTGGAGCTGCTCGCTCTTTATATATTGGAATTTACGACTCCACGGAAAAAGACCCTATTAGTCTCAAGTCTATTTTATAACATTCGATCCGCCTGTGGATCCTTTTAGTACGAACATCATGTATACTATTTTTTGTATGTTCTTTTCTGTTTGTACTTTTGTAATATGTAATTTAAAATCCCATCTTCCGTTGTGCATTGTGATTATTGATATCAATTGTCATGCATATACCCTAACTACGGGCCCACCGGGAAATCAGGGTGTGACCATAAATGACAAAGTTCAGATATAACACATACGGAATTGAATTCAGATATCATAATTGATCAATGAAAGGTCATATGCTAAAGAAAATACTGAGATGATCGGTAGAAACGAACCTAAACACCTCAAAATTCATATGAGATCAAACAAAATCAAACATGTAGAATTTCAGAATTCTAAGACGTAAACAGATTCGGATAAACTCTAATCTACATAATAGGAATCCAAAAGCGTACACATGTGATTCATAATTACATTCATGGTCGTAATTTGTAATCACCTTACATTAGTGCCCTAACGGTTCCTGTCGAGCATCTCTAAGACCTATCCAAAGTGTAGAGAAGGAAAAGTGACGATAAATGAATCACGGTTAGCTATAATTCAGAAAAAATAATGAGAGGATACCTAAAGCTTATGCGTCAATTCTGCTTGAAAATATAATAGATGCGAAACACCACTTGGAGCACATATGGTATCAATGTCCTTGTTGCACGCAGTATGTAATAGGTAAATAGAAAGCAACGACGACAATGTCTCAAATAGATAATTCGAAAGACCACAAACAGATGAGAATGAAGACTGATCGGAAGTTGAGATCCTAACCCAATGTATACCTATTACCTCACACGTTTAGTTGATCAAGTTTAAGTATTCGTGATACCCTTCATGGCGCACCTCCATAACACATCTGCACGGTGGTGGGGGCACTTTGAAGTTGAGTTAGCAGGGAATATGTGAGCCCATACCAACCAGCCTAAGAGAAAATGAAAGAAAACACCAAAAGTTATGAGTGGGCCATGTGGCAAATTCTAGTTAGCCATTATAAAAAAAACACATAGAAAAGTATTATGGTTTAAAAGGTAAGTCCATTTACATATGAGGAGTCCATGTTGTACTTATTGAGGGGACATATTATAACTTTAAAAGTAACTCGTAGTTGTGCTATAACAACTTGGACCGGTGATGGTATTGTTCATACCGAGAACTTGTTAACATTATACATAATTTGAAATTGGTTGTATGTTTGATATTTTTCAACGGTTTTAAATGAAATAATAATACAACTATTAAATACAGATATTAAAAATCATAGCTTGATAATTTTTGGGGGCCATGGTTAAATATTTTTGGTCAACTATTAAAGTTAAAGTTTGTAATAATGATAGGGTCCCAACAATTATATCTCTAGTTGACTGCTAATTTCTTCGATATATAGAATGATCTGATCTTTGCATAGTTTCATCTCACATAACAAAATATGGCTCTTGCCAAAACCATAGCTTCAGTCTACGATCGAGCAACCGAACTCAAATCATTCGACCAAACAAAATCTGGAGTCCAAGGCCTTATCGATGCTGGAATCAAACAAGTCCCTCGCATCTTCTTCATCAATCAATCGAAAAGCATTCGCAAAACTTCCAACTCTTTGGAACTTCCTGTGGTAGACCTTGGGTCCACCGATAGAGCATTGACGATTGAGAAGATCCGTATGGCCTCAGAAAACATGGGGTTTTTTCAAGTGGTGAACCACGGAATCCCATTGAGTGTGATGAACGAGGCGCTACAAGGTGTCCGTAGATTTCATGAACAAGATGTGGAGATTAAAAAAAGGTTTTACACTAGAGATGCGTCGAGGCCCGTGGTGTATAATAGCAATTTCGATTTGTATACTTCTCCCACAGCGAACTGGAGAGACACATTTTTTTCATTCATGGCACCATCGCCCCCGCCCCCGGAAGAATTGCCAGAGGTTTGTAGAGACATTCAAATCGAGTACTCAAATCAAGTGCTGAAACTAGGCGGCTTATTGTTTCGGTTGATCTCAGAGGCCTTAGGTCTAAAACCAAGTTACTTGGGAGATCTGGATTGTGACAAGGGGCTCGCATTCTTCGGCCATTGTTACCCTGCCTGTCCACAACCAGATCTAACCATGGGTACAACCAAACATACAGACACTGGTTTCCTGACTGTGCTTCTACAAGATGATATCGGCGGGCTGCAAATACTTCATCAAAATCAATGGGTTGATGTTCCACCTACTCCGGGTGCGCTTGTCATCAATATCGGTGATCTATTGCAGGCAAGTTTACCATAGTATAATATCAACATAACATCATTTGATTTTTATTCTAGAATTCAAAACCAGTCTTCAGAACAAAAGTTTTTTAGTCGGGGTCATCATAAAGCGCTATGCAATTAATATCTGCGATATATCGGTTATGGGTCCCATGTAAAATATTGGACAAAATATCTGTAACAATATTATCGACAATATTGACCAATATTTGATCAATATAACCGATATATCATAGACATTTGACCGATATAACTAATAAATCAGTGAATTCTTAGTATTAAATTGCAACAATATCTAAAAAATCTAAAGAACACACAATTTTTTTTAATATTTTTTTTTGAAAAAATCGCTACATTTCGTTAATAAAAAAAGTTAATTTTTTTTTATACTAAAATTAGCGATATTTTTTTAAAATATTAAAAATTTATATATATACATACATATATATATATATATATATATATATATATATATATATATATATATATATATGTAGGGTATGGATAGTGTAAAAATGGCCTAGAGTGTGAGAAGTGTATTATAACACTATATATAATACTATATAACACCATATAAATACCGTATAACAATATGTAACACCATATAATACCATATAACACTATGTAACACTATATAACATTATATAACAAATATAACACTATACATCTATCATAGACATGCTATCAGACAACCTATAGTGTTATATTTGTTATATAATGATATATAGTGTTACATAGTGTTATATGGTATTATATGGTGTTACATATTGTTATACGGTGTTTATATGGTGTTATATAGTATTATATATAGTGTTATAATACACTTCTCACACTTTGAGCACTTTTTACATGATCCTCTACCTATATATATATATATATATATATATATATATATATATATATATATATATATATATATATAGGGAGCCGCTAGAATGAAAACCACATCGAGTTGTAAGAACCGCGAGAACTACACCCCACGGAGGGGCGTTCGCCGCGATTTTTTTTTACAAGTAGATGTGTGCATTATAAACACGGCCGTAAAAACTCACGGCGAACGCCCCTCCGTGGGGTGTAGTTTTTTACACCTCAAGTTTGGTGAAAAAAAAGAAAAAAGAAAAAAAATTAAAAAACACCAAACTTGAGGTGTAAAAAACTACACCCCACGGAGGGCGTTCGCCGTAATTTTTTACGGCCGTGTTTATAATGCACACATCTACTTGTAAAAAAAAATCGCGGCTAACGCCCCTCCGTGGGGTGTAGTTCTCTCGGTTCTTACAACTCGAGGTGGTTTTCATTCTAGCGATCCCCATATTATATATATGTAGGTTTAGGTTAACGTACAAATGCCCTTATCGTACATTACGTACGCTACAATCTCAGCCGTCCGATCATCTTCCCGCATTAAATTCGCATGTTGTTTTTTTTTGTAATAATTTCGCATGTTGATTTTTTAACATGCGAAATTGTTACAAAAATACAACATACTATTTCATCAAAATTATCACATGCGAAATTGGTACAAAAAACATGCGAATTCATAAAAAATTATCACATGCGAAATTGGTACAAAAAAAACATGCGAATTCATCAAAAATTATCACATGCGAAATTGTTATAAAAAAACAACATGAGATTTTTAAAAATGCGGGAAGATGATCTGACGGCTGAGATTGTAGCGTACGTAATGTACGATAAGGGCATTTGTACAGTACAATATATATATATATATATATATATATTGCATGATATTAAAATTACCGATATCTCACCAAGATAACCTACATCTCAAATATGGGTCCTTGACCGATATCCGATATTTTACCGAATTAAGTGCATAGTCATAAAGTTCTTTTCTGTACTGCTTATGATTAGGTGGTCAAACTCTTTTTTTTTCAATTAAAAATCTCATATTCAGTATTTTAAAATCCAACAAATTATGTTCGCATTATCAACGGACTCTCTTGACTCACCTCTGGTTTGACCTATATTTAAAACTAGAGGCTAAATCAGTTATGTTTCAGATGATGTCTAATGACAAATTGAAAAGTGTGGAGCATAGAGTGGTGGCAAATGAGAAAGGGTCGAGGGTGTCCGTGGCGTGTTTTTTCAGCAACTCGTTAGCTCCATTGACGAAGCTATATGGACCTATCAAGGAGTTGGTTTCCGATGAGAACCCACCGAGGTACAGGGAAACCACTGTTCATGACTACATGCAGTATTCCTTGTCTACAGCACTTGATGGTGCTCCTCGTTTACTTCATTTGAAGCTTTAAATTGTACCATTTTTAATATAACTAGATCTCATCTAATCATTGGGTGGATGAGATCATCTAATATAACTAGATCATCTAATCGTTGGGACAATAAGATATGTGGAGTGGGTGTTTAATTGGGTCATGACATGTGTTCAACTGTTCATGACTTGTGTCATGTACTTTAATAACTTTTAGTTAATTTGGTAAAATATAATATGTATTATTTTTGTTTAAAAAGATTTGTTTATGTGATCAATCTTTAATTTTATTTTTCGTATACTATCCATTAGTTTAAATATAGATTACTTTATTAACAAAGTCTTGGTTTGTTATAATATGTTAATTGAATTTATATTTTTTTTGAAGAGGGTACGGTTAGGATATCGTTAACCGGGTTAGTAGTTAGTATGTTAGTATCACTAAGTTAGTATTAAAACCTCCTTGTTTGGACTTGAACCCAGGATCTCCAAGAGAAGTAAAACTTCCCACCTTTCCTTAACCAACAGTTAATTGAATTTAATTTGATTCATTATAAAAAAATTGATTATTGAACATAAATAAACAATGTGATGATAGTGTAAAAATGTAAGGATATCTTAATAATCATATAAGAGTGGAGATAAAATAAATTTTATAGAGGATGATGGAAATTTGATATTCCCACTATGTGTGTCCATGTGGTTGCTCAAGTCTCAATCAACAATTTAACAAGTTGAAAAAATGAAATAAAAGTGAATTAACAGAAAATAATTCAAAAATAATTACTCTTCTTTTAAACTATAATCTGGTTTCTCTCTCTTCTCTTAACCTTAATCACAACTTTCATCAGGTTATATAGGGAATGATTTGGTAAAACTCCTATATTTATCTAACCTATCTATTATAAATTAAATATAACTCATTTAATTTATCTCTAATTAACTTAATCAAATAACCATACTAATTCATAACTCGAATTAGTCGGCCCGACCTTAACCACCCGTTTACGAGATCGGCCCAACCCGCCTCACAGGCTCGAGTACGGGAATTACTTCCTAACAGTTTCAAAGCTTTGGGTTGGAGATGGTTTCATTCGTGTAAAATCTGTCTCCATCTCTTCTAAATGATTCTAACATCTAATTTGTTTATCCAAAGTTCCATAAACGCTTCCCCATGTACAAACTATAAAACTAAGCATTGATCTATCATATCTTAGCAATGCGGTACTGGCCTATTGGCCAAGGCAAAGGTTTTAAATATTTTTGAAGAGGGAGGTCTTGGGTTCAAATCTCACTGACAACAGGAGTAAAGAAATTTGTCCTTCAAAAAAAGTTTTAGCATATTTTAATTAGTGATGGAGATTAAATCCGATTTTTTACTATGTTCCCAGGTAAACGAGTAACTTAGATTTATCTGATTTTCATTTTATTTGCATGTAAATGAGTATTTTTTTAATTAATTAATTTAAACTAGTCCTTCGATTTTTTTTAACTTTATAACTTTTTATACCATTGAAAAAATATACACCATAAGACGAATATTTTGAATCTTTAATTAGATCAGTCTTTCTATATAAAAAATGTGTGTATGTTGTTACATTTATGTAATAAATCATTAGATAACGTACATGTAATTGAGTACTCGAATCAGGTGCTAAAATTAGCCTCCAACTCGAATTTATTATGGAGCATCATTAACACCCTCTTGAGGGAATTTGTTATGTTAGATTTGGATAATCTTCATCATATTTTTGGTATCATTGCCCCTTGAGACATACATAACCTTCTTTTTCGTCTCAGGCCCCCGACATTCGTGAAATTTTTACGTGCAGGTATGTCCGCAGGTGAACCATGTGCTACACCCGTGGATACGTCCAATAAGCTCAGCACCACCTTTGGTGACTTGCTTCTCGATGGTATCATTTACCGGAACTCTAGCTGGGGTGTTACAATATCTTACCTTCATGCGCCCAGACATTACTTTTTCCGTTCAGCATGTTTGTTTGGTTTTGCATGCCCAAGTGAACCTCATTTTCAATTCATGATGCGTATCTTGCGATACCATAACGGTACAATTGATTGCGGTCTATGCTTGGTCTCGTTTCCTACTTATTCAATGACAATATCTGATGCCGATTTTGGAAGATGTCTAGATTCTCATCGGTCAACATTGGGATATTGTGTTTTTGTGAGCGATAACTTACTATCTTGGTCATCCAAACCACAACTGACAATATCCAGATCCAGTCACTACTAGAAAATCTGAAACTTCTTACACCAGTTTTCCTAGGAAATGCGTCATAATAAAACTGGTTTTTCTACGCATTTATGACAAACACTTGATGTAGGAAAACAGCTCGTAGGAAACCCGTTTTCAACGCATTTCCTACGCAACTTCCTACACATTTTCTACGAAACTACGACGTCGCAAATTGCTACGAATCTCCTACAATATATTTAATTATTATCTTTTAGGATTTATTTTTTGTGACCCATTTCCTACAAATTAATTAAAAGTGTTGTTACAAATTTCCTAGAAAACTGGGTATTTTTGTGACCAACTTCCTACAAATAAATTAAAAGTGTTGTTACAAATTTCCTAGGAAACTGAGTATTTTTTGTGACCCATTTTCTACAAAGAAATTAGAAGTGTTGTTACAAATTTACGAGGAAACTGAGTATTTTTTGTGACCCATTTTCAACAAATAAATAAGAAGTATTGTTACAAATTTCCTACAAAAACTGAGGATTTTTGTGACACATTTTCAACAAATAAATAAGAAGTGTTGTTACAAATTTCCTATGAAAACTGCACTACTAGAATACTGTCTACTTTGTGACTGCCAAATTTGTAGCAAATTAAAGAAATTAAATAAAACCGATTTTATGGAAAAAATGCAGCAAAATTATTATATTCCAAAAATAATTGCAGCAAAATTCTAAAACATTCCAAACATATTAAAGCAACATTCCGAGACATTCCAAAAATTTAAAACATTTCAAAACGCACAAAAATCCTAACTAAAAGCATTCAAAACTAATCCGATCTTTAACATTCCAATACTTAACAAGACGAGAGTTTTTACTTATTTCCTATGTTTTTCAGCTTTTCTTCCATAGTTTTTTGCCATGCCACTTGGTCGGCCCGCTCTTTTTCGCGCTCTTGTTGAAATTGTTCGAAACGGGATTCTATGTTTTTTCTTGCCTCTCGTTCTCTTTCTAGTTCCGCTTGAACTTTTTGAAGCTAAAAGTTGTACAAAAACATATATTTAATACGTATTAACAAAAACATATAGTCAAAATTCACATATTATTTAACAATAATACGATATTCAAATATAGAAAAACACGCATACTTCTATTATTCCCAGTAACATATAACAAACTTAAAGAAAAACATAGAAATTGACAATAAAAATTGACAACGAGATTTAAGTAGGATTTGGCAGTCATTAAAATAACAAAAAAACAAATAAATCACACACATTTACATCACAATAACAAGCACTCACCAACCATTTGTCTGCAGCTTCTCTATGCATCACTCCCCTTCACTGAAATTAAGAATCATTCACTAAACTTCAGACCAGTTAGTCGATAACTGGTTGACTTTTTATATCAAATCAAATCTATATATCTTTGACTTTCAGTCAAAATACTAGTCAAGCCCGAGAGCTCCAAGTTTAACTTTGAGGGAGCTCGGACGCGAGCTCGGCTTGTTTAAAATTATACTTCTAAAGCTCAAGCTCGGCTCGGGCCCGACCCGTTTATTGTTTTATTAATTATTTAATTATTTATTTATATATACTTAATTACTTACATATATCTATAGTTATAATTTTTATATGAAATTTAATATATAAGAGATTGTTACCCTGTTCAACACCTCTGCATTCCCCAACATGTATTTCAGCAATGGCATATCACATTTCCATCCCTTGCAGATTGAAAACTTGATAGATGTAAGATTTGCTAGCATACAAGCTGGAACAACCTTCTGTTCAAACCAAAGAGAACCTGCAAGCTTTTGTTTTTAACACAAACAAAAAGTGTCGTTTTAATATTATATCCAAGTATAAGAAGTACCAAGAACTAGTCAACGCTAGCTTTACACACAGCTAACGTACCTTTTCAATATAGAGAAGTTTCAAGTCAGGACAACTTTCAAGAAAATCAAGGATTAGACCACAGACCCCAAAAACCTTTAAACTCCAAATGCTTCAAACTTGGAAAGTGGGGAAGAAAAAAAGTGGATCGGATCTTCAACAAAAAATCAAAAGTTACAGTGGTTGAATGAAAGGAAATAAATTAAATTAAACGAACTATCTCTAATAAATAACAATTTAAAAGTTGAAGTCCATAAGACTATGGGGTGTGGATGGGCTTGGGTTGGGGGCATTGCTCGACACATGGTGAGGGTGAGATCCACAAGGTAATACATAAAAACTATGGGTGTGGTGTGGCGTGGCTTAGCTTCATTTTATAAGTATTCCATCTAAAATCTCATGAAATACAAAAAAAATGTAAATAAAAAGAGTCAAAGAAGATGTAGGCTCACCGGTGGAGCTTGAAGTCGAAAACCCCTGTTGCGTTTGAAGCAAAATGGCCAGATCCATATGAGAGCAGAGTAATCCACACGGCAGAAGGGGGTAAGCATCGTATGGTGAGGATTAATGGGTGATAGCTGAACGGGTAGATCGAAGCGACAATTGGGGGTAAGCATCCGACTTGGTTGGAAAAGCTTAGCCAAACATGCCCTAATTTGGCCCAAAAAAACAATAATATATCTTTTATCATTTTCACATTCACCATTGTTATTAGGGGTCACTTATTCTACAAATACTTCTAATTGTAAAAAGTGTAAGAATAATTTTTAGAGTGACAAGTGTCCAATAACCAAAAATTAAACCCATTACATCACCACCCAAAACCTAACCCCCCCCCCCCCCACCACCCAAAAACCTAAACCACTCATTTTGATGATATTTATTCGGTTCACAAGCTCTAGTGATCCATCACCTCTTCTAATCTCAGTAACGCGTCTAATTATAGTAATAATCATGCTAATTATCCGTGATCATGGCTGTGTTTATATTTATTCTTGATTGCCTTGATGTTGTGATGTTAACTCGTGGATTTGGATTCATAAAAATCAAATATGAGGGTTTGTGTTTTTCATATGTGTGTGTTATATGTGGGATTGGAAGGGTTGTCGTAACCGGGTTTAGGGCTAGAGAAGTCAACTCAAGCAATGAGTCTTGATGTGTGATCTTTGATAGGATTGTGCTATACATGTTCTTAATCACGATTGATATATATATATATATATATATATATATATATATATGGATTATGTATGCGGGTTCATGTGGGTTCGGTTGCGCATAAGAGTTACTTACACATGGCTAGGGTTATTAAAACTCATGTTTTTGTTGATGGTTAATCTACACGGGTGGGCGTTACAACGGGTGCGGTAGTATAGTATAGTATAGTATAGTATAGTACAGTACAGTACAGTACAGTACAGTATAGTGTTGTGTTGTGTTGTATGGTATATGATCGTATGGCATCGTACAATATGGTATATAGTAATATAGTGTTGTGTTGTATGGTATATGATCGTATGGCAACATACAATATAATATGATATGGTATGGTATGGTATGGTATGGTATGGTATGGTATGGTATGGTATGGTATGGTATGGTATGGTATGGTATGGTATGGTATGGTATGGTATGGTATGGTATGGTATGGTATGGTATATAGTATGGTATATAGTATAGTATATATAGTATAGTATGGTATATATAGTATAGCATGGCATGGCATGGCATGGTATGGTATGGTATGGTATGGTATGGTATGGTATGGTATGGTATGGTATGGTATGGTATGGTATGGTATGGTATGGTATGGTATGGTATGGTATGGTATCGTATAGTATAGTATAGGATGCTCATCATCCTCAAGTTCGGCTTCCTGGCGATTGACATCCTCAAAGTCGCTATCCACACATGCACGCATGCATACATACATACATACATACGTACGTACGTACGTACGTACATACATACATACATACATACGTACGTACGTACGTACGTACGTACATACGTACATACATACCTACATCTACGTACGTACATACGTACGTACATACATACATACATACCTACATTCATACATACATACATACATACATACATACATACATACATACATACATACATACATACATACATACATACATACATACATACATACATACATACATACATACATACATACATACATACATACATACATACATACATACATACATACATACATACATATATACATACATACATACATACATACATACCTACATACATACATACCTAAATACATACATACATACATACATACATACATACATACATACATACATACATACATACATACATACATACATACATACATACATACATACATACATACATACATACATACATACATACATACATACATACATACATACATACATACATACATACATACATACATACATACATACATACATACTGTGACAACCCGAACTTTCGAGGAAGGTTAGTGACGTGTAATCTAGTAATCTTAAAATCATTAACTTAAACGTTTGAGGACCCGATTAGATAATTTAGTTGAAATGGTTCGGTCGCGTACATGTTGGGCTTGCTAACTAAACTTTGTAAATAACTCACCCTATCGGCCCAACTGGAACTCTTAAGCCCAACCCGAAGTAAACTGGTGTTCGGTCATGTAATTTAATTATGATAGCTCTAAACTTGTGTCACATATATGAATATGATCAGTATTTAAATTGCTTATATAAACCTTCGGCCCAAGCTTAGAGAGGTAAGCCCAACTGGTTGTTTAAGAAAGACAATCGGCCCAATGTGAATGGACTCAAGTCCATTCCAGCTTAAAGATGAACCGCCCATCTTGTGTGTGTGTTATAATACGTAAAGGATTAGGAAGGTTAGAAGGATAAAACAAACTCTACTAACAAACTCCTCCATATCTCTCTCTCTCTCTCTCAAATCCTCACACGGCACAGAAGATTTCCCCCTTCTCCTTTGATCGCTCGACTCCAGCAGCCCACCCCCCTTCGTCGTCAAAGCCTGCTGGTAACTTATTAATGCTTCAAACCTGATTCTTTTGTCATGTAGACATAGTGTAGCGATGCATGGTCATGTGGTCGGTTATGTTCATATTTGACGGGTTAGTTGTTACTTGATAATAGGGTTTGTTGATACGGTATTAACCTATGATCTTACTGGTACGATTTGTGCTATAGTTATTATAATTCTGTTATACATCTAGATGTAGATAGTGACCATGATTAGGATGTTCATAATATGTGATGAATATGAAAGTCTAGTAGGTTAGTTAGCACAATGATTTCAGTTCACAGGGCATGACATATGACTAATGTATGGGGTTGTTACTGTTACGTTTGATACCGGGCATGATCAATTATTTGATTTATAAACATATGGTTAAAGTATAATTAATTGTGGATCATTGTTGAAACTGTTAGTTGGGCCGAGTAAATAAGTGTTGATTGTAGTTTATGTGGGTTGAATAATGGATTAATAGAGGATAATAGATGAGTTGCATGAAGTGATTTTCTTTTAGAATTGCATGATTTAGGTGATGTTGGGTTACTGATTGAGCCTTGAACGCATGATAGGGATGGTTGGTTTGGGCCGAATACCTTGACATGTCATATGATTACTATTTGGGCTGATGTTTTAAATTGTTAGAAAGTATTGGATTAGCTTATTAGTTGGGTCACATGTGATTACCGAACACCCACCCATATAACCTGAATTGTGGTTCTCGGCCACAACTGGGCCAGTTCGTAGTTGGGCCGCGACAACAATACGACCCAGCTGGGCCGTAGCCAACTGGGCAACGCAACTGGATTTGGGCCAGCAACGTTGGGCCAAGGCGGACTGCCAAGGCAGCGTTTGTACCTAATATCATTTGGTGGTCAATGAACGATTGCTGTGTTAATAACTGTGGTGCATATAGGTCTTGTTATTTGGGTCAAACATGTTTAATAACTGAATTGAATAGAGGACCAGTAGATTATGTATGAATGCGTAAAACATGCTTGAGTGATTACATGGTAAGCGTCTGGTTGATACGCGAGGGGTATGAATAAACTGTGGCGAAATGGACTATATGTGTGCCTTATGTGAACGATGCTTATACTTGATGTGAACCTCAAATACGTGAATTAGCTGTACGTGAAAGGAGTGTTACATATGCATGTAAAACTGATCATTATCAAACACTCTTCTAGGTTGTGAACATTGAACTTATTTATCGAGTAACTTGTCTAACCGAGCAAACCGAAGGTGAGTTCATTGCTCTTTTCTCAAGCATGGATCCCAGTGAAGGGGTAACGGGTAACGTTCCGATGAGGAATGCAAGGGTAACGGGATGTTGGTTATTGTACTCTGTTTTTCTATCACTGTAAGACCACTACATCTACCGGCACGTTGCTTGTAGGGCAACGGGGGTTATTAGTTGATAGCGCTATTAGGTTTGGCACCCTCACGACGTTCAAGGGGAACGGGCGTGAACTAATTACCTTAAAACATGACCAATGCTTTGATAGAGGCATTGGGGTTGGCAATCACATATCATCTGGCCATTCGGTACTCGAGTAATAACAACATCGAAAACATCAAAACGTCAAACGTCATAACAACAAGCAACATATCATTTTGAAAACTGTTTTACTTACATGATCGGTAATGCAACTTGGTAAACAAACACAAACCTTGAACTCACCAGCGTAGTCTGACACACTTGTTTACATGCTTGTAGGTAATTACCGAAGGAACTGGGGAGCTTGCTGTCTGATGCTGCTGGAGTAGTTGTGGTCATAATAAACAATTACTTTGATTTGGTTTGATACGTTTACACATTTATGCTTCCGCTCAATACTTTGGTTTTGGTTAAACTTGTCAAACGTTATATTCATTTCAACTGGGCATTTCAATACACTATGACTGGTGTTTGATATGATTGGTGGCTCTTTGTTGAATCGTTACACCTCCATCAGGGACACGCCCTAGGAGGTAAATTGGGGGTGTGACAGTTTGGTATCAGAGCCACTGGTTATAGAGAACTCGGTTTTAAAAACGTTTTCATAAAACCAGACTATAACCGAATTGATCTAAACGATGACCATGACACTCAGCTTCAGACTGCAAGGTTCGTTCCTCCTTAGCTTATACTTTATATGCCTAGTAAACGTAACTATAATTATAGCATGCACAGTACGACAGGGTAGACATCATGACACATTGATAGTGTAACACAACACCTACACCTAGTACATTCTCATCTTGTTGGTAGTGCTTAATTTGTGTTGATTGGAGTGGGAGAAACTTCGGACATAAGTTAAGAAGCATTGAGAGGAGCATGCAAACCGCCTTATTATCATGGGTGCACACATAATAATAACGCGTGGTGCATGCAAATCCCAATGAGGCTTAACGAGTGCAAGAGGGGTTCTTCCCTGTTTGTGTATGAACATAGTAGTTAATCGCCCCTAACATGATAAACCTGAATACTTTTCCCGTTCCCGACGCTTAAATTCGTTTCATTCTCCTATTATAGAAACATGAGTGGACGAGGAAACGGACGTAGCAACTATTGATTGAAACCTTGTGTGCTTACTCTTTCTGTCATTTTTTTTCCTTTCTGTGTTAATACCCTCTTTAGGAACGTGGTGAGTGTGCATTCTTTCGTTTAACTTGCGTTACGTCATCAACTCGACAGGTATGTCTACATCGTCCGCATCTTCCGACCAATCCCGGGCGCCAGGGAAGGCACCCGCTGATACTCACTCACCCCCGCGTCAGATAGAAACACGCGCTGCTTATAGGAAGAGACTCGCACAGGGCGGGGAGTCGTCCTCCCGACCTACGCATGCCCTACCAGTTAACCCCCTCAGCGCTCAGGCCGAGTCGGCTGTGAGTAAGGCCCTTCGAGATTATAACCAGATTCTAATAGAACAAAACCAAGTCCTAATGGAGCAAAATCAGAAATTACTAAGAAAGGTTGATACCCAAGGAGGGCGGTTGGAAGCTCAAGAGAAGCAGATACAGGAACTTATTAGGAGGACTACTGACTTGAAGGCAGAAGCCCTAAAAGGGCGTGAGGTACAAGGTCTGATACTGAGAGACGCTCGATTGGATCATGAAAGGCTTAACTCGCAGGCCGAAAAGATAGGTATGATAGATTGGAGGGTCCATCACTTGGAGGAAGCTCGCTTCGCACCTGAGCCCGAGCCAGCCCCAGTCCCGGCACCTCCCGAACCAGAGGCGGAAGGGGCTGATGAAGAACCCGAAGAGGATGAAGAAGATCCGGAAGAGGAGGAAGAAGAGCCAGAGGAGGTTCCGGATAATGACGAAGACGATGATGATGGTAGTGACTTCGGGGATGGTGACGTGGACGACTGACTCGTCTTTCGATCGTTTATCTAGTTATTTTTCTTTCAGTTGTTTTCGTATAAACAATGATGGTGATTAAAACTTTTGCGGATATTCAATGTAGTGACTTATATGGTTTAATTTGAATGGGTTTCTTATTTTATCGTTTAAAGGGTATTTCTTGTGCTGAGTCGTCACCTTACCTCTTTTTACCTTTGCACCACAAGAGTCACATCTTTGACTTCACTACAGTTACCTTAATTATGGTAAACCTCTCGCTGGCCTTGTACTACCCGGTGTCTATTGGTTGATGCAATGCCTCTATCGGTTGATGCGACACTCTTGTAAGTTTTGACATGGTCGTTGACATGGACTTGGTTATCTAGGTATCAAGCGGAAAATTCTCTGCAAACGGAAAATCGTGCGTCCCCTCTCTCCAGTAGAGAATCCTTATCAATTTAAGATCATCGTAGTGGTGTCGTTGTTGGCGGAATTTCAGATTGACCTTATGCAATTTCAGATTAGTTTGAACTTAAACCTAAACGTGTGTTAACCTTATTAAGTATGAACCTTTGTTATACGTAACTTTTGTTAAACGTCACATGTTAATACATTTGGGCCACCACACATTAATGATCCAGCCCAGGTTATTTATGCATGCTATCCATTACCCTTCGGCCCACCCATTCCCCTTTCATTAGCTTGGCCCAACATTAAACCTTTTCGTATACGTATACTAATTTGATATTTAATAATCCCTAATTTACCAAAACAAACTCTATCTTTCTCAATCTTGGTCGGTAGCCACATCTCTCTCGAAACCCCCCCCCTCCTGAGGTCGACGACAACATCAAGAAAAGCCAGCCTAGTCGCAACCCTTTCTTGCGTGTTAACGGGTCGCCGTGTGTCGTTTGTCGGGTTAGTGTTCCATCATAGTTAACTATTATTGATTGACACATGATACGTGTATTTAATTGGATTATACATGGTGTGTGCGTAATTTGTGTTCTGTTATCATGTGAGTATGTCGCTTGATGAATGAGAACCATGATGTTTTAGGGCATAGAACTCAGTAATTATAAAATGTTATTGTGTGACTGGTTTTGGTTAGTAATTCTTGAGTCTTGCCTGCAATATATTCATCGTTGTATGGTATTGTTCATATGTGATATTGAAGGTGTGATTTTCATATATGATTGATTAATCGTGTGATAATATGTGAATCCTTGTGCATTGATTGAATAGGGTTAGTTGTCGTGGTTAATAATCTGATTTCTTGATCTTGCTTTATATGCATATCATGTTCCGATAACCCTTGCATGATTTTGTTGTATATGTGCTTTGAAACCGCCCACAGCCATGAGGAATTTATAAGATGATCTTATGTGTTATGATGACTAATCTAATGTGTCATGCGTATGGAATTGGTGTAACTGGCCTTGTGAGGAACCGGTTAGAATATATGCGAAAGTAAAGGGTGATCTTAAGTTTGGTTCGTGAATTATAAGATAGTTGTTTTGATACTGGATGTTATGATCGTATGCTTGGTATAATAAACAGAAATCCCTTAGGTTTGCTAAATACTATCACAGCTGCGTCATAGGATTTTCGAGGGTTTCGCAACTTCAACCTCCTTAGCATAGCGGGGAGCTGTGAATCCCTGAGTAATAAGACCGATCACAAGGGTTTTCGGTGCGCCCTTGTTTCGATAGAGCTAATCATGTGAAGGCATCGCTAGAATGGAACTTCCGAACGAACACGGGATTAGGAGACTATACCCACGCATCCCGGTAGACGAACCTTACCACTTTCACTTGTCATCGCCGCTAGAAGCGAAGCAGTCACAGTTACACGCGTATGTCGTTTTGCAACACTAACCTTACCCACCCAACCTCTGTTTTGAGCAAATGATACACTCGCGCGACCGTAATGTAACGAACCTCCCTGTTGTGTCATGCCGCCATGCATCACTACTGGAAATTACTTCTTGACAACAAATTTGCTGACCAAATCCTTCGGATGTTTAATGGACCCCTGTTCCGCTCAAATCTTTGTACAAACCTCATTAATTCCCTGGCAACTGACATAACAAAACGCTAACCATCATACCATGATTTCCACTGATCACAAGATTAGCCTCCGGGCGTTGTAAAGTATCTATTGATCGGGTTCGTCGGAACTTACTTTAAACCATTGTTTTAGATCAATTTTCGGGACGAAAATTCTTTCAAGTTGGGGATGACGTGACACCCCGCGAAAACGCTTAACAAAACTAGCTTCCTCGGTGACTGTTTGCTAAATTTCGGGGCGAGGTTCCTCTTCAAGTTAGGGATGATGTCACGAGCAGAACCCGCAACAATCCTGATCTCCCACTTCGTTTCTCTCACACCTGGCGCTTGCCAATTTCGGGACGAAATTTCCTTCAAGTTGGGGATGATGTGACAACCCAAACTTTCGAGGAAGGTTAGTGACGTGTAATCTAGTAATCTTAAAATCATTAACTTAAACGTTTGAGGACCCGATTAGATAATTTAGTTGAAATGGTTCGGTCGCGTACATGTTGGGCTTGCTAACTAAACTTTGTAAATAACTCACCCTATCGGCCCAACTGGAACTCTTAAGCCCAACCCGAAGTAAACTGGTGTTCGGTCATGTAATTTAATTATGATAGCTCTAAACTTGTGTCACATATATGAATATGATCAGTATTTAAATTGCTAATATAAACCTTCGGCCCAAGCTTAGAGAGGTAAGCCCAACTGGTTGTTTAAGAAAGACAATCGGCCCAATGTGAATGGACTCAAGTCCATTCCAGCTTAAAGATGAACCGCCCATCTTGTGTGTGTGTTATAATACGTAAAGGATTAGGAAGGTTAGAAGGATAAAACAAACTCTACTAACAAACTCCTCCATATCTCTCTCTCTCTCTCTCAAATCCTCACACGGCACAGAAGATTTCCCCCTTCTCCTTTGATCGCTCGACTCCAGCAGCCCACCCCCCTTCGTCGTCAAAGCCTGCTGGTAACTTATTAATGCTTCAAACCTGATTCTTTTGTCATGTAGACATAGTGTAGCGATGCATGGTCATGTGGTCGGTTATGTTCATATTTGACGGGTTAGTTGTTACTTGATAATAGGGTTTGTTGATACGGTATTAACCTATGATCTTACTGGTACGATTTGTGCTATAGTTATTATAATTCTGTTATACATCTAGATGTAGATAGTGACCATGATTAGGATGTTCATAATATGTGATGAATATGAAAGTCTAGTAGGTTAGTTAGCACAATGATTTCAGTTCACAGGGCATGACATATGACTAATGTATGGGGTTGTTACTGTTACGTTTGATACCGGGCATGATCAATTATTTGATTTATAAACATATGGTTAAAGTATAATTAATTGTGGATCATTGTTGAAACTGTTAGTTGGGCCGAGTAAATAAGTGTTGATTGTAGTTTATGTGGGTTGAATAATGGATTAATAGAGGATAATAGATGAGTTGCATGAAGTGATTTTCTTTTAGAATTGCATGATTTAGGTGATGTTGGGTTACTGATTGAGCCTTGAACGCATGATAGGGATGGTTGGTTTGGGCCGAATACCTTGACATGTCATATGATTACTATTTGGGCTGATGTTTTAAATTGTTAGAAAGTATTGGATTAGCTTATTAGTTGGGTCACATGTGATTACCGAACACCCACCCATATAACCTGAATTGTGGTTCTCGGCCACAACTGGGCCAGTTCGTAGTTGGGCCGCGGCAACAATACGACCCAGCTGGGCCGTAGCCAACTGGGCAACGCAACTGGATTTGGGCCAACAACGTTGGGCCAAGGCGGACTGCCAAGGCAGCGTTTGTACCTAATATCATTTGGTGGTCAATGAACGATTGCTGTGTTAATAACTGTGGTGCATATAGGTCTTGTTATTTGGGTCAAACATGTTTAATAACTGAATTGAATAGAGGACCAGTAGATTATGTATGAATGCGTAAAACATGCTTGAGTGATTACATGGTAAGCGTCTGGTTGATACGCGAGGGGTATGAATAAACTGTGGCGAAATGGACTATATGTGTGCCTTATGTGAACGATGCTTATACTTGATGTGAACCTCAAATACGTGAATTAGCTGTACGTGAAAGGAGTGTTACATATGCATGTAAAACTGATCATTATCAAACACTCTTCTAGGTTGTGAACATTGAACTTATTTATCGAGTAACTTGTCTAACCGAGCAAACCGAAGGTGAGTTCATTGCTCTTTTCTCAAGCATGGATCCCAGTGAAGGGGTAACGGGTAACGTTCCGATGAGGAATGCAAGGGTAACGGGATGTTGGTTATTGTACTCTGTTTTTCTATCACTGTAAGACCACTACATCTACCGGCACGTTGCTTGTAGGGCAACGGGGGTTATTAGTTGATAGCGCTATTAGGTTTGGCACCCTCACGACGTTCAAGGGGAACGGGCGTGAACTAATTACCTTAAAACATGACCAATGCTTTGATAGAGGCATTGGGGTTGGCAATCACATATCATCTGGCCATTCGGTACTCGAGTAATAACAACATCGAAAACATCAAAACGTCAAACGTCATAACAACAAGCAACATATCATTTTGAAAACTGTTTTACTTACATGATCGGTAATGCAACTTGGTAAACAAACACAAACCTTGAACTCACCAGCGTAGTCTGACACACTTGTTTACATGCTTGTAGGTAATTACCGAAGGAACTGGGGAGCTTGCTGTCTGATGCTGCTGGAGTAGTTGTGGTCATAATAAACAATTACTTTGATTTAGTTTGATACGTTTACACATTTATGCTTCCGCTCAATACTTTGGTTTTGGTTAAACTTGTCAAACGTTATATTCATTTCAACTGGGCATTTCAATACACTATGACTGGTGTTTGATATGATTGGTGGCTCTTTGTTGAATCGTTACACCTCCATCAGGGACACGCCCTAGGAGGTAAATTGGGGGTGTGACACATACATACATACATACATACATACATACATACATACATACATACATACATACATACATACATACATACATACATACATACATACATACATACATACATACATACATACATACATACATACATACATACATACATACATACATACATACATACATACATACATACATACATACATACATACATACATACATACATACATACATACATACATACGTACCTACATGCATGCATGCATGCATGCATACATGCATGCATGCATACATGCATACATACATACATGTATACAAATACATACTTAATAACACATACACACACATGCACGCACGCACGCACACACACACACATACATACATACGCACACACATACATACACACACACACATACATACCCATATAGATACAAACGTGCATATACGTACACATACATACATACCCACTTACACAAATACATATATATAGATACTCACATTATACTCATATGCATACGTCCACATAGTTACATACATTTAATATTTAAAATAAGAATAATTATATAGGTTGTTTCTTACACATTTGTGACAAATCCTTAAATTTCATAAGAAATGTGTCACAGCTTGCAATGGATTTAAGCATTTTCTCAGAAATCCGTAAGCAATTATATTGATATAGGATTGTTTCATACACCTTTGTGACCATTTGCAATGGATTTAAGCATTTTGTCATAAATGCGTAGGAATTTGTATTGATACAATGATATTTCTCAGAAATGTGTCACAAGTTGTGACGCAATCCCGACGGATGGTTTATGAATCTATATTTTGTCATAAATCCATAGGAAATTGTATAGATACATGGATTGTTTCCTACGCCTTTTTGACAATTTGCAATAGATTTAAGCATTTTGTCATAAATGCGTAGGAAATTGTATTGATACAAGGATATTTGTCAGAAATGTGTCACAAGTTGTGACGCAATCCCGAAGGATGGTTTATTTTAATTAATAAATAAATATTTTGTCAGAATTGTGTAGAAAAAATGCTATCATTTTCCCTTATTTATTTTGCATATGTTAATATCTATTCGGTAAACAATTATAATTATCCTTTTGTAGATTATTTGAGACAGATTTGTGACGCAACTGTCAATTAAATAGGGTTTTCTTATTTTCTGTAAGAAACTTGTCACAAGTTGTGACGGAATTCCGACGGATGGTTTAAGTTAATTAAAAAATAAATATTTCGTCATAAATGTGTAGGAAACGATATAATTTCTGACAGATTTGTGACGCAACTGTCAATTAATTAGGGTTTTCTTATTTTTCGTCACAAATTTGTAGGAAACGATATTATTTTCCCTTATTTATTTTGCTTATATAAATATTTATTCGGTAAAGAATCATAATTAACCTTTTGTAGGTTATTTCTGACAGATTTGTGACGCAACTGTCAATTACTTAGGGTTTTCTTGTTTTTCGTCATGGATGCATCGAAAATTTGTAACAAAATCATGAAACTTTTTTTTGTAGGAAATTCGTCATAAAGGTGTTGTAATCTGTGACGAAAAAAATTGTGTAGGAAATTTCTGTAGCAAATTGTCCCCTTTTCTAGTAGTGAGTGGGGTGTAGCTAATGTCGTTGCTGAAACTACATGGTTGCATAATCTACTACTCGAGCTTCATGTCCCGCTGCACCGAGCTACCGTTGTTTATTGTGACAACGTGTTAGTTGTCTACTAGTCCGAGAACCCGGTTCAACATCAACATACAAAACATGTTGAAATTTTAATGGTTCGGTAATTTCATTCCAATTATCAGGGCAAATTCAATAAGAATAGCAGGTAGACGAGCAACAAACTGCGCTGCCATCCCTTTCTGAATAGAAAACCCTAATCTACTAAAAACAAAGCCCCATCCCTGAGGGGTCGAAAAGTTGCTATGGACCAAACGCTGAACTCTAGACAAGAATCGAACTGCCTCCGGCGCCAAGGAGCCGAACGTGTCAAACGCCAGGGGGACAAAGGCATGCTGATTATCCTCACAAGCTTTCGCATGCTTTTCCACCTTCTTTGACTCTGCTTTCAGTACCGCTTGCCCGCCACAAACCCATTTTCCCGGAACCCGGCTAGTGGGGATACACCTGTGAGATCGACACAAGCATGTTTCCCGCCCTCCCAACCAAAAACTAGCACGTCAGCTGGGCGTAGGGTGGATCTCCCCTCCGACGGGTCTGTAAGAAAAATAACCGGTGCCTCTTTCTTCGCCGAGATCCCCGCTCGTCTGAGAATATTCATTAACTCGTCTCGCACAAAGTCATGGCGATACCTAAACCCCGACAACTCTCTACAATGTAACGCATGCTCCCCGTATTTATCCAGGCATGCTTTACGGCAGACTAGGCAAGTTTCATCATTCGGGGAACATGGGGATCAACAAACGGTACTTAAGGATTGACCGGTACTCCATTGCTGACATACGTTGACCCAAACCTTCAATAGGAATAATAGTTAAGAAATCCTGAGCGTGACACACTTCGTTCAGGAAAAAGTCCGCCTTGGCCATGATCGGTTTCTATATATTCCGACTTCTACTAAATACGTTGATATATCCACTAAGGGATTTCCATTACAGATGTTCCAAGATTTTCGGTCCAGTTTGCAGTGTTCGTCCAATTGCCACTCAAATTGGGAAGGAATATTAGAGTATATTATATTTATTGAAAAATGATTGTATTTATCTTTTCCAATCCGTATTTAGTTGGTAAACGGGCAACAAGCTGCGTCGCTACCCTTTTTTGAATCTGAAAATCTATACTTGAACCGTTTTTATGATTTTTGACAAATAGGGTTCATCTTTACAATTTACAAAATAAACGATTTTTTTTAAATAGAACAGTACTTTTTTTTTTTGAACGGCCAACTAAATCACCGGATAAGCATCCTGGGATGCCCTCAATCGAGCAAATGCATCCCCTCCTCCATAACGGTCAGAGTTGGATGCATACCCGAGCCACCAAGCCACCAGTTCCGGGGAAAACCCGCCGCCCGAAGGCCCACTGCGGTAAAACCCGGTTCGGCTCGGTTTCAAACTGGCGACCTCCAGAGAGGCCTAGTTCTAAACTTCATTGCCACCACCAATGTCCTTCAAAGTGATGCTAGTGGGAGTTGAACTTGGGACCTCAAGGAGAGAAACCAAATGACTAACCACTAGACCAACTTGTTAGGACCTAAATAGAACAGTACTGATATTTAAATAAGATAGCTTCAAAGTTCGAACCACAACTTAATTTTTGTGGGGCAATGGTTTTGATATTTTCAAAGATGGCGCTCAAAAAATAAAAAAATAAAAGTCAAAGATTGCAAAATGAATGTGTGGCGGCAATTCTATCTCTAGTTGACTACATATCTCCATTTATAGTATGAGTCTTTGCATACGATCATCATAACAAACATGACCACCACAACTCCAACCATCACACCATACGATCGAGTAACCGAGCTCAAAGCTTTCGACCAAACAAAAACCGGCGTCCAAGGCCTCGTCGATGCGGGTATCCCACACGTCCCTCGCATCTTCATCAATCGACCCGAAACCATTCAAAAAGCTACCACCTCTATCAAGCTTCCAGTCATAGACCTCGGATCCACCGATAGAGCATCCGTGGTGGAAAATATCCGTGTTGCCTTGGAGAATATCGGGCTTTTTCAAGTAGTGAATCATGGAATCCCGTTGAGTGTGATGCACAAGACGCTTCAAGGCGTCCGTAGATTCCACGAACAAGATGTGGAGATTAAAAAACGGTTTTACTCGAGAGATGCTTCGAGGACCGTGGTGTATAATAGCAATTTCGATCTGTATACTTCGCCAGCCGCGAACTGGAGAGACACGTATTTTTCATTTATGGCTCCATCACCTCCAAAGGTGGAAGAATTGCCGGAGGTTTGTAGAGACATACAAATCGAGTACTCGAATCATATGTTGAAACTTGGAGGCTTACTGTTTCGGTTGATCTCGGAGGCTTTAGGTTTGAAACCAAATCACTTGGGGGATATGGAGTGTGACAAGGCACTCACATTCATAGGCCATTGTTACCCTGCTTGTCCACAACCAGATCTAACCATGGGTGCAACCAAACACACGGATGACGGTTTCTTGACGGTGCTTCTACAAGATGATATCGGCGGGCTGCAAATACTTCATCAAAATCAATGGGTTGATGTTCCGCCAACTCCTGGTGCGCTTGCGATCAATATTGGGGATCTGTTACAGGCAAGTTTAGTTCTACATGTTATTTTGATTATGGAAATCAGGCTCGTAAACGAACCGGACGTTTAGTGAACGGTTCAGCAGAACTTGGTTTATCTAACAAACGAACGATCATGAACAAAACTTTTTTTATTCATTTAATTAATTTAATGAACAAACACGAACACATGTTGAGTTCGTTCATTATGTTAATGGGCGTTCGTTCATTTAAATCCGCTTACGTTTTTTTATGTTCTTTGGTTTATCGTTTAAATTTGTTACGCCAGTTACTATTTAGTTTAGTTTTATGAAACTAAAATATCACCAATTATAATTTAGTCTAGTTTTATAACTTTAACACAATGTTATTCATAGTTAATTTTATTTGGTGTTAGCTTAGTTATGTTCATTTATCTATGTTCAGTTATGTTTGTTTGTTTACATTCGTGAACACCATTCGTTTATACTATTAATGAAAGAACCCAAATAAACACGACCACATTTGTTTTCTTAAGGAACTAACACGAACAGGTAAACCCCGTTCATTTAAATGTTCGTGCACGCACCTATGTTTGCTTAAAGTTAAACAAACAAACATGAACATTCTCTGTTCGTGTTTTGTTTACAAGCCTATTGAAAACTATTAAAAACTAGAATCCAATTTTGTTAAGTTTCAGATGATATCGAACGACAAATTGAAAAGTGTGGAGCACAGAGTGGTGGCGAATGAGAAAGGACCAAGGGTGTCGGTGGCATGTTTCTTTAGCAGCTCCCTAGCGGCGTCCACGAAGGTGTACGGACCTATCAAGGAACTGCTTTCCGATGAGAACCCACCGAGGTACAGGGAAACCACAGTTCATGACTACGTTCAATATTCCTTCTCTAAGGGCCTTGACGGTGTTTCTCATTTACATCATTTGAAGCTTTAAATTGTACCATACTTGTGAAATCTGCAATCTTATTATTATTTTTTAAAGAAAAGTATATATGTTGATCATACCCATGCTTATTATTTTAATATCCGGTCAACAAGGTATGTTGACCTATTAGCATTTCGTTTAGCTCTTTTAGAACGGTAACTCACACACCACTAAACATGTTCCTAAATCCACATCATTGTCCATTCCGGAACCAAAACCCTCACCACTTGGGGAGGGAAATCTTACCCCACTCCTTAGTACCACTAAGCTACAAGCCCTTTGGATAGCATTTGGTTTAGTGGTACGAGTGTACGACCAAGTTCTACAAACTTTAGGTTGGAGGTACATGACGTAGATATTCTTAATGACGTGAAGATTGATCGGTTCTTCATCAAGGCGCAACCAATTAGAAGAATTTTGACTTTAAACTATATGAAATCTGAAGAACATCTAACTATAGCCAATTTGGTTGATTTCCTCTATTTGTGTTCTGGGTAAGCTATATTTATAAAATACTTTCTACACTAATTTCTACACTACTTCAATAGTTTGTTCTGATATGTGCCCAATAATAAAAACAAATAAAAAACTCCATAACCTTAAAATATGTCTTTATTTTATGTATTTAGTGTTATCTGCAATAATTTGTTCATATATCACATCTGTTTCTATAATGTAATATATATATATATATATATATATATATATATATATACATATATATATATATATATATATATATATATGTACCGACTGATCTGGAGACAAATTGACAAAACAAACGGGTCATGGAACTGTCATCTGATATGGTTAGCAGCCATCGATCTAGATCACTATTGACCAGTGTTATGTATCCACCGAACCAGATCGACCTAAGATGCAGTACCAACTGATAATATTACAATATATAGTTGTTATATAAAAGCACATTTGCTAGACAGCATTACTCTGCTTTCGGAATCTGGATGAATAAGAGGCTCACAAGTGATGGACTTGCCCCCAGAATCTTACTTGCTGTATACACATAGTATAGAATTAGTTTGATAATTACTTATACATGTCCACAAGTACAACTTTCAGGCTTCCAAATCCTAAGTATAGTCCTGTGAATCAGTGGAAAGATTGACTAGACGAGAAATAATTGTGTTGTTAATATTTGAGTATATCATCAAACTGCAAATCATGATTTAATTGACAACTTCAAGTCAGTTTTTTTACAGATTGATATTTAAAATCCTATGTCTTTCAGGTAAAAAGACAACTGAATTCTAAATTTAAATCAAATAATGTACGGAATTAACTTTTACAATGTTAACATAAGAAAAGGTTCAAATAATCACATGCGAAAACTCGGTTCACATCTCCCTAAAATCAACAACAAACTTGCAACATTCACTTCCACTACCAGGTCAAACCGAGACGAAGACTGGGTCAACTGACCTGTTAAAACTCACCACTTATCCAACCCGTTCAAGCTATTTACAAACTACAATGCGCTAACAATTTTCTCATTGGTTAGGTTATTAAGCAGCAGGTGCCTTGAGCTCATGATCATGAGACGTATCACATGTAGATTGTGGTAAATACTGCCACATTGGAATGTAACCATTTCCTAGAAAAACAGGCATCTTGTTCGCTCCAGCCCGAAATGCAGCCGGATATGATGTCATAGATCCACATGGTGGAAGATCACTGGTCATGCACTTGATCTGCTGCTCCATTTTTGCTTTTTTCCGCCTTTAAAACAAGTTCTATTCACGAAGCTCGTTCTTCTCTGCCTGCCGGTTTTGGCAAGCAATGAGAAGATTCTTTTAGGATTTCCCTAGAAATATATTTAAAAAAACATTAAGCAAATTCGTTTATTATTAATTATGTGTATACGTACACTAACCTTCAATGTTTTAATTTCTTCGGCAAGTTTCTCATTCATCTCTTTGAAATCCTGCGATTCAGATTTATGCTGATGCAGAACGCAGACACCATCTCCAAGTATAGCCAGTTTACCAGTGGTGGAGGGCGGCCAGGTTCCAAAGTAGAGCTTAATTTTAAGAACCTACATAAAGAATTAATAGTATATAAACAATAAACCATGAAACTGAATCGTTATATTATTGCTAAAGGATATATTAAGACAAAGGCCAGAAATGTTTATTACTTCCATTTTGCTTGTGAATTAACACACGTATTGTGGCAAAATGGGTGTGTTGGTTAAGGGAGCTAAAACAAGCGAATATTTTTATTTGGTACGGGGTCAATGAGGTTAGGTTGACCGAAAACAGTTCGTCCAATTTTTTTTTTAAATTTTTAATAAATAATTAGTGTCAGATACGATTAAAAAGACGTTACTTTTTCACTAATAAAACTCAATCAAGAAAAGAGTCACCTGTTATTCAATACTTCCCTTCTTGGCCTCACACACGACGACATGCTTTATTCTAGGCCCTGCTTTGTGAATTGCAGCTCTAAGAAAGAAAAAGTTGACAAGAAAAAAGAATTGTTGTTAGTATTTGAATATATCAAACTGCATGATTAAAAAAACTTTACTATTTCACTAATAAACAACCATGGTTTTGAATAAAATTATTTATGAGGTTTTGTGCCTTAGAAATACGCTCTGGGTGACTTTCAACCCATGTGACACATTAGAAATACAGCGACTCATTCATAGGTAAATGGTTCAACGTTGTCACCTCTACTAAACAGCTGGTTTATTAAGGCACCTATAGGGATAGTTTGAATCACTAAATAAGAAAAACTCAAGGAAGAAAAGGGTCACCTGTTATTCAATATTTTCCTTCTTGGCCTCTCATGACATGCTTTATTCTATGCGCTGCTTCATGAATTACAGCTCCGAGAAAAAACGGTTTAGTCTAGTTATAATCAGCCCATCTTTAATTTGAGTGAATCTTTGAAACACTGACCAGACAAGAAAAAAGAATTGTTGTTAGTATTTGAATATATCAAACTGCAGACCATGATGATTATTTATTTAATAATTTCAGGTCAGTTTGGATTAACAAACTGACATTCAAATCAAATATTGTCAGAAAACTAAAATTTTCAAATGTAAACATAAAAAGACAATAAAACTTCTACTCACAACAATTTTGCAGAAATAAAGATCGTATGAAGAGGTGTCAAAAGCTACCAGTTTAACCAAAAAAAAAAAAAAAAAAAAAAAAAAAAAAAAAAAAAAAAAAAAAAAAAAAACCGTCCAGCTAACCCCACTCTAAATTTAAAAACTACAGTTTTATTTATTTATTTACAGTGTTTCATCGTCCGGCCCCCATGCACCCTTTTATTTTTTTATTTATTTTAAACCTAATTTATAAAACCTACACCTCTCAAACCTAATATAGATTTACAGCAGCATACATTAATTTACTACAGAAATAAGGTTCTGCAGTTTACCTAACGCAAGATTCATTGTGTGATTCTTCACAGCGGCGGCTATCATGTTGATTGCTGCAGAAGTGCACTGGTTACGTTTGCTTCAGTTTCTGAAAGTTCTCACAACGGGAATCGGAATTCAACGGGTCGCGGGAGATCTTCGGGCAGCAAGGCCATGGTCTTGTGTTTATTCTGATGCAACGGATCATTCTTCATTTATTTTGATGCAGGGGATATGAGAGATGCGGGACCAATAGGAACCTCTTCTACTGCACCTTCCTTCTAATTTTGGGCATTCATCGATGGTTAAACTCAAAAGTGAAGGCAGCAGATTTTCTGGTAGATGCTTAATCTTTGGGCAATACTCTAAAAAGAGATGTTGGAGGGAGGTGAGGTGTTGGAGTCCCACTGAAACTGATTTCAGTTTCTTAAAGTAAAATATCCGAAGAGAAGTAAGAGATGAAGGAAGAAGAGGAGACAACTGACTGCATCTACTCACATCATCTTCTTCTGACTCTCCACAGAATAACCCTAGTCTGACAAGTGAGGTTGGGAAATTCTGTGGTCCCCACTCTAAGATGGGCTTCTTCAACCCCCCTATGTAAAGGGTATGCAGTTTGGGAGGCCAAAACCCACGAGGAAAGGAAGCATCTAGACTTGGGCAATTGTATATTACCAGGTATGTTAAGGAGGTGAGATTAGGCAACTCGTGGTCAGGAAATGACTCCATATTTGGACAATTACCTATCGCCAGGGAGGTAAGGTGAATCAACTGCTTCAATTCAATGATCTTTGTCAGATTTGGCCAGCTGTATAATTCTACAGTTTGAAGCATTGGCATGCTTGTGTTGTTGACAAGCACCCTAGTGTTATCTCCTCCAAATATTAGCTCCTTTTCTAACAGTTTGTCGCAACGATTAATGGAAAGATACCTGAGCTTCTGCCCTCCAGCTGTTGTAAGAAATGAAACAGATGTAATGGAAGGACAATCTGAGATGTCCAACTGCTCAATGTTATTTGGACACCTACAATGCTCCATACTCTCACATTTTTGTATCTTTAATGAACTAAGAGTTGTTATGACGTTGCTCCCACAACTGTCATCCTCTTTCTCTCCTAATCTCACCAAATTTTGACATTCCAGTACATCCAAATACATTAAACGTATAAGAAGAGCCTTACTAGCCATCGACTCCCACAAGTATCTTATTTCGTTACACTTTTTTATCATCAAATATTCGACTGCTCCAAGGTACTCTATAACACCTCTCCACGCCACATCATCAAGCCCTGAAATACTTTCTATTTTCAACTGCAAGACTCCTGAAGCTACTTGAACCAGGCTTCTCAACACACCACTATCACATTCATATATTTCCAGAACACTCAATGAAGGTAATGCTTCAGGCGACACTTGAACCATTTTAGGACAATTTCTTACAACAAGCACTTTAAGGCATGGAAACGACACAACCCCAATGTTGGTTGACCATACTTCCAACCTCTTCATATTTTCTAATTTAAGAACTTCAAGTGAAGGGAATGGAAGACCAGTCCCTACTAACTCTGAACCCACAGCTTTCACCTCATCCATGTCTTCAATAAACAACTCCTTCAGTGATGGTAACTGACCAAAAGGTGGTAAAGCTGTACAGTTTTTACAGCCATGTATAACCACCTCAGTCAACTGAAGAAACGATGGATCCCCAACCCAATTAGGAAATTCTTTACCCCCATATGACGCTATTTCAAGGACTGTCAAACTAGCACTATTAGGCTTCAACACACAGAGGACCTCCTTTTCAAGAGACTCCTTTCGAGAACCATCAAACACATCACTCCATTCTAGTTTTAACCATCTAAACCTCTTTTGCAATAAGTTTGCCTCTTGTGCATGCATTGCCATTTCCACTTTGTCCAGCCCCTTGATGTGAATCCACCCCAAAAAATCTGTAAGGTCTTTAATCTTGGTTATTGCAAGGCCATTATCCCCTCCAACAATGATCTTGGTGAGAGTCTGTAGGCTTTTTAGTTGCCCAATCCATGGGGGGAACTTATTCAAAAGCGGAGTAGAATGAATCTCCAAATGCCGCAAGTTTTTAAGCTTTGAGAAGTTGTTGGGCAACTTAATTAAGTCACGACAACCAGAAAGGAGTAATGTTTGCAAATTGTAGAGATTGCAAACACTTTCTGGTAAATGTGTGATTGGGTTTTTAGATAAATTAAGATACCGGAGATGCTTCAAAGTGCCAATGGTCTCTGGCACCTCGCTGATGCATAAATTATTCAAACGTAGAACCCTTAACATTGGTAATTTGGGAAGTAAGTCATCTAGAATCTTACGAGATAGGTAGCACTTTTCAAAACTATCGTTTCCTTTTAAGGATAAGAATGTTCTCAAACTTTTAGCTCTTTTAAATGGTTCGAACTTCGAGTAAGTTACATATTGGTAACGAACAAATGACATATGGCGGTTTCTTTCCAAGGCTTCCTTCCTAACATCCGGTACATTCTCAATGTCTAATCTTGAAAAGAATTCTCCAGCAACAGATGTAGCCAAGTCATTCAGCAAGTCATGCATAACAAACGAAGATTTGTCATTAGGTGCGTGTTGCAACAATGACCTTGACAACAACTCTTCCAAATATTCAAAACCCAAGCGTTCCATTGACTTGTTTGAAGATGACGGGTTCAAAAAACCTTCCGCCATCCAAAGTAAAATCAACAAGTCTTTGCTAAACACATAGTTCTTTGGGAACAAGGAGAAATACGCAAACAACTGCTTCAAACATGCTGAAAGATCATTGTAACTTAGTCTAAGAGCCGGGACAATCTCATCCCCCTTTCCTAACCTCCAAATCTCACTGTTCAACAACTCCTTCCACTCTTCTTCTTCAGTCTTTGTCCTTAATAACGTACCGAGTACTGATAACGCCAAAGGTAAACCATCACATTTTTCCACAATGCCTTCACCATATTGTTTTAAAACTGGATGTGAATCAAAGTTATTTGTACCCAACGCATGTTGAGCAAATAAGGTAACAACATCGTCATGTGAGAGAGTTTGCACATGGTTTAGATGATCATAACCCAACTTTGTGAGCAATTGCACCTTTCGGGTTGTCATTATAATTTTACTACCAGGAGCACATGCATGAAACGGGCTCACTAGGGTCTGCCAGTCGTCATAGCTCTCACTCCAAACATCATCTAATACCATTAAAAATCTTTTATCCCTAAGTTGCTTTCTAAGAGCTACTTGGAGCAGATTTAAATCTGCAAATTCCTTTTCCTCCCCCTTCACAGATTGTAAGATAACTTTGCTTATACTTAAGATATCAAACTGATCTGAGACACTAACCCAAGCCTTGAGTTCAAAGTGCTTCTTAACTTCCGCATCACCATACAACAGTTTAGCTAGAGTGGTTTTCCCTAACCCACCCATACCAACTATGGGCACGATGCTAAAGTTCTGACTACATGACCCATTCTCAAATAGCTTCACTAGCAATTCCTTTATTTCCTCCTGCCTTCCAACAATACGAGATGTATCTAACAAAGAGGTCTGATAAGGTCTTTTCGGTTTTTCATCTTTTAGATTAATCAAACCTAGACGATCCTTCTCCTTTTCTAGATCTTCTAATTTGGTGGTTATATCATCTAACTTGTGATGCATCCTATTACTTAGTTTGAAATTTCTGATACTAGTTGGGACTAGCTTTTTTACCTTGCTGGTGATGGGTCCAGATTGGTGGGTGAGCTCACGATGCATAGCTTCTGTTGCCAGATCATCAAGTACGTCATCTACGTCGTAAGCCAAGTGTTGGAGACCATTGAGCCAGTTTTGAACAGCTTCATTAGTTATTTCCTTCTGAGAAGCATCGTTAAGGAGAGACTGGATCTGGGTCAGAGTCCTCTCTAGTTTCTTCAGCTCTGAGTGAATTCCTTGGGACCGAACATATGCATTCAAGGCTTCAGAGGCCAGCTTCCCAAACACAACATTCAGGAGTTCAGAGGCAATGATTGTAGCCATTGTTGGTTAATGGTGATGATGGAAACTCTGTATAACAAGGATATATGTGAGTGAAATTGTAAGTGTATGGAAAGAAAGAAATGATCTCAGCTGTGTTGATATATAGTTCCTTCAGCCATTGTTTGGGTACCCTCCACACAATTATTATCCAATACACTTATAATTTCATTCAGCCATTCACTTATTATCTATACACGTTCAATCTCATACACTTGTTCACTTGTTTATCTAATATCCACACAACTAGGGATTTTTCTTTCTTTTTTTTTTGTATGTCATGACCACATTTTGATAAATATTACACTTTACGTTAATATAATAATTGATTTTTTTATACTAATAAACTATTTTCATTTTGAACTTAATATGATAATTTCTATTTAAACAATACATAATGTAAAACTTGATAAAAATATAATTATATTTCACAGATTACATAGCTAGGATCTATTATCTCACTTCATGTATTACATTAGTGTATTGTACAATATAATGTGTAGTATGTTGTTGTATAGTATGAAAAACTTGTATTGTACAATTTAGTGATTCTTAGTTGGTTGTGAGGTACCAATCTACAGTGCAAGTGAGACAAAGACAAGACAACAAATACACAATGGGGATGATGTTGATGGTCTCTCCGGTTGTTCTTTTACCTTTTTTCAGTTTTCAATCATGAATTTATTGTCTATTAACTTCAATTAGTTGAAGGTTAAAAATATCATCATCATCATACTCAGTAAATCCCACCAATAGCAAAGCAAAGCTAAGGTAAGGTAAGGTCTGAGAAGGGTAAGATGTAGACAGCCTTACCTCTACCCGTTAGGAATAGAGAGGTTGCTTCCAGTGAGACCCCCGGCTCGATAGTAGTTTTGCATCAAGCCTTGGACATAAGGTACATAACACTCGGCCATTAAGACAAAGGCCAATTAGTGCATGTCTCCCTTGTCTTTCGGCTATCAACGCCACCACATGATGCATGATTAACCATCCACCTCTTTTAACGTTATTTTCACGAAATTAGTAAAATAACGTTAAAATTAGTGCACTTTCACTTTTGCCCCCCGAGCGCCCACACATATATACATTATATGCGCATACCGCCAGCGGGGCGTTTGAAGGTTAAAAATATGTGGTAACATAAACAAAACAAATAAAAAGCAATTTTGTAAGCGAGTGTCAACCAAAACTAGAACACATGTGAGAATATGACCATGCTAATCAATCATATATAGTTCTTGATGAAGAATCAACAAGTGTAAAACAAACACAGATTTTGTCGTTAGCTGGAATATCGCATATGATGTTTACAAAATATGTCTTTTTGACTAGTGATCATGCTGCCAAATACTCCATGATGAACATCAGTACTTGGCATCTGAGTAGCTTTCTTGTATCTATATATTTGATAGCATACAGAGGCAACAAATTATGAAGAGAGATTCAGATTTCATTAGGATAAAAAGATTAGAGGATATCATTTATATCCAGCAAAGAACTCTATTTGTCTCTAAAAAACATAATGACAGAAGTGCACAGTGATGAAAACACAAAATCCAACTAAGCAATTATATTTACAAACTACAATGAGCTAACAATTTTCTCATTGGTTCGGTTATTAAGCAGCAGGTGGCCTGAGTTCATGATCATGAGATGTATCACACGTAGATGGTGGTAAATACTGCCACATTGGAATGTAACCGTAGCCTGGAAAAACGGGCATCTTGGGTGCTCCAGCCTGAAATGCAGCCGGATGTGGTGCCATAAATCCAGGCGGTGGAATGTTATTGGTCATGGATTTGACCTGCTGCTCCATTTTTGCTTTTTCAGCCTTTAATACAAGTTTCTCTTCACGAAGCTCCTTCTTCTCTGACTACAAGTTTTAAAAAAAGAAAAGCATTTTTAAGGAATTCTATAGAAATTTATCAAAAGAAAAAGAAAACCATTAAGCAAGTCATGGCTTAAAAAACGCTTGAGGCGTGCGCCTCAAGGCGCGCCTCGAGGCGAAAGGGCCAAAAAACAAGCCTGCGCCTCATGGGGTTTTTAGTGTTAATGCGCCTCAGAGGGGCTGAAGCGCTAAGAAGGTTGCGCCTCAGGGGATTTTGATAGTTGTTTTTTATGTTTTTTACTTTTTGTGTCAATTTCAAGCATTTCATGTCTTGTTTATGTGCGTTTTAGATGATTTTGATGATTCTAATGATGAAATTAGTTAGTATAATTATTTTTATAATATATATTTTTTATATTTATTTATTAATACCGCCTCATCCTTGCAACTCGTTTCGCCTCGAGGCTTACGCCTCGTGAGGCGAAGGGAAAACGCCTCGAAACTCGTTTCCGTTCTTTTAAACCTTGAAGCAAGTTCATTTGGTATCAATTATGTGTATATGTATGCTAACTTTCAATGTTTTAATTTCTTCCGATAGTTTCTCAATCGTTTCTTTGAAATCCTGTGTTTCAGATTTGAGCTGATTTAGAACTCGGATAGCATCTCCAAGCATAGCAAATTTATCAGTGGTGGCATGCCGGTCGGGTTCCAAAGTAGAGCTTAATTCTAAGAACCTGTAAAAAGAATTAATAAAATTTCATTAATAAACCGTGAACATGATTCAACTTATATTGATGAAGAATATACTGAGTATGAAAAGGACCAAAACATGTTTATTTCTTGCATTCTGGTTGTAAATTAACGCACTGACCAAATATAATAAATACTAAAAAGTAAAACCTAGAGGTATCTAAAGGAGTGGATTGGAAATAGTTAACAAGTTAAAACGAGCAAGACTTTTTGTTACGGGTCAGTGACGGTTTATTATAAATAAATCACTGAATATGAAAATTCAATCAAGATAAGGGTCACCTGTTGTTTAATATTCCCCTTCTTTGCCTCTCACGACATGCTTTATTCTCGGCCTTGCTGCATGAGTTACTGCGTCCCCTGTTAAGTAAACAAACAGTATGAAACAATTTAACATTGAGTGATTACAAGTGCAGAAAAGAAAAGGAACAATATCCTTGTTCACATTATGTTTTCAACGAGGTACTCTCTTTTCGTCTATCTTTCTGTACATCGATCCTGGCTATAACCAAACTTTATCCAAATGAAAACAGTAAATACCTTTTTCTTGAGCACTCTTTCTCCACACCCTCCGTCTCCGGTGGTGCAAGGCTAGCAACTGAACCATCACCTTGGACTCCACCACTACAATAACAAACCAACTTTCAATCGAAAACTTCTAATTCATTACAACACACCTTAACACTTCTCATAAAACCCCTAACAACATCAAAAATCAAGCATACAATCAATTTTCACCATAGTTGTTAAAATCCATCGCCTCTTGTGCCTAGGCCCATTAATTTTCAGGCAAGGCAAGGTAATTGCGCTTTGAACAAATACACTTACTGCAAGAACACCAACTTTCAATCAAAAGAGTTAAAGGTTCTGAAAGTTGATTCCATCCTCCAACATTTGAACAAATACACTTACTGCAACAACACCAACTTTCAATGCTAAAGCATGGACATTCGCCACACTTTGAAGATCAGGACTTACTTTACAACACTCAACAAGATTAAGAACATCAAAAAAACCCAGTGTATGAACCTTGTGTTCTCTGAGGCATTTCGTCGAACAGTTGGCAGGTCCCATTGTAAAATCTTTGTGAAACGTGAGAGCTTAGAATAATCCGGCAAGTCCGACACAAACATTTAAATGCCAAACTTCCTAATTAGAACTCAATCATCAAATATTGAACAAAATTGCTAGACGAAGGTACCTGGAGATGTTGAACTGAATGGTTTAGGGGGCAGATGTGGGGAAGTTTATGGTGCATGCGATGAAGACACCAATGAATCAGTAAAAATCGCACTGAACACAAACCCTAGCTTCATTGTCAGGCAAAATATCGATCGCTGCGTATTTGCTCCTATAAACCGCCTGATGAAGACGGAGAGGATTTAAGAGTTTGAATGCTTACAATATCCCCCCTCTACTATTGTTTATTCTTTATTTTTGGTCCTTTTACTTTCAATTTTAGATTGTAAAACAGAAACGAGCCCTTAAACATAAACTAACGAGTAAACTGTCAAAATGGTCCTTGAGGTTCGGTCATTTTTGCCACTTTAGTTCAAAACTCAAACCTTTTGAATCTGAGTCATGTGGTTTCAATTTTGTTGCCATTTTCATCCAAAATCAAAATTTGTCAAATTTTTCGGTTAATATCCAAATTTTTTTGTCTTTTTCTTCTCTTTTAATAAATGGCAAAATGGTCTTAAACATAAACCAACCATCAATATTAGTTCTCCTTCTTTTACTACTTGTAAGCATTTTCTATCTGTTAAGTTCACTATTTGTAGATTATAGTTTTTCTGATTATTTAAATATTGAAAACATACTGTGAAATTGAAAATGGAATTTATAATCATAACACTAAAGCAAAAAAACATCATCACTCATCATGTTGGGGAATATGGACAGCAAGAAACAATCTTATTTTTTCGGCTAAGCTGTGTGTACCGGAGAAAATCATTGAAAGAATCCAGTCCACTTTATTCCTGTAAGATAATGATAAATCGCGCCTCGTCTATTCACAAAGCATTGAATATATAGTTACAACCGAATCTCCTATATTTGGAGATGATAATTATAATTAATACATGTGACACCTCGAAAATTCCTATCCAATTAAATAAAGACACGTGTCCTCTGTGACAGACGTGTCAGAGAAACCGAACTTAAATAAAGAGATATGTGGTAGGATTTCTAATAAAAGGGGCGTCATGTATTTAAAATACCGCTGAACGACCCAAGGGCGACACGTTATTAAATCACATCTGAGCGACCCGACACTTTTATAAATCCCAAGATCCTTAAATCAATTAATGATCATCTCGTACAATAACCGGTTGCTCTCAATAAATAAAGTTCCATCTTTATTAAGGACTATGGAAGTGTAGGTTGTTACTACTCCTAAATTTAATAAAATCCTTATAAATAACATTTGTTATATAATGACCAACTTCTATAAAACTCCAAGACCCATTCCTTTGAAATATCCGTCAAATTGTCAAGGCCTTTATGAGTAAATGGAATAGGGGACATGTAAGAGTTTTCTCATCATGCAAAGGCTGTATAGATGGTCCCACAAGCTGCAAAAGAAAGGCATGTTTCGGTTTTATAAATGCATGGTCAAGACTTTAAAGTTTGCAAAACTTTTGTCTTCTGGCCATCGCTTACGGACCGCAAGGCCCTTGGCTTACGGTCCGTAAGCAGGGTGTATGAATTGTGCTCCGCATGGATCGGTTACGGACCGCAAAGCCTTAGGCTTACGGTCCGTAAGATAGGCACCTGAACTATGTTTCAGCAAGGTCGGTTACGGACCGCAAAGCTTTAAGCTTACGGTCCGTAAGGATGGCATACGGACCGCAAGACCATATGCTTACGGTCCGTAAAGACGTCGCTGGCAGTATGTTTTGGACAGCTGCCTGTCCAATGCTTGTAACCGACTTAAAACGAAACTTTGAGTTTCTATGGGCTGCATAGGCTGTTTATAGACCCTTAGGGACAATTGGATTGATCTTGTAACATCCCTAGACTTGCTTGGCATGATCCAAGAGCCTTGGGTTCACTATAAATAGAACTCCAACTTGATCATTTGAGCTTGCTCACTTTGGAAAATTGGCTAAGCATTCCCTGGAGCTCCTCTGGTCACCAAGGCAATTTCTTAGGCTCTCTAAATCATCTTAGGACTCTTGTAAGTGTCCTTAACCATCTCTAATCCTTCCTAGCTTAGTTAATTAAGTAAAAGTCAAACCGTCGTAATTAAGGTTTGACTTCGTGATTAAGCATAATGTGCTTTGTCTAATCACGAATTAAAGATACCTTTAGGAAGGTAATTAAGTGGGTAACAAACCCTTAAAAGGGTATTTCCAGATTCCCACTCTAAGCATACTAATTGTCGAGTCAAAGCTAATTATAAAAAGTCAACAGAATCTTTATTTTCGAATTAACGCATAATTAGCAATGTAGGTTGTATGTAACCTGTTTGAAAATTAATATAACTTGGTAATAAGTATAAGAACATGTTCCAACATGTTCAACTCAACAATTTTCTGTTTAGACCCGGTTCGGAACCGAAAGTCGCATTGTTTCACTTTCGCTTTGACTTTCAGTTCTGACCCGTTTTAGTCAAGTTTGAATCTGCCTTAGAGCTTCTTTTGGACCTATTAACATGTTAGTATAACCTCCTGTGATTATACAATGTGGTTCATTAGATATCTAGTTCGTATGCATGTTTCCGCTAAACGCCCATATGTTGACCATTATGCCCGAATGTCCAAGAATCATAATTTTTGAAAATGTAAAAGGGTAGTCACCTTAGTTACTGAAACATAAAGTTGTCCCCAAAATTTGACATCAGTTTGAGGTCTAGATTAAGAGTTATGCTCATTAGCGTAATTAGAGGCTTTCTTAGTAAATTATTAGCGTAATTAACGCATAGCCTATCTAAACCCGAATTTTATACCAAAACTTTATACCCACTGTTATATAATAATATTTTGGGAATTTTAAAGATTTTTAATTATTTTTAGGCTGAGCATAACTAGGGGTTCTAAGCTTATTTCGGCTTATGCCGGTTTTACCCTTTTCGGTCATAAAATGAGTTTTACATAACCTTTTGACCCGAAACCTTTTTCTACTGATTTGTTATGATAAATATAATATTTTGAGCCTTCTGGAAATATAAAAATATCAGCTTTCCGTTTTAAACCCGGAAATGGCTCCAAATCGCCTTTTTAGGCATTTTTACGACATAGTATATGTCAAAACAAGATTTTATATGAAAGGTCTAATACCTACTGATATATTTTGTAAAAATATACATTATAACGGTAGCCTAAAGTTAGAAACTCAGATTTTCCGTTTTCACCCTTTTTAGCCTATGTAAAATTACTAAAATGCCCTTATGAGGCGTAATTGGCGTATAAAAACATTTGGGGCATATTTGGACATATCTTTCTGATATTACAAAATATTTGGTGCATATAATCTCAGGAAACTTGCATATGACTTATATGGTTACTCGTTACGCACTTTCGCGTTCGGATCGGCTTATGTGACTAGTTCACGCATATTAGCCGAAACGGGTCAAACCATATCATCTAAGTCTCAAAATTCAGAATATATTTAGTTTACCCATATTATACAAGTATCCAAGCTTGTAGGGTCTAAATCATATTCCTTCCCGATTTTCGCATTTCCTCGCGATTAAACCATATTTATTCTTCGAAGCTAACCGGTCTAAGCTTAGGCTATGTTAAAAAGACCCGTTAGGATTCTAATAGGTTATTATAACCTTCGTTCCAGAATAGGAGCCCAGTAAAAGACACGTGCATTTTTGAAATTGTGGTTATACTTGCTCAGGTAAATACTTTTAACTTATTTCCCTATACGGGCTTGGGGGTACGGTATATAATATACCGCTTGGTCGGGCGGTTGATTCCATCTCATTAGTAGTTGGGTATTATCAATGGGACCCGTTTAAAAACCTGGTGTTGTTTGTTTTTATGCCTTTGGGAGCTTAATGACCATGTCCCGGATATCCTTGGCATCATTTTTGGCCACGACCTCGACAGCCGGGTGTAGGCGTACACCCGGTATTATGTCTATTATTTTTAAGGTATTAACGTTGGCTTCCCGCCGTGGACTTATACCATGTGGTGTGTCATTTAACCTTAAACCCGACACGACTCGGGCGACTGAACGGTCAACAAACATGTAAATCTTTTACAAGTTTAACTCTGTTTAATTATCCCCAAGTTATAAAATGTTTTGTGCCTTGTGCATTTAAAACCAAATTTTCACATGTTTTCAAAATGAGTCAGTTAAATTGTATTTACCAGTGCAAACTGACGTATTTTCCCCAAAAAGATTAAGTGCAGGTGCTATACGCAATAGGCTGGTTTCTCCTTAGCATCGTAGAGTCTCGCAAGCTTTTGGGATGCATAATCTGTTGAACAATTTCTTTCTTTTTACTTCGATCCGCCTGTGGATCTATTTTGACTAGTTGTGATACTTAATATTACAATTAATAGTTGAAATAAATCTATTATCATTTGCTTCCGCTGTGCTTTATAATTTGTGTTGTTTGACATATGATGATATCAACTGCGTCACGTAATCCCCCACCGGGCCCACCGGTGACACGTGGAAAATTTGGGGTGTGACAATACAATACAAAAATACACTCCAATCTATACTATAAATGTGTCGACTATTACACCCCCGCAGTCGAAGCGGTAGGAGAACGAATGCGTAGACTGGATCGGAAGTCATCAAAAAGAACCCGTGGCAAACCCTTCGTGAAGATATCAGCAACTTGAAATCTAGATGGGACATGTAAAATGCGGACTAGACCTTTCGGAACATGATCACGCACAAAGTGTATATCGAGTTCGATGTGTTTAGTACGTTGGTGTTGAACCGGGTTACCTGACAAGTAGATGGCACTTATATTGTCACAGTATACCAAAGAAGCCTTAGACAACGACCGAAGAAGTTCAAGAAGAAGATTACGGAGCCAACATATTTCAGCTACCACGTTGGCGACCCCTCGATACTTGGCTTCAGCACTAGAACGAGAGATGATAGACTGGCGCTTAGTGTAACGCCCAGCAACCCTAAACTTTAGACACTTGACAAGATTAGTCCCTGAACTCCTAGAAATTTTTAGTTTTGGTCCCTGTAGTTTGTGAGGTTGATACTTTGATACTTTTGGCATGATATTGATGTTTGATACTATGATGCTTGATTCTTTATTCTAGATGCATGATTCTTGACACTTAAACTATGAGACTTGATTCTTGATGTTATGGGAACTAGATTCTTTATGATTTTTGATACTTGATACTTGGACTCTTGACTCTTGATGCTTGAGAAACTATGATTCGTGACTCTTGAAACTTATTTGGTGCTTGCCTCCTTAGACTCGTAAAACTTGATTCTTGGTTAAACGAGAGACTGGAGCCTTGTCATTAGCGGAATCTATGAAACTTGGGAACTTTTGGTTTGAAATGTAATCTAGATACTTTATCCAAACTATACACAACGCAACGCTTAATCTGACCCGATCGGACAGCCACCCGACCGAGCGACTACTTGATCGACCGGCACCCACCTTGCACCACTTGTTTCCACTTCTCTCCTCTTTCCCACTATTAATAGACCTGTGACGTCACCTTTTCAATGATGTGACAGCTCTGCTTGACCAAGACACGCGCACACTCCTTTTCTTCATTCTCCCACTGATTCCGGTATGTTTTCGGCTAGATTCTTGTACTTTCTTGATCTACACTTCATTTTCTACGTGATTCTCACTTGAAATCACACTTTTCGCAGTGAAATCTCTCGGATCTGAGTTCTTGAGGGTGGTCATCATGAGGGTTTGTACAAACTATCATGTGATGTCATTCTGAGCAAGATCTAGCTCAGATCCAAGGTATTTCATGTGTTTTACATTAAATCTATGCTTTTCATATAAAACTTGGGTTATCCTTCATCTTTTCTTCAAACTTTTGTCTTACTTTGGTGATAAACGAGACTGAACAAGCAGTAGACTTGATCGGTGGTCTAGAGTTGGTTTAGGAACGGATTGATCACTGATTAAGATGATCACGGGATAGATTCCGGCATGAACCCGTCACTAACAGACAAACGGGTCGGACTGGGGTGATCCCCGACCGATCAGAATGGCTGTGAAATGATAAGTTACTACTGTCCCCGTCTGTACCGTAACGTCGCCATCAATTTTCAAACTTAGAGATCTTGCAAAACGTTAAACAAGAACAAGGGTCGCCCGGACGAGTGGCAACCTAATCGGACAACCACCCTATCAGGTGACCCTTGCCATAATCTTGGAACTTATAAACACTTGGTAAACAATTAAAATTTGGAAGCCTGAACGAATGGCAACCCGATCGGACAGCCGTCCGATCGATCAGCCATCCGATTGGGAGAACCAGGATACTCGCACTCGGATCAAGTGGCAACCCGATCGAACTACTGTCAGAACGAGCAGCCACTCTATCCCTTCCACCTGCAAACTTCAACAACAAATGGCAACCCGATCGGATGACCATCCGATCGGGCAGTCGTTACCTTTTCACACTCATAAGTCATCCGACCGACAGACCGTCTGATCGGATAGCCACCCGATCAGACAGTCATCAATCAAGTGACTGGTTTGGCACTTATTTCAACCTCGTTATTCTGCCTGACTCTTACCCTAATGTAATCTAATCAGGCTAATCCTAAAAGAGCTCCCTTTGATCCAATAGCAGTTGTACTGTTAAGCAATCACTGTGAGTATACTCGATCCCCTTTTACTTTAAACTTTTGGGATGTAACATGTATTCTATGAAACTTAAACTTGAATCTTTGAAACTTTTACTCTATCCTATCTGAAACTTGTGATTCTTGATTCTTGACTCTTTGTGCTATGTGACGTTTAATCCAGAGTGTGTAGTTCCGCCTTAACAATACTAGCGCTGTAAGAGATGCACCTCTCCCATTATTCTTGGGGGGTATTGTTAGGAGGATTCTAGTTTACCTTGAGTCTTGGGTAAACATTAAAGCATCGGGATACTTGGGCTATCACTGTGTTGACTGCGACACTAGCATGACTGAAACTATTTTATTGTTTGCACTACGAATATGAGTTGTTTAATCTATTATTCTATTATCAAACTTGTATACTCGCCAATACTTTTGTATTGATATTTTAATACATGTTGCAGGCTGATTGGATGCTTGGAATGCATGGAATTCAGCTACAAGTTGCTTAGAAACGTCGCCTAGTTAATAATAGTCGTTTGAACAATTTGAACAATTTATGATTTGGTTTGTAATACAATACTTGTGATGACGTTGATAGACAATTGCATGAAATCAATTAATCTTTATTGAAATAATAGTGTTATGGAATTCTCATGAGCAATCTGTACGCTCAGTGCTCGCACCCCGATGTTTCCGCCATCGGTTGGGGTGTGACACTTAGAGGACCATGAAACCAGGTTGCCTCCTAAATAAATACAATAACAAGACGTGGATCTTCGAATGTCAGGGCACCCGACCCAATCCGCATCCGTGTAGGCACGAATGGAGAGAGAAGATGATGCACGGAGGTGTAACCTGAAGTCAGCAGTTCGTTGAATGTATCGTAGAATACGTTTAAGAGCATTCCAATGAGCGAGACCAGGAGAGTGCATGTGCATGCATACTTGTTGAACCGCATAGGTGATATCCGCGCGAGTAAATGTAAGATATTGTAGAGCACCTGCAAGACTTCTGTAGGTGGTGGGGTCATCAAAGAGGGAGCCAGAAGTATCACCCAATTTTGTCTGAGTGTCTACTGGAGTTGCAGCAGGCTTGCAAGAGTCCATGCCTGCACGATGAATATTATCCCTTTCATAAGCTTGTTGGGACAAGAATAAATTGTCACCGTTTCCGTGACCAAAATACCAAGAAAATATGTCAGCGGTCCTAAATCTTTCATGGCGAATTCACCTGCGAGAATGGACATAAGTTGCTGGCGAAGAGAGTCAGACGAAGTGGTAAGAATGATATCGTCAACGTAAAGTAACAAGTAAGCCACATGTTAGCCATGATGAAAGACAAAGAGGGAGTTGTCAGACTTGCACTGATAAAATCCTTGTTGAAGAACAAAGTCAGTAAACCTTTGGTACCATGCCCGAGGCGCCTGTTTGAGACCATAGTGGGATTTTTTGAGACGACAGACATGATCTGGATAATCCCGATGACGCAATCCCATTGGTTGATGCATAAAAACTGTTTCCTGTAAGTGTCCGTGCAAGAATGCATTTGTCACATCCAATTGGTGAATCGGCCATGACTGAGAAAGAGCCAACGTAAGCACACTCTGAAGGGTAGTTGGCTTAACCATTGGGCTAAATGTTTCACCACAATCGATTCCCACCTGCTGACTATGACCATCACAAACCAACCTGGCCATGTATCGTTCAAGCGTACCATCCGAACGAAATTTGTGTTTAAATAACCACATACACCGAATAATATTCATGTCGGAGCGACGTGGTACCAATTCCCAGGTCTCATTTTTAATTAAAGCACTAAATTCATTGGTCATGGCATTATTCCATTCAGGTGTGGACAGTGCAACCTGTGGGTTTTTTGGTATCGGGATGATGGATGAGGTGTTCAGGTTGATGTGTTGTTTCGGCTTAGTGATGTCGTCCATTGCGCGAGTGCACGTGGTACGTACAGGTGCGGTATCGGTGGGTGGTGAGGGGTGGGTGACTGGGCCAGTGGATGTGGTATGTGGTTGGGCCGTTTGGGTGGGCAGGAGTGAGTAGGCCGGTCAGTAAGAGAAGTGGTGGGAACGGATGGGCTCGGCTGGAGATTTGGGCCGGAGTGGGTGATAAGGTTTGGGTTCGGCTGTGTAGGTGAGCTGAAGGTAGGAGAATTTTGGCCAGAAGTTTGGGTTGTAGCGGACATGATTGGATGAATGTTTGGGCCGGAAGTGTGAGGGTTTGGTCCGGAGGGTTGGGCTGAAATGGATGGGGCGGTTTGGGGTGTGGGAGTAGCGACAGTTGGGTTGTGAATGTGGGGCCAAAGGAGAGGGGATAAGTTGTGGGATAGAAAATGATAATTTGTAGGAACTTGTGGTTTTTGAATAAAGTAAGGAAAAATGGATTCTTCAAATAGGACAAGTCGGGTTATAAACGTTTGATTAGAAGCAATGTCAAAGCATTTATAACCACGATGGTTGGACGGATAGCCAAGAAAAACACAAGGTTTGGAGCGATCTGCGAGTTTGTTGAATGTGTGGGAGGGGAGGATTGGATAACAAAGGCAGCTGAATACACAAAGATGTGTATACGTTGGATTGACGTTGTATAAGAGAGTGGTAGGGGTAAAAAAGTTATGAGATTTCTTGGGTAGGATGTTAAGAAGATAAGTTGCGGTTTCAAGCGCATGGTGCCAATGGTTGGGGGGAAGAGAGGCTTGGGCAAGTAATGTGTGGACCATGTTATTGATAGTACGAATGGTCCTTTCTGTTTTGTCGTTTTGGGAGGATGTGTGGTGGCACGAAAAACGAAAGTGCATTCCATTGAGATGACAAAATTGTTATTGGTATATTCGGTGCCATTGTCACATTGGAATTACTTAAATTTTCGTTCAAATTGGGTGGTGATTAAATTATGAAATTGGGTAAAGATAGTTTATACTTGAGACTTATTGGTGAGAGGATATGTCCATAGAAAATCAGTGAAATCATCCAAAAATAAAATATAATAACGATGTCCACCAGTGCTTAAAACTGCTTAAAACTGGTGAAGTCCATAAATCACTATGAATGATATCAAAAGGCAAATGAGTTTTATTGATAGAATCATAAAAAGGAAGTTTGACGCTTTTGCCAAAAACACATGACTGACAAAGCGTATTGTTTGGTTTACTAAAATTAATAAAAGAACAAGACTTTAACGATTGCAATAGTTTGGATCCCGGGTGGCCCAGACGTTGATGCCAACGATCTTGGGTGATAGCAGTGAAAGTAGTTGGTGAGGTCAGTGACTTAATAAATTGGTAGTGAGCGGATAGAGGTCGCCCGAGCTATTGCATCGTAGGATAGGAGCTTTGGTCTTGAGATCCTTCACAAGAAAACCAAATGGGTCAAATTCAATAGATAATAAGTTGTCCGCCGTAAGACGACGAACAAAGATGTGGTTTTTAATAAGGTTAGGGGCGTAGAGAACGTTATTTAATTTGAAGGGTGGAAAGGGTGGTGGGAGAGTTTGGTTGCCCTGTCCAATAACTGGAATGGTCATGCCATTTTCAACAAGTATCTATTTATTAGTGTTAGAATTAAAAACAGACGGAGAATGGTTACCTGGTTACTGCATGTGGGCAGTGGCGTCGGTGTCCATAAATCCCACTGGATCAGTGGATTGACTCATTAAGAGAGTATATAGAGCCTGAGCAATGTATGTAGGTGTCGGTGTGTAGGTGGCAGTGTAGGCTTAGTCGGGGCGTGGGCCGAGGATACCCGGGTTGTTGTTGGGCCTAGGGGTAGAGGGGTAGGGGCATGGTGGGGTAGCATGGGTTGGCCCGAGAGGGGCGGTAAGAGTAGTGTTTAGGTTTTGGGCTTGGTGTAGAAGGTTGGCCCATTGGTTTTAGGTCCAGTTGTTAGGGAAAATAATGTAGGGGTGATTAGTTTGAGGAGGGTTGGATGAGCGATAGGATTGAGAGGAGGAGGCTCGGCCTCGGCCGCGAGAGCGACCTCGGCCCCGGCTGGTGTCACAAGCATTAGGGGAGGCAGTGGACTGGTTAGGGGTGGAATGTGAGTAGTTGGGTCTGTTTTGGGCAAGGAGGGCGGTAGAGGCTTGGGTGGCGGAGTGAAGGGCATGATTTGCTTTGGTGGTCTCGTTCATGCAAAGTTGAGAACGGACGTCAAAGAAGGAGGGTAGAGGTTTGGTATTCTGTAGGATGGTACCGACGGTTTCATATTGTTCCGTAAGACCAGCAATGGTCTGTAGAACAAGCGTCTGTTCATCGACGGGAGCGTCGACATTGCTCAGTTGATCAGAGAGAACCTTGAGTTCTTGACAGTACGCCGCCATGGAGGAAAAGTTTTCCAAGCGAGTGGTGGCAAACTTTTGCTTCAGAAACAATGTACGAGTGGCTTTGTTATCCTGGAACAAAGACTCAATGGCCTTCCAGGCATCGTAAGCAGTGGTTCGGGTCTTGATGACTGTCTTGAGAAGTTCCGTAGAGATAGTACCGTACATCCACTGATGTACGATGGCATCTAGCCGCTCCCAAGAGTCGGCTGGATATGATGAAGAGCCACTAGTCTCTTTGTCTTTGTCTTTGTCAGCGGCAGCGAGTGGTGTCCGAGGAGAAAGGTGATCAGCAACAAGGTACGCGGTGCAGTGGAGGCGAAACAGTTCGGACCAAGTGTTATAGTCCGACGCTTCGTGATCCAGGGTGATTGGAACAAAGGTCTTAATGTTTGATACGGTTACAGCGGGGTGAAGCTTTTGGTCGGCCATGGAAACAGGAGGAGGGATGCGGCACAGAGAAGACAGAAACGAAGAAGAAGAGGGTCGGCGATTATGAGGATCGAATTCGGGTTGATACCATGTAAGATAATGATAAACCGTGCCTCTTCTATTCACAAAGCATTGAATATATAGTTACAACCGAATCTCCTATATTTGTAGATGATAATTATAATTGATACAATACAAAAATACGTTCCAATCTATACTATAAATGTGTCGACTATTAATTCCTTTGGGTGAAAAAACCGCGCAAAATAGGTGGAGCTTGAATTGGACAATTTGGTTAAATTCAACATAAATCTAAATTAACCACAAGTAAGCATGAATGGAGCTTTTTCCTCATTACGAACTATGGCGAAATTGAACTCAACACAAACCCTGGCTTCATTTTGTTAACTTTGAATGCAAAATTTGTCGTACACATGTGTAATTTGATTTCGAATCGATCTCTGCATATTTGTACCTGTATTATTGTTTTTGCTTCAGTCTTACTCCTTCTACTTTCAATTTGCATTGCTGGTGCATGAAAGTTAGATTGGAAAACATAAATGAACCCTAAACATGAACAAGCTATCATTCTTAGTCCTCCAATCATAAATTTATTGGCATCTGAGTAGCTTTCTTGCATATGTATATTTGGTAGCATACAGAGGCAACATGTTATAAACAGAGATTCAGATATAGAAAGATTAAAGGAGGATATCATTTATATCCAACAAAGAGCTTTATTTGTCTCTAAAAGGCATAATGGCAGAGGTGCAGAGTGATGAAAACACAAAATCCAACTAAGCATTTCTATTTACAAACTACAATGACCTGACAATTTTCTTACTGGTACGGTAATCAAGCAGCAGGCGGCCTCAGCTCATGATCATAAGACGTGCGATTTTCGTAAATACGTGTCACAAATCCAGGTGGGTGGAAAATTATTGGTATGGACTTGATCTGCTGGTTCCATTTTTGCTTTTTTCGCCTTTAAAACAAGTATCTCACATGAAGCTCCTTCTTCTATGCCTGTCGGTAATGGAAAAAGAAAAGCATTTTTAAGGATTTCTTTATAAATTTATTAAAAAGAAAGAAAACCATTAATCAAGTTTATTTAGTGATCCAATAAAGTTCATGTAGTATCAGTTAGTTATGAGTATACGCATACTAACCTTCAATATTTTAAGTTCTTCAGATTCAAGTTGATTCAGAACGCAGGCAGCATTTACAAGTACAGCCAGTTTATCTGTAGTGGCATGGCGCCCAGGTTCAAAAGTAGACCTTAATTCTAAGAACCTGCAAAAAGAATTAATGATATATTAAGAAAAAGGCCAGAAATGTTTATCTCTCGCATTTTGCTTGTTAATAAACATATGCATTGAATCACTAAAATAAAACTCAATCAAGAAAAGAGTCACCTGTTATTCAATATTTCCCTTCTTGGCCTCACACGACAACATGCTTTATTCTAGGCCCTGCTTCGTGAATTGCAGCTCTAAGAAAGAAAAAGTAGACAAGAAAAAAGAATTGTTGTTAGTATTTGAATATATCAAACTGCAGACCTTGATGATTATTTATTTAATAATTTCAGGTCAGTTTGGATTAACAAACTGACATTTAAATTAAATTTAACTCCCGTCAAGTAAAAGACATTGGAATTCTGTTGACATCATTTTATTATTCCTAAAGGATATATTAAGAAAAAGGCCAGAAATGTTTATCTCTCGCATTTTGTTTGTTAATAAACATATGCATTGTAGCCCAAAGGGATAGATTGAATCACTAAATAATAAAACTCAATCGAGAAAGAGTCACCTGTTATTCAATATTTCCCTTCTTGGCCTCACACAACGACATGCTTTATTCTAGGCCCTACTTCGTGAATTGCAGCTCTAAGAAAGAAAAAAGTAGACAAGAAAAAAGAATTGTTGTTAGTATTTGAATATATCAAACTGCAGACCATGACGATCATTTATTTAATAATTCTGTTGACATGACTCCAAATCAAATATTGTCAGAAAACTAAAATTTTCAAATGTAAACATAAAAAGACAATAAAACTTCTACTCACAACAATTTTGCAGAAATAGTATGAAGAGGTGTCAAAAGCCACCAGTATAATAAAAAAAAACGGCCAGTTAACCCCAATTGTATTTAAACATGTTGTGATGGGTTTAGTTAGTATTAATCCAGTTTAATAAAATATCAAACCCTTTGATTTACAAAAATTGCTCCATTAACAGAAAAAAAAAAGACTTGGTTTCCTTGATCTTTCAAAATGAGGAATAAAATTTCATACATTCAGGGGTGACATGTTAGACCGGAAGAAAAGAATTTAAAAACTACAGTTTTATTTATTTACAGTGTTTCATCGTCCAGCCCCCATGCACCTTTTTTATTATTTTTTATTTTAAACCTCTCAAACCTAATATAGATTTACAGCAGAAGTTACAGAAACAAGGTTCTGCAGTTTACCTAACAAAAGATTCACTGTGTGATTCTTCACAGCGATTGCAGCAGAAATACACGGTTACGTTTGCTTCAGTTTCTGAAAGTTCTCACAATGGGAATCGGAATTCAATGGGTCGCGGGAGATCTTTGGGCAGCAAGGCCACGGTCTTGTGTTTATTCTGATGCAACAGATCATTCTTCATTCATTTATTCTGATGCGGGGG